>NC_071554.1:3864911-4183661 GCF_026979565.1 Vidua chalybeata | reverse complement strand
ATTATAAGCACTTTTCACGTTTGCTGTAATTGCTCCTTCTCATCATTAGAAGGACATAATAAGCATTATGGAATGCATCTGTGTTCACAGAGTTGAATGGACTTTCTCTTTTATCAAATATGAAGAGCTTAATATATTTTCAGTAACCCTGACCTGCACTAATCTTTTTTATTTTGGTTTTACTGTTTGTGCAGAATTAACAGAGGACTACTCTGAATGTCCTACAGGTACTCCAAATTCTTTTTGACAGCACTTCCAGGAAGACAGGTCTAGTCTAGCATGTAATTAATGCTGGTGATTCCACTCTGATCTTTTCACTCCTTTAATGTGCATCTCTGACTGAGAAGGAGATAATAGACAATCATGTAAGGAAATCCTTGATTATGGCTTGATTGAGCTTGTGTGAGCTCTAGAGAGCTGGTGTTGTCATGGTTTCCAAGCCATTTAACATATGACATTTTTACATAGACAAGATGTTAGATACCTATCCAAAAAATTGTAATTTGGTTTATGTTTAATCCCTCTTTGAATGTCAGATCAGATTTATTTTCATAGACAATCAGTGACCAGGTCTCATCTTAGAAGCTATAAAAACCAGACTGTCTTCCACAAAACTTGCAAAACACAGGACTTGTCTGGAAGGAAAAAAAATCTGTCATTCAACACAAGAAGCAGATTTTCAGTTTTTAGCAATGCATATTGGTAAAAATTCCAAATCCTCTTGGCTTTTAGTCATCATATCAATAATGAATTGCAATTAAAAAAAAAAAAAAAAAGAACGATGCCATTACTCTGGGTAGTGTCCCAAAAATTCACAACTTAAGTATCTCAACCCAGGCTGAACTTTCAACAAAACACAGAATCAAAGTTTAACATAGGTGGGAAGAGACAGCTGAAAGTTGCTGTCCAACCCACTGCTCTGAAATGGTCCAAAGTATGTGATAATAAAATTATAAATTATTATTATAGACTATTATTGTATTATATTTATATACATTGTAGAGACATATTATATATTATATTATATCTCTATTCTAATATATAGTATCCATAATATATATTATAGATAATAATACATTATTATATTATTATTATAGGTTATAATTAATTAAATTATAAGACCTATTTATTTCTGGATTTCTTTCAACACGAAATGCACATGATGCTTGTTGCTCTATGGTTTGTGTATTTTTAGAAACTGGGTTCATGTGTTGCAGTTTACCTGGACAGGTGTGATTTGAATTCTCCCAGCTGATGCTTTGGGACACTTCAGGGTGCTATATATGATCCCCAAAGTATGTCACAGCTCTTCATGAAGGCTCTGGTGCTTTTCTATACATCTAAGAGAAAGTGAAAGAAAGGGGAGGGCACAATGGAGCTGGCACTTTTACTAAAGGGGGAAAAAAACTGATATTCCCACAAAGGACTTAGGTTTTTATATTCCTATTCTCTAAAGGGACTTAAAACTTTTAATTATATTTACCAGCAAGGAAACAGCTTTTTAAGGATGGCAAGTTTGCTCATTCTCATGATCTTAATATGACATTTTACATTGAAATGAGTCTTTGGCCAAATGTTATTTATTTTGTGACAGCATGGTATATGCCTAAACATAAAGAAAAAAGGCAACCCTGACTGGGAAGAAACTATGATGTCTGCTTCCAGATCAGAAGGCTGAAGGATTTGCTTTATTAAAATTATATTATAATACATTAATATACTATTTAAAGAGAAATTATCCCATTTTACATACTTACTTCATACTTACCTATCTAACTCAAACTCGTGACTCTCTGCTGAGAGCCCAACACAGCTGGATCCCATTGGTCACTGACCCCAAACAACCTTCACCAGAATCCAACCCAGCAATCACTGCAGGTGAACAATCTCCACACCACATTCCACATGGGCACAACAAAGGAGCAGAGATAAAGATTGTTTTATCTTTTTCTCTCTGTGCTTCTCTCCTGAGAGACAGAATTATGTCTCTCTGTCCAGAGAATGTCAATGTCACATAAACATGCCAGGTCTTGCCAGTATATGGAGAAAAGTAGCTGTTGCCACTGCCTGAAGTACTGTCTTACTGGTGTGCTTTGTTTTATTTTTACAGTCCTGCACATATTTTCAGAGGATAGAAAGACTGGGTTAAGGGTAAAATGTAGGTATGGAGGGAATAATAAGAGGGAATATTTTATATTTTACTTGCAATACAGTGATTTTAACTGTATTGTTGGCAATGCTGCTGTCTACTTTTTCATAAGGCTGCCTTTCCACAGGCCATACACTTGATGGTTAAAGGGTTACCATATCAGACAAATATTTGTTTTTCCCTTCACTTAACACCTTCTGGAGTCTTTATCCATACAACTCCACCTATACAGAGATCACAAATGCCAGAAGAGTCTCTTCTACACACTGAACTATCTTAAATCTTTGCCCTCTGTGAAGCAACTTGCTGCTGCTGCGAGTGTTGTTTTCCCAATTGCTTGTAGTTTTCCTAAGCTGTAGGTAGCTCCTTGCTCTTGGTATTGTCCTTCTTTTTCTTTGGAAAAACAGAGAGGTCTCTTTCTCTGAATTGTACGAACCTTAAACCAAAACATTGGGCATTTTCAATACCCAGCTTTTGTGTATTGGTAAGCACAGGTATCAGTGAAGTTCTGGAAATAGTTTTTTTCCACCAGTGATTTCTTCAGAACCAGCAGAGGGAGCACAATAAAAAAAAGTCACTGTACACGTATGTCTACTTGTCTGTAGTCTAGGTATTTAAAAGAGTTCTTCAGATATGTCAGTGTTGCAAGACCATTTTACTGGTAAGTGAAGAGTGTGGTGAGGTGAGGGAGCATAAACCCAGGAAGCAGAAAGACAAGGACAAGGCTAGTTTTCAAAACAAAAGATAATGTTCCTTATTTTCTGTATCTGCCATTGAGAATACAGGAAAAAATGACAATAATTTGTGCTGGAATACTAGATAATCTAATGCAGCTGCTCAAGTAATTTAGTAGCCTGTAGAATCCTTGGTAAAGCATGACAGAAATGTAGGTTTTTTCTGACTCAAAAAGTCTTATTAATTTAATAATTTGATCATTAATGCTGATTGAATGAATAGTTCAAGGAAAATCGGGGAGATAGATTGTCCTCCTTTGTTAGGAATAGGTCTTTTGTTTATTCATGCACAGAGATCATAGTGAACACCTTAAGTCTGGCTGTGCTTAATTATTATAGACCAATTGTAGCCATATGCTACTGGGTCTGTTCCTTTGGTTTCAAAGTTGTTCTCAAAGTAGCAGTCATTTCCCAACTTTTTGGTTTGCATTCACTGGGTGCTACTGAAATGCATAGGGATAACAGGAATGAGAAAATAATTCATAAAGCAATGGAACTGGTCCTCATCCATTTCAGTGTTTTAATCCCTTATCCTATAAGCTTCTTTTCTGTGTCCTAGTGCAGTCACCAACAATGAGGTTATTGACATGGCTGATGGGACTCTATAGTTTTCTGATGTTTTGAGCCATTCAGCAGTGGAGCACACACATTTCTGGCTGACAAGCACTCTCAATCCTGCAGAGAGTCAAAACAGTTTGCAAGTGGTTACACCTTCTCTTGCTCTTCAGATTTTGTTAAATTGGATATATCCACTGGAGGCAGCACCACAAAGTATCATTGTCAGCTGAGCAATGGGAGAAGAGCTGTACATGATGGGGACCCTGGTTATGAATACATCATTTAGACTTGATTTGATTATTTATGTTTCCCCAGTAAAGTCAGTGTTGTGGAACTTGAAAGGCAGTCCATTAGATTTTTCTCTTTTCATCTAAATCCCAAATCTTGGATTTAACTGAAGATCTGCTGCTATAATGGCTTGTCTTGCCCAAATCACATTGGTGGGTTGGCTCAGCAGTTTGAAATTCAGCAGCACTGCTGCTGCCTGGCAGAGCAGGCCCACTGCCATTCCCTGAGTGCACTGGAAAGCCTTCAGTTGTGATTAATGGTCAATGTGTTGATTGCTTTAATCCCGCATGTCAGTTATGTGCCTCTGTAGCACCTTCTTTCTACTGTCAAGCTTGTTGGGATCTGTGTGCTTGCGATGTAGCCTGAGGCATTTGGCTTTTTAGCTGTGAAGACAGGATTTGCAAATTAAATGGAAGAATGCTAATTGCTTAATGTCCTTGTTTGTTCCTTTTTAAACTTTGTAGACTAGACAGTTAATCAATTATTTGAAATGATGATTCCTGCAATGCTCACATATGAACACCAACAGGCTAAAAAAAGTCAGTGGGTAATCTTGTAATAAGATTTTGAAATGGGCAATTATTTCATTTCATACACAGTCTTGGCAACACACTGGCAGTCTGTGTGCTGATGGTTACTCCAACTTACTCAAGAATCATTAGTAATATATTTGTGGTTTTGTCTAACTGTAAGAAGTACAGTTTATTCTGGGGCACAATTGAAATTCTGGTGAATACTTGAAATTGCTGGGAATTATCTTAGTGATTATCTAATTTTTCTATGTTGCATACTACTCATGAGTGACACAGGTTGAGGTAAAAGCAGTCAGAATACTCCAAAGAAATTAGTCCTGTGTGAACTTCTGAAAATTATCCAGCTCTTCTGGGTTAAAGCAGAGCTGGTGATACAAATTTTCAGTCACTGTCTCTACAAAGAGACAGTGAAGCAAATGTTATAGTCCAGAGAGATCCAGTGGCTGGAAAAAAATGACAAGATCAGAAGAGTGTATTGAGGCCTTTCTTTCCCCAGCTGCTCATGGTGGGGTTTTTTCCACTACTTCCAACTCAGGAGGTGTAGGGAGCCACCATGTACCCATGCAAGGTTAGTGAATACCTCTTCCTTCCATCTCCAGTGTGATTAGGGACTGAAAATTGTTATGTGAAGGCTTTAGAGACACTGTAAAAAGAATACAATTCTGTGTACTCCTTGCACACCCACCCAAGCCACCCATTTTGTACAAGCCTGTCTTGAACAAAGACACCAAATTCACATTACTTGCCCCTTGCTGAAAGAATTACCAAGAAAGAAAGCAACACCATGGGTCTCCCAGTTAAATGCATATTCCCTTATCAGGTATCTTGCTAAGAAAACCATCAGTGATTACACACAAGCTGGGTGTATCAGGGATTGAGGGGGACAGAGTGGCAGATGTGGGCTGCTCTGAGTCCTGTCAGGAAGGAATGATTAATGAACACCAGCTTCAGCTGAGGCTAACCTTTGGAGAGCTGAGCAGGACATCTGCAGAACTGTCAGAGCTTGACAAGGACAGAGCTGAACAACCAATTATTCCACCATCACTAAGGTGGGCTGTCAGTTTAATCCCAGACATTCACTTAGGCAAGGACAGGGAAATTTCTCCTTTACATAGCAGCACTCTGTTGTGACCTTAACTATTTCTGTACTGTTGAGGGGAGCCATGGGGCAGCAGCACACATACAGGAACTCCTGGAACGAGGAAGGGTAGAGTAGTCAGAAACCTTGTGTTAAGCACCACTGTGCAAAGAGTTATACTGGTTCTCTACTCAACTATAATGACATCTGGGAATTCTTTGTGATTTTAGAGAATGATGAGTACAAAATTGGATATTCTGCAGGCACCGCAGTACTAGTCACTGATGTTGTCAAAGTTTTGTTTGTGACAAGAAAAACTGGAAATTGCCAGCACATTCTGACTTGACCACGCTGAGCTGGGTTTGTCCTCCACAAGAAGGCTGAGGATGGTTTTCAACAGCTGCGTTAGACACCTGTGGTGTTTCTCAAGGCTGTGAGGAGCCTTTCAGTTGGCTGAGTGGGAGCCAGCGTCAAGCCAGACTGGGACACCTGGTGCGGGTTTAGCTGCAGACATGCACCTGCACAAAAGGTGCTCCAGTTTTTGTTTTACTCTAAAAAGAATCTGTTTCATTTTGTTACACAGTTCAGGGAGCTGTCACAGATACCTCCAGTGCTACCAGAAAAAACCCAGAGTTTTTTCCAACCCAGAGTTGGAAAAAATGCAGCTTGGGTACATCTCTGGAGGAAGCTACAGGATAGCCTTGTCTTCTTGATTTCTTTCCTAAGCTCTTTATGTGCTCAATGAACACAGAAAATGTAATTGCCACTGCACCTCTCTCCAGATTCTCCCTGTAAAGCATGATTTTTGCTGTATTTAATTGGGACATTCAGTTTGTAATTGCTTTTATCTGGGAAACACACTATTGTTACAAAATGAGGACATGAAAAGTACTGAAAATTTTGGACTAGGGTTTTGCAATAAAATGGAATAAATCTTACTCTCTTTTGGTTCATTTTCTGAGTATGTTGGAGAAGTTTTTATTGAAAAAACAGAGATGATAAATCCCATCTCTTTTACACCTGTCTAAATATATTTTCAAATATGTTTCTGTTGTGCAGAATTTTTGCTAATGAACTCCCAGTCGAGGTTTGGGAATTATAGCAATGTTCTGGAGAGCAGAGAGCTTATCTGAATGAAGATAAAATACCTTTTCATGGAATTATATTTGCAGATTGCCTCCAGTACATGCCAGCTATAAAAAGATAGTATACCTATCATTTTATCAGGAATCAGTTTTAAAACAGCAGAAAATGTTTGGATTCCTGATTGGGGCAGCTCTGCTGCACCAAAAGTGGAGAAAATCTCAAAAATTCTGCTAAAACTATAATACAGAGACTATTCCTTTAACCATGCAAATGTTTCTTGACATGGTGAATTCTATCAGCAGCTGAATTTTTGTGTGTGTGTAGCATTTACAGTATTGCACTCCTGTTCCTGTTTGGGAAACACAGGAAGTAGTGACAGCAGTTGAAAGAATGGAAACTGGTGTGCATATGCCAAGAACTTGCAAAAATTCGTAACATATCATCTGTATTGCATAAAAATGTTCTTTGAGACATGGAGATATGCAAAGTTTGTTCTTCAATTTCAAATGGTGTCAGCGCTCTTGTGGAAGGTGGAATTTAGTCTGGTGTGTCAGGGAGGCTGCAAGGGGAGCAGGCTTGAATATTGATTATTTGATGCTGAATTGCAACCCAGAAATGTTGAAACAGCATGTATGCAGAACAGTGTTTTCAAAGCTGAGGTTAAGGCCAAAGTGATTGCTCTTCCTGCTTAGGAATGGATTAAACCTGAAATTCCAACATTAACTTCTTCTGCCCTACAAGACTCATCCTGGAGAGTGAATCTATTGGTTATCTTTTATGTTAGTTGAGGGGTTTAAGGGTTTTGTTTGTTTGGATTCTCTTCATTTATCTTCCTTTCTATCTGGATTTGCAGGACACACAGTATTTATCATGGTCCAGACTGGGTCCTTATTGCAATAGAAAAAATAGCAGAGATTAACAAATAAATTTTTGTTTTATTTACATTTCCTAAAATTAGTTGTACATTGATAGCAACTGTAAAATATTATAAATTTTAACCACAGTTAGCTGTCTCAGCACATGAGAGATGTACACACTGTACTTTGGTCTAGCCTCTCTATCTTAAAGCCTCTCTTTTTGTGATCTTTGCATTAAAGAACAGTGGACAAGCTTCTTATTAATTACTACTGGGGAAAGTTGACTTAGAAATTCCTAAATTAATTAAGAAAAGCAAATCTATTGACTGCTCCACAGTTGGAGTGGGTTGCTTACTGGCCTTCATTTTTTTGACAGAAGATGATTAATATAGAGGGTAATTCCTGCAGTCTTGTTAATAAATATTCACAGAGACATCCTACAGAGAGATCAGGTAGCTCTGAAATGTGAGCCTGAACCATGGGGAAAGTCAAAAACAGCCAGTAGAATGTAATCAATTTAAACCAAAAAAAGGTTATTAAATTAGTTCCTCAACATTTAAATATTTTATTGAGATAATGGGTATTTTCCTTCACCACAGATTTGAAAAGCAGGTGGCAGAGGAGATTGTCCTGAAAAATACAAAACTCTGTATATCTAAATAAAGGCAATATAAAATTGTGTGCCATAATCAGGCATGTATTAATGAAGTGAGGTACTTCAGGTAGGTCCCCAGTCCAGAACAGATCATTCCCTTTTTCTTTCTGTATAGCATGGTTCTTCCAGACAAGGCAATGCTGCAGTTCAGACAGATTCAATCACAGCTTTTAGTTAGAATTTTTCATGGTTTATAATTTTTGTTGAATTCTTGGAATGATTTTTTTGGTTCAAAATACCAAGGAAATGTGCCCTCTAATCGAGGCCACACTCACAATTGTTCTCTGTCAGCAAAACCAACTCTTGCTAGACAGTTTTTGACCTCTCAGTCAGAAGCTGCTTCTGAACACAGGTTTAACTCTGCCATTGCTGTGAGTGGAAATCAAAGCTTTATGGAATTGTGCTTTCTCCTGTTGTTCATTTATATTGATTACATGGTTGCTACAGGGCTTGTACACTTGCTGTTTATTAGGTTGCATTGTTGCTTAACAATATGTAGATGAAGTATCCATAAATGAAACAAAATAATTAATTACTGAATGCAATGACACCTATTAGCCCTAAATTTTCATAACTAGAAGGTTTAACTAAGTATGCAATGCATCACTGAATGATTTAACAGAACATCATAACTCTTTTCTTTTTGCCGTAAATTGTAACCTGGGATTGTTTTTGTAATGGTAATTGCCTTATCTTCATAAATTCTACAGTCATACAGGATTTGAGTAGTATTGTAACAGGAGTTCCCAAGAGTGAAAAAAACCAACAACAAAAAACCCCAGGTGCTGTCAATGGTAATTTAAATAAGAAAAGGCACACTAAGTGGTTCTTCTTTCACTAGTAATAGAAATTAATTAGCTTTGAGCTGCTTTGGAGGTTTTACATTTTTTGCTGTGGTCTGTTATGTTTTATAATTGTATGGAAATAGTTTTGATTCGATCAAATTATCTGGTGTGAGGGTTCTGGAGGAAGGCAGAGGTACCTGAGTCAAATGTCAGCCTGCCTTGGTATGGAGACTGCAGAGGATCAAGAGTGTAAATAAAGGTCCTCCAAAAGAGTCTCAAGTGTTGGCAAAGGTTGTGCTACAGGTCTGGAATGTGCTGCTAAATATGGGTCTCCTTGAGGCTAGGAACTATTGAATGTTCTAAACTAAAGTGTAATATACTTTAGTTAATACTTTATACTGAAGCTGCTTTAGAGTATTCCCTGTAAGCAAATTTTCCTCCAAAGGCCCTGTGCAGACAGGCTAGTGGAAATTAGTCTATATTGCACTTAAGCTTCATTAAAAATAAAGGTCTAATGAAACTTAAGAAAAAATATCAGTAGAAAGCATTTTTGGGATTGGTATCTTCCTATTCTTCAGTGTGATGAGTGGATGTTGATTTTGGCATTTGTTCAGCTTTATTACCAAGTGTCAGAGATGGCTTTCCCTTGGAAGATCAGAGCCATACATGCCATAAGGAGCTGGTCACCTCAAGGTCATAAATTGGGGGTCCAACATGAGGGGCCTTTTCAGCCTGGGTGAATGAAAAAAATCAAATCTGGATCCTTTGGTCTTTTCTTAGTAATTTAATAACACATAAAGTTCCTGGGACATCTTTCTGCTAGAGATGACCAGTACAAGATTAAGCCAACAAAATACATCTTCAGCAGGATTTAGATGCTCTCTACAGAGGCATTTTTCTGGTGTTAAGGAGAACTAATATTCATGTTCTTCTGAATGCACATCTGTGCAAGGTTTTTGTTAGAAATATGGAAGCATTATGGTCCCCCAGCTGTGATTCAGCTAATTAATTTAGCTAGTTAAATAATTTTTAGCTCTTGAGTAGTATATTCTGAGAGATCTTCACAAAGTGGTTTTAGTCTTGTATTTTCCCCCTCCTCTCACTGTAAAATTAAGTGTTCTAAATATTTTTGTCCTAATACAACAAAGAGTCAAGAGCTAAGAGAAGGCAGAGAGAGACTCTTGCTCAGGGTGCACAGCAGTAGCATGAGAGACAATGGGCACACTTTGGACCATGAAGTATTCCACTTAGATACAATAAAATATTTCTAAAATATTTTTTTCCTAACTCTGTTGGTACATTCTCATCCTTGGAGACGTTCACAAAAGTCAGTTAGACAGATACCTAAGCAAGCTGATCTGATTAGTCCTGCTTTGAGCTGAGATGGGGTCTAGATGACCTCCAGAGGTCCCTTCCATTCCAAGACAACTCAATTTATAATTCTGTGATTCACTGAAAGCACAGAGATACAGTCTGACGTGTGGCACACATGCAGACAAGTGGCTCTTGAGTTGAAGTGTTCTTTCCTGTATGCTGTCCAAAAAAACTACTTGAGAGAGTTGCAGGATTTTAAGGGTGTAAGATGCATCTGGGATCATCAACCTAGATTGCAGAGTAATTTTTGTTTGTTTTTTTTTTTTTAAGAAGCCACAAAAGTTACAAAAGCCAGAAAGATGAACAGAAGTCACCACAATCCTGAGCAGATATCCAAGAGGTATGCAGTAAATCCTGGAGCAGCAGCTTCCACACTTTCCTGCACAGGCCATGATGGAGGGTGCAGAAGGAGATTTGGGTTGAGCTGTGTGTTACTGGACACAGTGGGAGGCAGGGGTGATACCTGAGAGGTATGTGAAGGGCTGTTTGTGGATCCAATGCAGACTATAATCATGCTCTTGCACACCACAGCTGGGTCAGCAGTAGTAGAAAACCTCCTTTTGTTTCCACTGGAAGTGGAAGCAGCTCCTGAAAGTGACCAGCTAATGCCAGATAAATTAAAAGAAGGAAAGCACTTGGAATACTTCAACAAAAAAAAATGAATGGGCAGCAATCTGGAAAAAATTAATTCATTTTATGCACTCAACATATTTGCAGTGGTATTTAATTACTGTTAAGACAGCTTGGAAAACCTGAAGGCAAGTACACTTAAATTCACAGTAAGTGAACACTTTTATTTATGTTGAAAAGGTTTGTCCTGCTTTGCTCTTGATTATGCTGGCAGAGGGAAGGTGACAGAAACAAGGGGGCTGCCTCCTTCTATCACAGCAAAGACTTTATTTTCTCAGAGTCTCAGTTGTTGGCTTCTTAATTTTTGTGTTAGAATAAATTTCATTCCACTTGATTTAGGTCATGACTAACTACAGAAAAATTTTTAGTAGAGCAATGTGAGAGAAATCTGGTACTCCAAGTTTAGGCAGCCTGTCTGAAAGTATTGCAGTGGGTCCAACACAATTCATAAAGGGCCTTTTCAGCCTAGGTGAATGAAAAAATTAAATCTGGCAGAAAATATCAAGATCCTTTGGTCTTTTCTTAGTAATTTAATAGCACATAATAGAATTTTCTGTTGTAACTAGAATAAGTGCATTGGGAACCAAAATGTTGTTTGGACTCTAGTTTTTCCAAGCACAGAACCTAGAATTAATCATTGGGAGAGAGAGATTACTTTCTTTCTGTAGGTTAAGTCTAAGAAGAGACAAAGGGACATATTTGTTGGTTGACCTTTGGACTTCATACAAAATATAGGGAGAATAGTGATGAATCTCCAAAGCCTGCTGGCACAGTAAAGTGCTTGGTATTCTATGAAAAAACCATCATGTATTCCCTAAATAGTTCATTTTGTTTTCTAAAGTTCTGAAAAACTCACTCTATTGAAATGCATGTTGTTGCATCGATTTTTCTAAAATACACCTTGTTATCTTTTCTTTGGTAATTGGTGACTGGTAATGACTTTGGCAATTTAACTTGTTCTTGCAGACACTTTTCCCATTCCCCCAGATAACTGAAGTCAAGAGAGAGGGCCTGTCTGTCAATCTCTGATGCCTGTCAACTTGGCTGATTGACAGGTTTTTGTCCCACAATAGACACCATTTCTGCAGCCCCCATTCTGTTATTTTCTTCTTTCTTAATACTTGTGGGGGATGGTGTTTGCCTTATAATCTGTGCTTAAAATCCAACTTGGAATGAGGCCAGCTCCTAAGAAATTACCACAAAGTCTTCTTAGCTTTGCATCAGGAAAATTCTCTGGAGAGTTTCATAAGTTGTGATTCCACCTTTCAAAATTACCTTTGCTCAAAAACTAAGCTTCATTGTTCCTCCAAAATCCCCTTCAAAATCCAACAAAGAGACTGTGAGGTCTGCCTAATATGTTTTGATATAAGAAAACTAATTTGTTTGTGCTTTACTTTATTTGAGAAGTTCTTCCTCGTGGGATAACTGTCATAGAAATTTTTGTGTGTAAGAAATATAGATAAAATGTGTGAGCCTGGGAGCAGAGAAGGGGAGGGATATTTGCTTCATGAAGAATAACTGAAACAGAAAATAAAGAAAACTTCTAAAAGGAAAGTAATGTCATTTTTCACCCCCTGAAATCATGCACCCTTACAAGCATTTTAGTCACCTTGACATGAATTCACTCAATTGTGATTAGCCTTGTGCATTAGGATTGAATTGTACTTAAAATTTAAGACTTTTTTTTTAGAAGGAAGAATAGAGTGTAAGAACTGATTTGTCTACTAAAAATTATGTCAGATTTTGTGGGAAAAAAAAAAAAGAAAAAAGCGTTTTATTCAAAATCTAAAATTCTTTTAATTTTAAAAATGAAAAACAATTTGATGTGAGTATCAAATCAGTTGTTGCTGCCATGATTTGTGGAAATCAGTAAAGCTTCTATGTCAGTTATCTGGCTGTAGAATCAACAATACTGATGTCATTCCACTTCATGCAATTGGAATAGGGCAAAAGGAAACTAGGGTTGAAGAATTGCCATATTGAAATCTGAAGTACCTCAAAGGAAACACACTGAGAAAGAAATAACCCATAATACCAATGTTAAATTCTGATTAATCACAATATGAAATGCACCTGTTGACTTATAGATGTTCTCCTGGTCCTGGCACTCATGCAACCTGGGTCTGAACAGTGTGCTGAGCAAACACCAATGTGTGTTTTGGGATTGTTCACTTATTTCACATTCACTGTTTAGAAGTTGAGGATTCTGTAATAAAAGAGGTGGATACAGTGCTTGAGTGCTTTTTGTGGGGAAAGAGCTGTTTGGTTTGTTGATGGTTCCTTTTTTCCACTCCAAAGGATATGTTCAATAATGCTGAGATATTTCTGGTAACACTGTGTTCATAACAATTGAATTCATAACAACTGAGTTTGAACACAAAGAATAAACAATAGCTAAATTGGGGATTATTGTTTCCTCTAATAACAAGTAGAATAAACAAATCAGCTTCCAGATAGAGTCCAATAAGCTGGCTGGGAAATTGAAATAGATTGAAATAGACCCAGCATGTGGATGTGAGTGTGAATATCCAGTTGTGTTACACAATATGGACCTTGCCATCTTGAATAAATAGCTGGGCACCCTCAATTCTTTAAAAGTGTAGGGCACTCAGTATTTCAAGAGAAATAGTCCTGTACATCCTCAGTTAAATTTCTCAGATGATGTCTCTGCTGCAGCATGTACTGAGCTGCTACTTTCTGACCATGTGAACTGATGATGAAAAGGGGCCCAGAGTGTTGGGGAAAGAAGAAATTACAGAGGCAGCTGATGTGCTAGGAGATATTTACTCAGGGAGGACAGGGAAGAGGGAAGCAAATGGGAAAATGTGTAAGTCTTGAACTTTTTCTAACATCTTTAGTGCATGAATGACTATATAATATATTATCCATGCACTAAGAAGAGAAAAATACCCCAGTATGATAGAAAGTTTTTGAGTGATGTACTCTGTGCATCCTGGGTCTGTCTAACTGGTTGTGTTTGGATGTTGCTGACCTTATTTTCCAAGGAGTTACAAAGACTAGCTCAGGATAAAAATGAACTCATTCCCCAGAGTATTTTCTGCATAAAATGGCCACATCCTCTACATCAGGAAACACAGACAGCAGTAGGAATGACAATTTTTAGGGAACTAAGAAAAAACACATCTCCACTGCCATTTCCTTTTCAGGGGAATTCTTTCCTGTCTCAGCTGAACCATTCATTCAACCTGCCAAATGTATGGTTAAGGGAATGCTGCAATTTTCTAAGCTTCAGAATAGGGGGCAGTAAGGTCACAGTATTGCTTGAACAGTTTTTTTCTCCTAATGCTGGAGTACATAGTGTTAAAGTGGTTTGGAATGACTGCATGTTTGCTTTTGATTCAGGACTTACCTTTCATCCTGTGATAAGCTGGTGTTGCTAGAACTCCTGCTGTTGCAAGAGACTCACTGGTGGACAAGGTGTAGAAATTGTGATCATCCAGTTAAAGAAGACCATTCTGAAATGTGTGTGGTATTTTTAAATTGTCTTCTAAACCACAGTATGCATTTAAAATAGATCCCACTGTACAAAGAATGGAAAAAAATCCAATTTATGCTTTCTCATTTGAACACAGAGGAGAAGCTTATAGACATACACAGAAACACCCATCATGAGGATTTCTTGCAGTCATGGGATCCAGGAGGCAAAGTCTCATTTGTGCTGTCAGTGGTAGCAGCCTGATGCACCAGGTCTGTGAAGATCAGAGTATTGATCCTTACAGAGGGGGCTGCAGAATATGCTTTCTACCCCTGTGGAATTGCCAAACCCTTTCCTAAACTAATATTGTAGAATAGATTTAGAGGCCATAATCACATCTGTCTCAAATCTCTAGAACAATCATTTAGCCTGGCATGGCTACGGTCTCTAAATAATTTTTGAGTCATCACATCAATGGTGCTACTAGCCCTTCATTTGCAGATGTTTTTTTATCTACAGCAATACCTTTTGTGTTCTGCCCTACTGGATTTTATGTGCAATTCCATTCATTACCCAACCTCCAGTTTTTCTTAATAATTGCAATAAAGGTACTACTTGCTTTTCAGATTTATTTATCAAGTGCCTGTACTCCCAGATGTAGCAAGTGGGAACTCTTGTTTTAATCCCTATGCAATTTGGGTGTTTTTCAACTGCATGAGATCTTTTCTCTCCTGAACTAAGCAGACCCATGTTACAGTTATGCCTTGCAATTAATTCCTGCTGACCTGGCACCATTTTTGTGACCTATCTTTAAATTCCTTCTCTTCCAATTCTGTTTCTGGGATAAAGCAAACAAAAATGAAACCAGTATTCTGGGCAAGGCCATGCTATTGATTTCAACAGTGGCATTATTATTATTATTAGTCCTGTTGGTTTCTGTCTAATTCAGCAGTTTTGCTTTTCTGACTGTGCTGTGCTTCACCAAAAGACTGTAGAGTTTTCCTCTCAACAGAACTCTGAAAGGTAGCTGTGAAAATGTGAATGAATAATGTCAAAAAGATAAAGACATTGGTGGAAAGTACCGTACAAGAAAATGATCTAATTACAGGCTTTTGTCAAAAGAGTTCATGAAGCAAAGGTAGAGAGAAGATGGGAGAAAGAAGAATGAAAAATAGCTGGTAAGTAGAGATCTTATATGAGGAAGTATGTGTCTATACTCAGAACGTGGTGGGCAGTGGTTGGAGCTTTAGTATCTTGTGCTGGAATGTCCTTGATCTGGCACTGGCACCTTCAGCAGTGTGCAGTGCTTTGAGAACAACCTAAAAACAGAGGCCAGACAAAATTAAGGAAATAAAAGCAGTTATATTTATTGAAGGTACATTTAGGGGCAGAGAAAGCCCCCCAGGGTCTATACCCAAAAAAATGGACCAGGGGTCACAAGTTTTCACACTTTTATAAGTTTGAGCCATTTGCATATTGGGGGTTCATCTGCCAATTACAGCTTCAGCTAATGAAGTCATTTACCCCAAGTTTGCTCCCCCCAACTCACTTTTGTTTCCATCTCTCTGGGCCTGAGGCAGTGAGGTGTCCTTGATTGCCAGGCCTGGAGAGGAATTGTTGTGTTTGCCCAAAATGGGGAAGCAGCAGCTCACACTGCATATGGAGTTTGGAGTTCTGCACTAAAGAACTGCAGGATTACAAGTTTATGAAAAATAGAAAAGCTAAAATCCTAAGGCATCAGTGCAGGGCCATATGAAGCCTGGATGTCTCTCCAGCCCTTAGGTGATCTACTGAGGTTTTCTTTGCACAACCAGAAGTCTCCATCAAATTCCACAAACTGACAGCCCTCAGCTCTGAAATAACTGTAAGTTACAGCAGTTTAAGTTAGATCAATATATTGTATAAAATTTAGCATTGGCTAAACAACTGTGACAGTCCATGCCAACCTGAACTTCATGTGAACCTACTGTAAGGTAGAACTGAAATGTCTGATGTCTTGGTTATTTCACCATGCATCATTCTCCACTCCAGCTAGATGCTCTTACATTTCTTTCTTGCAGAAGGAGCATTTAACTGATTGTCAATGTGTGAATATGATGATGGAAGCCCTGATTTTGCACACAATGAATATATTGATAGATTTATCTCATTTGCTGTACTTGTCTGTCATGTTTAAGGACACTAATGAGTTGGTTTTGGAGATTAATGAGAACTGTAATGGCTAATGGGTATTTACATCATTGCTGCATTTTACCACCTAATAATGTGAACACCAACTTCAGTTCTTTCAAGTCTTTAATTGTCACCATGGGAATCTTTAGTTACATTTCATCAGACAATAAAAATCTCAGAAAAATCAACAAGATATTGGTGATTCTGCTGGAGTTGCTCTGATAGACAATTTCTTTGAATGCTACACCCACAAGTAATAAATTCTTGCAAAAGTCTTTGAGAACTAACTTTAAAACAGATCCAGCTCAAACTCAGATTTATCCTATTTGCTCCTCCTTTTGCAATAATTCAACTTTGAAAAGAAAAAGATACACTGACAGGCTTTTAATTTTTTTAAGTATTAAAAATATCTGATCACTTAATAATCACTACTATCAGAAAAAAAAAGAGGTTAAACCAACAAAGCCTGAGGTATTTTGCTAGAAAGTCTTGCCTTTTTGATTACTTTCTCAATAGTCATAGCAGCAACTCACCATTTTGGGGGCTGCATATTCCTTTACATGTACATTTGAAAGATATTGCAAACACTGTTTCTTGGCTCAGATTCACTGCAGAATTTGTGCTTCTTACTCTAGGTTAAACTAATTACTACTTTCTGTTATCTTCCCATTTTAGAGTCATCTTTCTTTTGAATAACAGTGTTGGACTATTCAGTCTTTCTCTCTTTTTTCATTCTGTGCTGTTCTTCCTAATCTTTTGCTCACACAACAGAAAGCTAAAGTTTTTCTGGGCAGTTACACACCTGTCTTCTCTCCCACAATGAGCAAAGTGACATAAAAACTTCTTGTACTCTTTTTCTTAAGGATTCACTTGTTCTTTGTGAATCCTTACTGTATTCTGGGAGATGCTCCAGCTGCACTGGTGCTGGTGCGGCACAGATTTTATTTTTTATTTTTATAACCAGGTATGTATGCCTCTGTCAGTATCTTCAACACTGATCAGCAGCCAGAGTTCAGCCTTCTCATTTGTGTTGGATAATGAATGCAGTTGGTGAACAGCAACAGCTTTTAGCTGTGGCTAGAAAAAACTACAATTTCCATACTTCACATCATGCTCCTTTCATTACTCTCTCCTTCCTCCAATGTTTTTGAGTGTGCAGATGTTTCCTAGTTAGTTATTATTTAAGTGGGTAGCTTCTTGCTAAGGTGTTAATTAAAAGTTGCTGTCCAGAATATCTGGGTACAATTTGCAGTGTAATCTGTAGCCTCTAGTGCATCATTGTATCTCTATTAAAAGGAATTCTGTGTAATGATGCTGGGATTTAATTAGTTTCTTTGCCAGTGTTGTAAAACATAGTGATAAATGAGCTAACAGGTCCATGGATCATTATTCTACTAGAGATGAGCTTATTAGCTGATTATGAATCATTAACAAAGTCTACATGGGATTTGCTTATCTAATTCAACACAATTTTGAACATTCAATACTCCACATTCATTTCTTTCAACTAGCAATATTGTATTTAGATTGTAATCTTTGCATGTTTTATTCTGGGAATTTTTTTTTCTTTCGTGTTGAATTTTAATTATATTCTAAGTGCTGTGAGAAGACCTGGTGTCCATCTAGGATGAATACAAAACTGCACTGTAAGGTTTTACACAACTGCGTATTTTTTTAGTTTTGGTTCTGAGTATGTGTTTATTAATCATCTAGCATTGCAGGAAAGACTCTAATCAATTTGCATTTCTTAAATAATACACAAACTAGAGCAAAATGAAATACTCTGTGCCAGCAAGAGCTGAGCACATAGAAGGGGGCACAGTCACACCACTGTGTTTTCAGTTTGGAGGCAGGGGTAAGGCATGTGTAGCATCAGTGCAGTTGTCAGAAATAATGGGAGTTAATAACAAAAAAGGGTACTTTGTAAAGAATAATCACCTGAGAGATGCTTTTAGAATAAAATATTCATAAATTTGGTGCTGCGAGTTTATCTTCTAATAAATTAGACAGAATTTCAGAAGAACTTTTGACTTCTCATTGAGTATCTGCAGTTGTTTAAAGTGCATTCTTCCCTTGACCTTCCTGATACTCCCACCTTAGATGGACTTTAGGCTGCTTTTCTGCTGTGCTGTGATGTTAAGTTGTAAACAGAAACTACTTTGGTGTAACCTACTTTGCCTTCTCCTTGCTAGAAAATAGCTTGCTTAGGTGTGTAGAAGGTGCATCCACCAGGCACTTGTCTGATTCTCACACATTCTGATACATCTGTAGAGTCTTGCCCATGCTATATTTTTATCCTGCCTTTGATCCACTGCTGGAGAGAAAGGAATACTCTGAAATGGGCATTTAATCTTCTCTGCCCAAGGTCCCCTTGTCTTGAGTGCTTCAGAAAGACATCCATGTGTTCTCTTTGGAGGGTGGGCTCATTCCAATGCTGGATTTGCTTTTACTCTACTCTCCCAAATGTAGCTGTCATTGAAAATGACCTCTGCACAATCTGCCTTATTTGTTTCTCTGCAGGAAACTGTTTATAATTCTTTGGGAGAAATCCTGGCAATAATGTAAAAAAGATGATTATACTGACGGCAGAGGTGCTGCTATCATACGCAGTTCTATAAATGCAGAGTTAAAAAATCAGGATGTTTCATAAAAATTGGCAGCTGAAAATGGATACAATTTTCTTGTGATTCTACCAGGATCCCTCTCTTCTGAATTTCCTATTTACAGAGCCATTAATTCTAACACTTTCTGATCTTTTATCATGTCAGAGTAAATATTACTTGGTTTGTCCCAGTAGGAGCAAAATGCATACTATTTTTGTTTCTAAGTTATTTTCTTTCTCTGAGACAACCTATTTATTTCTTCCTTTGAAAAAGATTTGTAAAATGACAGATGAATTTCCAGCAGTAGTAATATTTCTTAATGGTTAGGGAAACAAGTTTGCATTGCAGAGATGCAGCCATGAAGAAAAATAGGAGGATTAAAAAGGCATGGTTTGAAATATAAGAGGATAATAACACAAAGTGGAATGCTAGAAAGGGTCAATATCCTTCATGGTACCACTGGAAAATTTGAATTTGTAAACATATACTCTTTACCTTAGTTTCTGTTTACATATGCATAGTACCTTTTCAATTGCAGAGTACCAGTGACCATGATTTACAATATTATTAGCTGCACTCAAATCTTTACATAATAGCCATTTGATATTGTGCAATAATTTATGAATTTTAAACTACTTATTATATATATATTTTAAATAATCTGATCTGGTTTATATGGTATTTTTATAGAAAATAAAGTGGATATAATGTCAATATAAAAATATCAAATTCTATTGTTTTCTAATTAGGATAAAATACTTGCCCTCAACATTTATTTTAAATGGCAATGTTAATTTTTGTTGTAAGAAAAATACTTGAATCGTAAGATTCATAATAAATAACATTTTTCCTATTGTCTCTGTACAACTCTGGAGGCAGTGTGACTTTATTTTGTAGGACACATTCCAGTTTCATAAACAGGAGCATGTGGACATTTAAATGAATTGAAGCAAAGCAGGTTAATTATGCAGGGACCTCAGACTAAAGTTAACTCACAACTAATGCATTGTGTGCTCTCATTATAAACTGAATCTGCCCCTAAATTACTGTGAGCACAGCCACTCACACTTACCCAGTATTATCTGCCTGACTATAGGTTTGTGTTCCTTTTCAGGAAAAAAGGAATTATTTTCAAAACCAGGATCCCTTTTTTTGATACATTAGTACCTTGATAGGGATAAATCTATGTTTCTGCTCTGATAAATCAGAGTAGTCATTTCTGGGTTGTGTAAAGGTTGCATAAAGGTGATTAGGCAACATCTTTGAAGATCGTTATTTCTACCTCTATAGATATATATATATAATAGACAATAGCAGAGAATACTAACTTCTAGAGCAACATTTACAAACCTTTATCTTCTCAAGGTGATGCCCTTTAATAGAGGACAGTGTATGGCTCTTAGTTCAGCAGTTCTGTCAAGTCTGAGGCAATCATTTGATTTCACTTTTATACATATGCTTAGGTGTTCAGAAAATTCCTGTATGTAAAAGAGAAGTTCTGAATACTATAAACCTAGGTCAGACACAAGGAGGTAGATTCCCGAAGTCTTATTAGTGTTATTTTCTGTGAACTGACTTTATTCTGACTTTGACTTACTTTAGGCAGCAGCATGCACAAATATGAGTGCTATTATACTTGATATTACTTTTGATTTCCATTTTAAAGGATCTTGTAGTTGCTTGAAGTTGTTCATGTGCTGCAGATCAAACAGCAGTGCTAAATGTTTGCATTTTTGTCTCTTGCAAGAGGAAAAGAGTAGGATTTTCTTTGGTTGGTTGGGATTTTTTATTTCATCAGCATCTTTGAGTGGGTTGAGGAGAAGAAAAATACAAGTATAATTTATTTTGCCTAATGTTTTGGAAGCTTTCTGTATAATCCAATTTTTTAATCCAATCTGATGATATAGAAGAAGATGCTTCTACCTTAGCAGAAATCAACAAAATAGATCTCAGGGAATAAGAGAACAAATTTAGACACAAATTCCAAATAATCTTATTAGAATAACATACAAAAGAATATGGTGGACTATTCATTTTTCCCTCTACACAAAGGTTTATAATGGTTTTTAAAGATCTGTTGCAACACAGAGCCATTATTAACTTGGGGCATGCTTGGGGCATGAATTTCACACACATGTCTAAGAAAAAAGGTTTGCCACTGAGTCCAGCTGAAAATCTTGGAACATTTAATGCTTTTTCATTCATATTTTTCATACCATGTCTTTACATAACCACAAAGTGTTAGAACCTGAAACATAGGGTTGTACTTACCTTAAACTAGAGCAACTCATTGCAACAGAAGGAAACAAGCAACTCTGTTCCAGGCAGCTTATTGTTTAACTATAATGTGGCTTCCCCAGGAATAATGGAATCATGGGTTTTAATTAACTCTAACAGGTATTTAATGGAGATTTAATAAGACAGTTATTGTGTGTTAATTAAATGTCAACTGATTGCTAAGAGGTTTTTGCAATTATTGAAGTTTACTAATTATCCAATAGATAAATCAATTTTTCATGTAAAAACCTCACATCTACGTAAGCAATAAGTATGCTGGTAGATGATGTATATTGTCATAATGAAATGGGAGATGTGCTGTGTTGAATGTGCTCCTTGCATCTTCTCTGTACAGGCAAGAAGAAAGTTCACTCTCTTGACAGTGGTTTGTTTTTGAAGGCAACTCAGCTGCTGGTGCAGAATATGTGGGTGATAGTGGTGCCTTTTTGGGGCCACCTAAAAACAGAGGCCAGACAAAACTAAGGCAATAAAAAGCAGTTATATTTATTGAAGGGCCTTCAGGTCCATTTTGGGCAGACAAAGCCCCTCAGGGGCTGCACCCAAAATGGACAATGGGTCACAGGTTTTCACATTTTTATAAGTTTGGTCCATTTGCATATTGGGGGTTCATCTGCCAATTACAGCTTCAGCTAATGAAGTCATTTACCCCAAGTTTGCTCCCCCCAACTCACTTTTGTTTCCATCTCTCTGGGCCTGAGGCAGTGCGGTGTCCTTGATTGCCAGGCTTGGAGAGGAATTGTTGTGTCTGCCCAAAATGGAAAGCAGCAGCTCACACTGCATATGGAGTTTGGAGTTCTGCACTAAAGAACTGCAGGATTACAAGTTTATGAAAAATAGAAAAGCTAAAATCCTGAGGCATCAACAGGACCTGCAAGTGCAGCAGTAAGGGGTGTGGAGTTTTGCTTGAAGCATCTGCATGGAATAAGACAGGGGCCACTAAAGTAGCTCACATCTCTGCACCCTCCCACCAGGGTTTAAAATGAAGATATGACCAGTAAAGAACTAAAGAAACTCTCAGGACTTTCTCTTCCTTTCAGAACAAAGGCTGCATTGTGATGTAGATTGGTTGTCCTTCGTGTGTTAAGCATTGTGGAACAGGAGTTTTGTTTTTAGAAACATGTCTGGCATCAAGCTGCATTCAGTCCCTGGCAAAGGCATCGGTACATTCTGTGTATTGCCGATTATTAATCAGTACTCAGTGTATTAATGAGGAAAGTAACTGTAATCAGCTCTGATTTATGCAAATTAAATGCAACCCGCAGACTCTTGGTCAGTTGCCAGGACCATCTGCAGGTGGTGAAAGCAAGGATAACCTTTTTTTTTGTATTGTTTTAAGAAACTGAAAAATAAGCCAAGCTATTTTCCTAGGAAAAAGGTTCTTACTGCTAATAAAAGTATTTCTGTGTCTTTGATGAGGGTCCCAAAGATGATCAGAGGGCTGGAGCATCTCTGCTAATGAAGACAGGCTGAGAGAGTCAGGGATGTTCAGCCTGGAGAAGAGAAGGCTCTGGGAAGGCCTTGTCACAGCCTACCAGCACTTAGACAGGGCTTGTGAAAGGGAGGGAGAGCAACTTTTTACATGGGCAGATAGTGACAGAACAACAGAGAATGGCTTTAAAACAAAAAAAAAAAAAAAAAGGGGGGGAGAGATTTAAATTAGATGTTATGAAGAAATTCTTTGATCAGAGGGAAGCTGTGGCTGCCCCATCCCTGGAAGTGTCCAAGGCCAGGCTGGACAGGGCTTGGGGCAGCCTGGGATAGTGGAAGGTATCCTTGCCCATGGCAGGGGGTGTTGAAACTAAATGATCTTTGGGGGGGTCCCTTCCAACCCAAGTCATTCCATGATCCTGTGATTCTATGAATCTGCCCCATCTGACAGTCTTGCTTAAGTCCTAATTAATTAAATAGAATACACCTGCTATAAGCTTTTACAGGTGGGTAATGACTCAGGCCACCTGAGAGATGCAGACAATTGCCTTAGAATATAAAGTTTCAATTTCCAAGTAGAACACTTAATTTTACTGTGCAACTAACCTGTGAGGGACTAGAGCACAGAAATGAGACTGAGAAGTGCCCATCAGAAAAGGGGATTCCTGCATTAATTATACCAAACCTTGCAGAGTATTTGAAGATTTTGTTGGACTTAGAACAAAGCTACAGCAGGTTCTTACCTCAGATTCTTAAAACACCTTTAGGTAAGGGGTATGCTTTGCCCATCCTTAAGAATGGATCAGTTTGACATAATTTACTTATTAAAATGCAAAGTAGCAAAATTACTTCAGAATGCAACAAAAAGCTGAAAGCAGGCTCTTAGAGTACCCAACTGCTTCATTTCCTCTAAATCCTGTATTCCTCAAAATTAGAGAGAACTTGAAAGTAAATCCTCAGAAAACAGCAGACTCATCCTGCAATGGGAAATGACCATGATGAAAAGAAGTACTACTCCCAGACAACACCAGATTAAATAACACCCATGACCTCTGATGTTAAAGGGAAAGGTGCTTCTTTTCTTGTACAGAAATCCTTCCTGGTGCTTGGGTGGCAGGCATGATCTATGCTACTCCATCCAGGATTAGTGGATTATCTCTGCTTCTCTCAATTTAGGAATTGAACACAGCTGCCCTGGGCCCTTTGTCAGGGAGACTTTTTATGTCTTTATATTCTCCAGTCCTGCTTCTCTCCAAAAGCCATTATACTGCTCACTTGTAGGAGACAGTAGCTTAGAGATGCACATTGACCAAGTAAACATATTCAATGATATGGTGCACTTGGGTGACACAGTGCTGTCAATGGCCAATCAATAAATGCTTCTTGCTGACTTCTAGGCATCCTGCATGATCAGTAAATAAATCTGATCCTTCTGAAGATAACTTGGTCCAGACCTACATCATTTATCTTTAGTTTATGTCTTGACTAGGGAGAGATGTTAAACTTAGTCAAGTGTTTTGGCCAGTTTTATCCTTCTGTTATGCGTTTAGCATATGTCCATGACTGCAATGGTGCTGTAAATGACAATATCAGTGTGAAACAGGGATCCCTTTTCCCTTTGTAACTGTGGTGCTTACCTACACATGTTTATTCAGAAGCTCCCTCTTCTCTGCTTGCAGCCTCTGTGTGCAGAAGTTCCATCCTGTTCATATGTTATTCACAACTGTAAGGAATGAAGCAGGAAAAATAACTGCATTAGTCTAAGATGCCTGTAAATGCAACAGTAATTTTGCTAGTGAATACAATGCAGCACTGGGCACACGCTCCCCAGTCTTCCTGTCAGCACTGTCTTCTCATCTGTTACTGTTTGCTCTACTGTCATCTTTATTGTTCATCATTCAGGCTTTCAGAGATGTTAAACTTAGTCAAGTGCTTTGGCCAATTTTATCCTTCTGTTATGCATTTAGCATACGTCCATGACTGCAATGGTGCTGTAAATGACAATATCAGTGTGAAACAGGGATCCCTTTTCCCTTTGTAACTGTGGTGCTTCCTGTGGAATAGGCTGCAAGATCCTTTCATCCCACATCATCCTACCTTGTGCATGGCAAGAGGAATAACGTCTGTGAATCTCTCTAGCTGCCAACTCTCTTTCTAATAGGACAGGACTAGTCAGTCTTCATATTACACATAGGGAAATAAGGTGTGCATGTTAGGTTTTCCCAGGAACTATGTCAGTTTACACACCTGCAACTTTCTCTCTGGGAAAATCCCTCATTGCATTAATCTGCCACAGAAAAGCATTGGACAGGTTTTTCTTGAGACCTTGACAGAAATTCTCCAGAGGCTACAGATGTCTACCCTGCAGTCACAGAAATGATTACTGTACAATGTAGATGTACCTGATATAATTTAAGGCTGTCTAGCTCAGGTACCAATCATGGCTTAGTTTCTGTAGTATAAAGCTGAGTATGGATTGATTTTTCCTGATGGGATTTCAGTGGAGGTTAAATGGCTTAATTCAAGCTAGGCAATGGATACCTTCATGTACATGAGCCTTATTGTCACACATTAAAGGAATGATATTGGAGGAGGGGTAGAAGAAGTCCCTGTAATGTGAGCTGCTGAAAGGCTTAAATTAAGTATCTGAGCCTCAGTGAGATCAGAGTGGTCTTTTAAATCACTGTTGCACCATAAGTGGACAGCTCTACCGTGTCTTACCTTAGTAAATGTAGTGCTTTTCAACAGCAGCTCTTTACTGTATTTGTCTTCCATTACTTTCCTCCTTAATTGGAAATGTTTTTTAGTGGAATGTAGTAGCAATTCCCCCTTGTCCAGAAACAGAGCACTGCCCATGGGCTGTTAGTTAAGGATATGCCTTTATGGTGTTCTCATGTATTTGGGGTAGTAGTAGAATTCTTTTCATCATTTCAAGTGTTCAGTGACATGCTGATGGATTTAAAAGATATTTCGGAACTTGGATGATGAAAGTATTTGTGGTCCTGTTTAAGAGAAAAGTAAATCTTCTGGTTTGGACTAATAATCACTGAAGTTCTGTAAAATAATAATGGAATATTCTGAGTTAAAAGGGACCCACAATTATCATTGAGTCCAGCTCTTAAGTGAATGGCCCACATGGGCATCAAACCCAGAAACCTGGCATTATTACACCATGCTCTGATCAACTGAGCTAATAATGTCTGTGAATATTTAGAAAACATTTCACTTCAGTATCTTACATGTTGTTTTCCCTGAGTCATTTGCAGCTTCTGGGCAGCTGTTGGAATTCCAGATTTCCTTATAAATATTTCTCAGGATTATAGTGTAGAGACTAGTGAAACTTGAGAACCTTGATCTCATCTTGCCAGTTTTAATAGTGAATTTCTTTACTTTTTTTGTCTATCTTTTCTTTTTCTCTGGACTACAAAGTGAAAAAAACCCAATAACAATTTTTTCTTTTTCACAAGGATTATGAAGTTAGTGCTTTTACTCACATGTGAATTTTACTTTTTGCTCTTTTATAACATTTTAGAGTCTATGCTTGTTCCTTTTTACAGGAGCATTTACACACACATGGGTGCATGCATACATACACACGTTTATTCAGAAGCTCCCTCTTCTCTGCTTGCAGCCTCTGTGTGCAGAAGTTCCATCCTGTTCATTTGTTATTCACAACTGTAAGGAATGAAGCAGGAAAAATAACTGCATTAGTCTAAGATGCCTGTAAATGCAACAGTAATTTTGCTAGTGAATACAATGCAGCACTGGGCACACGCTCCCCAGTCTTCCTGTCAGCACTGTCTTCTCATCTGTTACTGTTTGCTCTACTGTCATCTTTATTGTTCATCATTCAGGCTTTCAGTATGCTGAGCACAGAACAGCTAAATCAGGAACCTTGGGCTAAAGTGAGGGGATGAATTCTAACCTCTCTGTGTGAGCCAGCCCCCAGCGATTGGTGAACCGATTCTGCTTCTCCTGTATCATAGCTTTCTTTTCTCCTGACTAGGCTATTGTATATATATTGTATTATATTGACGCTGCTGTTGACCTCTAAACCCACTCTCCCCACCCCCAGCCTGAACTCTGGATTAGGCTTCCCAGGGAATAAACTATGGGCAAAGTTCTACTAGCTAGAAAGAGGGGAAATGGTTCATGCTGCCATAGTAACGTGACCTCATACCATATTCCTGGAACAAAGATGGTTTTCTTGTCATTTTTTCTGCCCCCATGAGTGTTTAAGCCCCCCTGCTGTTTCTGCACTTAGGAGGGGAGTGAAGGCTGTGCACCACAGTGAAAAGAAGAGGTTCCTCTTCCTTAAAATAGGGCAGTCATCTAGGAAACTGGGGAATCAGGTGACCAGAAAGAAAAAAATCCCCAAAATAAAAAGGACAATAACAGAAGTGAAAAACTTTTGGTCAGTAATATGAGTTTGGAGTCTAAATTTCATGTAATCACCTCAAGTGCTAGGTATTGCAATTTTTAACTCAATTAAGTTTAATTTTTGAAGTGATGCATTTAAAACAGAAAATCCTAACTCCACATTAAAAGTGTTGTGCTCTGAGCGGTTTGCTATTGCCAAGGACTGAGATGTTGAAGCTATCTTAGCATCTGTGAAATGTCAAATTAGTAATTGACAGTTGCCAAAAAAAAAAATGAAAATGAATGCTTGAAACAGTTGGGAAAGAAATAGCAAAGTGGAAAAGCGTTGTTATAACAGAGTATAAGTCTTTGGTGTCCAGAACAGCAAATATTACACAGTTTTAAAGACCCTTCCTAAAAAGCACATGGTAGAACTGGGAATGAACCAGTATATGACACCAATGCTAGAGAGGGGCCTTACACTGCTTTTGTGTGAGAAGTGACAGAGTGAGCCCAGAAGAGGCATCAGCAGAGACAGCAGCTGAAAACGATTGGCTGTGTGCTGTTCCTGTCCGTGAGCAATCTGCAGGGAATTGCATGAAGGCTCATGTACCATGGACAAAATCAAGAGAGGTGGAGAACTTCTTCACACTTGACCTTGGGTTCCAGAAGCTCCCTGGCTACTAAGTATTAGAAGGTGGGGACAAATTTGGGTGAAGAATCACCAGATAGTAAGCCTGACATTCCTCCTTAGGAATAAGCCAGTGCCCACTGCCAGGGTCACTAGGCTAGCTGGGCTACATCTAAAAGACCTTCTCTACAGAGCTCCAAGTACTGCAGATTTAGAACTTTAACAACTGCAGTCTAATAAGCACAATACAAGTTTACCAAAGCTTTGATGCTTTTCATAATTTTTGCAATGTAATGTCAAGTCATCACTGTCTCTGGAAGCAGTTCCCTTGATTTAGATGCAGGTAGAAACCAGTAATGCCTGCTTCAGCAAATGGCAACATCTCAAATTGATTGTTATTCACTTAATTTGCAGATGTCTTTACATGAGGGGAAGGGTCAAGGGAGGAGGGCTGAGCTACGCATTTCATATCGATGATTATTAAATACTACTCTGTCACCAAATCGAGGCTTCTTCAGTAACCCAAGAAGCGTTTACAAGTGGTCTTCAGCAGCTTTCTTTTTAAATTGCTGAAGAAAGGCCTTTAAAAAAGAGAAAACAATCAATCAAAAACCCCAGCAAAGTAAACAATATGCTGGGCAGGGAATGCTGATTTTGCACGGGTACATAAAGTCATTGTTTTTGGTTGAATATCTATTAGCTTTGGTTGAAGAGTTTTCTACTTTTACTTTTTTTTTTTGTTGTTGTTGTTTTTTGTTTTGTTTTTTGTTTTTTGTTTTTTTTTTGTAAAAGAGGAGTTGGATTCTTCTTCTGCCTTTGAGTACGGCTCTTGTCCATCACTTCTTGGGCTCCTCTCTGACCTCAACTCCTTTTGCAGTATTTTCTGTATTCCCAGCAGCCCTACAACCATACCACACTCCCCTTTGGGACAGCAATGTCCAGTTTGCCCTTAGTGGTCAGATGGGTGGAAAAGAGTGAGGAGATAGAGCACTTTGCACCAAGACCTTTGAGGTAGCAAAGGAAGGTAACCCTTTCAGGGACTCTCCCAATATCCAAGCCCATTTTCTGCTTCTGCCTCAGCTTTTGCTCTATCACATTGTCACTTCCCATTCTTCTTTGAAGTGTGTGATAAGAAGGAGTGTTGCATCCTTCTCCATCCTGCAGCAATGGAAAGTCTCCTCTGGGGTTCTCAGAAGAGGAGCTTCAAATTATCCTCTCATTAGTGATGATACATCCCTTCTGCACACTGTGCCATTCCATTGTACTGCCTGAGCACTGAACATTAGGAGATAACTGCCTTCACAACATATGTCATTACTCATTAAGGGACCCCTCTTAGATTATGGCTGAGGTTTAATGCCTTGTTAAAGATGTTTAACACTTACAGTTTTGTTTTTAATTTAGGAAGCAGCATGATCAAAATGTGCCCTGAGAATTTCTCTTGAATTTTGTGAAATTTGCAGGTTAGCCTGCTCAGAGGAGGTGATCCTTAAATTGAATTGCAGCCCTCCAAGGCGTGTTTGAATGTCAAGCACTGCCATGATCTGACATGTTAATGGCTTTGAGAAAACAATGTGTTTCAGAGGTAATTGCTGAAGCAGTGAGTTCCCAGCAATATTTTACTTAAAAGAAATGTGCTGTTTCTCCACTGTGGAGACTGGAACAATGACACTGAACAACTGAGTGATACAAATCTCTGCATGCCTTTTAATGGTCATTCCATTCTTCTGATAGACTGGAGCAGGACCTCTATCCCATCCATTGTTAGAACCCAAAGATAACATTAGAATCAGATATTACATTATTATTGCCACTGGACTACATAATTTATTTTATTAAAAGAAAGAAAGAAGGAATATTTTAAAAGTCGTAGATAAACCTAAAATGAGCTTCCTAAATTAAAAACCATTTAGCTCTTCCACCAAGGGTCATCTTCAGTTTTACCAGATACTCTCAAGCAGGACAATTATTCAAAGTAATCCTGCTGCTACATGTTCAATGCTTGTCTTTTAATTAACATGCAAAAGAGAGATGGGCAGCAGCTACCTTGTTTTTCAGGCAACCAAGTGTGATGGTGAGGCTGGAAAAGAGGTTAGGTATAAAAGAACTGTCTAGTGAAGATGATGGTAAAAGGATGAATCCTCTAGACTTGATTATTTAAATCACTATAAATATGGATTTTAAAAGTTCTGAATCAGTCTTTGGAAAGTACTATTTGTTTAAAAAACAAAAGCATTGTTGATTACAGAGCTGAAAGTCAGGTTCTTGTAGCTGAGGGTACATGAAGTTCCTGAAGGAAGCCTACAAGAAAGGTAGAGAGAGAGATTATTTACAAGAACGTGCAATAAGAGGACAAGGAGGAATGGCTTCAACTGACAATAGTTTCAGACATTAGGAAGAAATTCTTCCCTGTGAGGGTGGGGAGGCCCTGGCACAGGTGCCCAGAGCAGCTGTGGCTGCCCCTGAATCCCTGGAAGTGCCCAAGGCCAGGTTGGACAGGGCTTGGAGCAGCCTGGAATAGTGGAAGCTGTCCCTGTCCATGGCAGGGGTGGAACTGGATGGGTTTTAAGGTCCCTCCCAACCCAAACTGTTCTGTGACATCATGATTCATGTGAGTGCATCTTTGCAGGGACCTATTTCAGCTGCAGGATGTAGTCCTTAATTCTGCAGATTTTCTTCAAACTGAGTAGAAGCATGATGCCTGACCAAAGCTCTTTCCGATAGCTCTGTGCGGCAGATACATTATTTTTTTTTGTGTGTATATTTAGGTTCATTCCAAACTGTCATCATCTTGCAATTTAGATGCAAAGTGAGGGTGGCACAACTAATGGTTCATTTATCAAGACTTCCTTTTGATAATATATGTATGTATGTAAGCATGTGTGTATAGTAAAAAATTGGAGATTTTTGCTCCCTCTACCTTGATTTAATGCCATTAAGTGTATCATTTTAGTTAAATGATTTTGTAGCAGAGGGACAACTGCCAGACCATGTTGCTAAGTCAGAATTACAGTATTTGTGAATGTGATTGGAACTGTGCTGCACAGAGTCGGACATCTCAAAAAAGGAAACAGAAACAAATTCCTGTAGTGTCCTTGAGGAATAATTTCAAGGTCAGTCAGTAAAAAGTGGGATAGATTGTTCTAAAAATAGAGGAAAAAAAAAGCAAAGAACATTGCTGGTCTTTTAACGATATATGCAGTAAGATTTCAGTCTAATTTCAGTGTTGCTCTTAGAAATTCATCTGTCTCTTACAGAAGGAATTCTTAGAGGAGTAATCAGTGAGAGCATGTGTGGCATCAGAAAAGAGGCTCACTGGGCTGAGCATAAACCTTAGATTTTGCAGCCTGGGGGAAATAAAACAGGGAATTTGGGAGTCAGCTGGGTAAGTGTGGCATAATACCAGCATGGGAAAGGAAGATCAAAGGGGGGATGGATTTGTCCCCTGGAAGTGCTCTGAACCCTGAGACCCCCTGAACTGGAGCTGGGGCTCTGATCCCATCATACACATGGCCTCTATAAACCAAGCAAAACAGATTTTATTAGATTCTGAGCAATTTCTCCTTCTCCAGTGTGGATCCATGCTCTGCTTGTTTCTTCTTCCTTACTCTGTAGCTCCCTGAATATGAGCATTACCTCTTCCCTCCAGTGCATCTTTGCATAGAACAATGTAGAGACTCAAGATTATGATTTTCTGAGTAAAGCAACAGTAAGAAGAACAGAAGTCAATGCTTCCCCTGAATAATTTTCCTGTACTGTTAACCTTTAGTAAGGCAGTGGTTTTTAACAGGCACAGATAGGAATAGTTTTTGTATCCGTTTTGTAGCCACTACTACTAGTGAAGAGCATTGCAAGCGTAATTGCAGTGGTAACAGTGGTAGTTTTTGGACAGTGCAGTGGTAATTTTTTGGACAAAAATTGACTTTAATGTTATACACTAGGTAACAAAATAGTAAGATTTCTTGGGAATATGTGTATTTTAAAAAATACAGTAACTTTAGATATCTTGTTTACTTTCATATTTGCCTATATTTGCACCATTGTTTCCTGTTGTTTTCAAGTGTGCATGCTAGAAATATTTTCTCTTAAGGAATATTACTCTGTTTACTAATCTGGTCCTAGTATTTATGATTAAACACAGCACAGAACAGCACAAATTGTGTGATAAAATTAGGTAGAACTACTGCTGAAATTTACTTATATATGAAATCACCCTTGAACTCCCATTCTGGTGCTATCTGACATCCTGCTTTGTTTTATAATTTGCATTGGCATACACCAATTTCAAATTTGATTTCAAGGCTGCTCTTCGCATCTCCTGACTGAAACGGAAGTTATGGGTTATTTCCTCTCACCAGCTTTGTGTCAGACATTCTGTACTCTCAGCAACTCTGCACACAATACTTTAAAAGCATCTACTTTCTGTCCTCTGTTGATGCCTTGGAGTGGCTACCTGAAACAGAGGCTAGACAAGATGAAGAGAACAAAAGTGGGTATTTATTAAAGGCACATCTTTAATATAAATCTTTAATAGATACACCTCGGGCAGTCAGAAGCCTCTGAGAGGGGCTGCACCCAAGGTGGACAGTGGTCATGAATTTTTCAGACAATTGTTAAGTTTGGTCCATTTACATATCACGGGTTAATCCTCCAGTTACAGCTTCAATTAATGAAGTAATTTACTCCAATTTTGCCCCCCCCTACCCCCAAATTCACTTTTGTTTTCATCTCTCAGGCCCTGAGCCAGTGAGGTGTCCTTGAGTTTCAGGGCAAGAGAGGAATTTTTCTGTCCCACCAAAATGTGAAGACAGTGGCTAACACTCTTTATAGAACTTAGAGTTATACATTAAAGCAGTACAGGATCTGAAAAATAGAAAAGCTAAAATCCTAAGACATCCCTGTGTGACTCAGACACCTGCAAAGCAGTGCTGCTGTTAAAGTTTGGCTGCTTAAGCAGCAGAGGTCCTGCTGCATTTCTATCCTGACCTGCAATCTGACAAACACAGAATGACCAAGGACAGTAAACCACATTCCTGTCTTCTCTTAGAGTAATTTTCTTAATTATCTCTTTTCTTTTATCTGCATAAGGAAAAAAATAGTGAAGAGATCTCAGAGTAAAAATATGCAAACCTATGACCTAAACCACATGTAGTGCTGAAGACCTTCTTCTGATTGGTTTTAAGGCTTGAGTCAGATGTGACTAATAGTACATTTGGCCAAAATCTTCAATCTGTCTGGAAAGACTCTGGTTGCAAAAAGAAGATATTCCTGACAGACACGGACTGTTAATAGCAGCTGTGATGGGATATGAAATAAGGACAGAATTATAAAGGTGTTTCCTTTTTAGAAATAGGGTCATGTGATTTTAAATGCATCAAACTCAGTTTAAAACTAAGTTGAGTTTTTGTTTAATTTTAGTAACACTAATAATTATTAATTATTTTACCTATAAAATAGAAAATTAATACTTTTCAAAATAAAAATTAATAATAATTAATTTTAATAGCAATTGATTTGTTTATTTTGAGAAGAGAGGACTAAATGAATAATAATAAAATAAATAAATGTTTGTTTTGTTGGGGTTTGTTTTTTTGTTTGTTTGTGGGGGGATTTTTGTGGGTTTTTTGTTTGGTTGGTTGGTTTTTTTAGTAGGTTTTTACCATTTTACCTCTGGAGAAAGTGATAGATCACCTGTTTTTGAATCTGTGACTGAATTTTATGGAGAACGTTGTATATGTGCTGATGCTTTTTTGGGGTAGATAAACTTTATAAAACTTTCATTCTCTAAGTGCTCTGAGTTCACCTTAAAAATCTGTCCTCATTACTCCAGCTTTAGGAAATTGAAAGTCTAATGCTTTTCATGAGAATCCCAAGCATCTGAAAAGATTTTTATCTTCTTCTCCTTTTGTGTTTGGGATGAACACTTGAAAAATGGTTGAACAGCAGCCAGAACAATCTGTTGCAAAATCTTCACAGGAAATCATATTTTTTAATTATATCAAATTAACGTTATTAAAAGTTAAGTTCTGAACTGAGAGCATTTTCCAGTGAAAGGTGCTGCAACATCATTATTTCTCCCCAAAATGCATTTACTGTACATTTCTCAAAGCCATCAGGCTTGATTGAAAGGTAATGAAAAAGCTGTCCTGCGTCAGTTTATTCCTTGTATCCATTAAGAATAATTACGGCTGAACAATTTTTGATGCCTGTAACCTTCGCAAGTGTTGCTAATGGCATTATAAATTGCTCCTTGTCCAATGACTACAGTCTGATGCTTAATTCAAAAGCGCTCTGTCAACAGGGCTGATTTGTGTGGTTAATGAGTGCGTTTAAAACAACAGCCTCGACTCATGCATCCTAATGCTGATAAAAGGATGTGGTTCAATAAAGAGGCTTGTCCATAATAATTAGTGGCAACAAATGCTCTGGATTAGACCGATCCAGCATTAATGACTCGGCTTTCAGCCTGTTTCAGGAAAAAAAAGTTTGCAGTTCTAACATTTCTGGCCTTACATTTAACTTTTTAGGAGTGGTCCTCTGTAAGCCAGGCTTAGGAAATAAAAATCTTTAATACATGCCATGCTGGGAGGGTCATTGAACAGTCTAAGCCCTCTACTTATTTTCCTTCAGAGTTTGATGTGGAAAAAGAAAATTCCAAGTTTATAAGAGATGAGATAAAAAGACCTGTTACCACCTCTTCTAGGACAGACGTTATCACTTGGAGTTTTCTTGGACAAGAAAGTGGACACATCCAGAAAAGTGTTAGCAGCTGAAACTCTGGTATTCAGAAACTTTACTGACAATCAGTGTGAGCAAAATAAGACAAATCAAAATAAGACAAATCAAAATAAGACAAATCAGTGTCCTGCAATGAGCAGTAGCTGAAACTGTGGCCCTGTAAAGGAAGAGATTTACTTATTGAAAAAATAAAATCCAAAACTGATATGAAAAATTAGTCCAGGTGAATAATCAACTGGGAATACCATTGGGCATGGTCCAATGTTAGCAAACACAAAAATAATCATTCTTTTCTAAACACACTTAGTTCAGATTGTTTCCTTCTCTTCAATGTTGTGATGCAAACTTTGAAACTTTTAGATCCAGTCTCAGATATAGAGAAAACTGTGGGAGTTTTCTCTAGAATTTACAAATTTCTAATAAACTCTGAAGTGCTATGAGTATTTTGGAATAGAAATTCTGTAATGAAAAAATATAGACACTCAGTCAGGTAAGAGCACTCTGACATCCCAACTACTCCTTTCCCTCTGGAACATACAGTTCACTGCAAAGGGACTCTTACCCTTTTCTCAGAGGTCATGTGCTTTCAAAGAAAAATTAATTGCTTCCTTTAAAACCAAGTTATTAAGAGCAACTTTCATATTTTAATTTGGTTTGAGTGGGTGTTTACTGTGATTTTCATGATAACTGGGAACAGTTACCAGATATTTTGCTTGTTGCTGTTTTAATTTGACATTGTCCATGGTCAGGCAAGCTCCCTTAGGCCATTTGAAGGTCTCCCCTGGAGATCTGTGAGGAGTATTAAGTAGGAGAAAAGTGGTTGAATTTGAACAAAGAATGATTTTTTTTTCATTATTCATGTCAGGCAGTTGGGATCCTTTTAACATTGTAAGGAAAAGAACCACATTCTTCTAAAAACATGACTGAAGATGCTGCAGGGAATGAATGGCTGGAATATCCTGCTACAGAAAAGGGTCAAGAAAATCTGGAGAGGGTGCTGTAGAATACAAAGTGCTTCTCCAAGGGGTCCTGGCAGCTGGCCAAGGGGAGCAGGCAGGTGAATGTAGGTGACTTCTGGCAGTCTCTGCCAAAACTCTCTGCTGAGCTGGCACACAGTGCTGTGCAATCAATAATGTTTCAGAGCACCTTTCCTGGCACCTTTTTTTCCTCATAGCAAAAAAAAAAAAAAAAAAAAAAAATCAACTAACTAAAGGAAAGTTTTAAAATAATATTTTTATGCCTATAAAGTCAGTTTGACATGGTTAACTGGGCATCACAGATAGTAACCTATTAATTTAGTCCTCTCTTCTCAAAGTTAGCACTTTGGAGTGGCATGCTGTGGCTAATACCATACAAATTGCTGGAATGGGCAGTTAAACGTCGAGGTCAGAGGTTAAATGAACATGGTTGTTTATGAGGTCACAGCCCGCATCCATTTGCATTTTAATATTCTTTCTGTGAGACAAAAAACCATTTTGAGGACAGCTTGTTTGGAAATCCCATTAACAGGTTATTTATGGGACTCATGACTGCATGACCCTTAGCCTTGTTTTGTTAAACATGAACTAGACATGAATCAGATGGGCGGCTGGGCTGCTGCTATTGTTTTCCATAGCATTAAATGTCATTGGATTCAATTATTCTGAATCTGACACTTTCTAAGTTATTACCCTCATAATGCCTAATTTTCCTTTTTTCTTTGTCAACCTTGTTATTTCTATCTGCTTTAAAAAGCAGAGACACTCTAAAAAGGCCATTTCCTCTCTTATCACTGATCTAGGTGAGAATGGAGAGCTTATCTACACAGCTGTTAAATAAATAATTGGGAAGACAGAGTTTAAAGAAATTAGAAGATTCCAGCTACTATCATGGTGCATTTTAAGGAATACAGAAATCTAAAAATTTGTCAGGGTAGCTATGAAAAGGTCAGATAGTAAATGTTTGGAAAGGGATGGCTTTTAACCCTTTTTGTCAGGAGTGTAAAGTGATGAGTGACAAATCAGACTACAGTGATGATGTTGCTATCAATCAAAATGTGAAAAATTTTCCATAATTCCAGAGAACAAGTTTTATAAAGCAAGTTTAGGTTTTATATGTTTCAACACAAACCTTTAATTGAAAGGAAACACTGGATAAGTGACAGATAGTAGCAGAAATTAATGAAAAACCATTGATGTTTCTCATATGAGAGCTGTGCAGTTGAGAGCAGCCTTAGCATTGCTAAAGGACATGGCAAGTGCTAGGAATCAATATGTCCTATCTTACATATTCTTTTCTGGCATTTGATCTCTTAGTGATCCAACATTTATGTGTGCTGCTTTTGGCTGGGGTAAAGTTAATTTTCTTCTCAGTAGCTAGTATGTGACTATATTTTGGATTTGTGCTGAAAACAGTGTTGATAATTCTCTTCCTCCTACTTTCCTTTCCTCTTTTCCCTGCCTTTCTTTTCCAAGTTTAAAAGCGATTTCCTGTATGAATTGTATATCAGTGGAATTCTTCTTTAGTGGCTAATTTATTCTTAATAGAAATTGGAGGGTTGGGGGTGGTGTGGTGTTGGTTTTTCTTTTGTGGGGGTGGAGTTTTATATCTGAAGAAAAAGGAACAATATATCTTTAGCACAAGTTTGTAAGTGTCATGATTTTTCTACTAATTTATACCATATAGTCCCCTTTTAAAATGTTAAATTACCTCATTGTATTTCTGAATATCATGTATATTTGGACTGAAATTAAGCTTGCTGTATAGTTGTCAAAATGACCACAATTTGCCCTATGAAATGTTCTGATTGCATGAGTAATTCAAAGCAATCCTGATCTCTGTATAAAGCAGTACAGACTGTTCAGGGGCAAGGTTTATGTATGCTGATTGGGCCTTCAGTTCAGCTGGCAACAAATAACCTGCATATTGGAAAAGATGCAGTATGGATTTCCAAATTCCTAAATGCTAAAGAGAAAGAAAGAAGAGAAGAAATGCTGTTCTTCTACTCTAAAGGTTTCAAGAAAAGCTCCGTTTTGTTATGCATGTTTGTTCCAAGTTCTGTTGGAAAACTGCTTCAGTATCACTTCTGAAGTGAATATATTCATGTATTGTATTGCAAATACAAGTCCTGGTTCTAACTCTTGGTTTGTCCCATTTCTTACTGAAATGGATGATTTCAACAAGAAAGATGCATAATATTAGGAAAAACTGTTCATTTAAAGTTGCACCACCTGAAGCATTTCGAAGAAATCCTTTCCCTTAAGGTACTGTAGGTATTTAGTCAGGAATCAGCCAGCTCCTAAGGAATGTTTCTGTAAGTCTTCTGAAACACTGCAGAAGTCTGTGACTCCCTTCTGTATATGTCATTTATTAACAAATCAGCTATATGGCAGAGACATTTAACTATTTCATATGCTTTATGTAATAATTAAGGCAGATATAGTGCAACAGTGGTAACTTGTATGCTGTAAATAAAATTATTTTCAATCAGGAAAGTTGTTTCAGAAAGACATATAAAAGCATGCACCACAATGGAACAGCTTATACAAATGTGTACAGATTCTATAATGTGGGCCCCTGCATGTTTTGTTGCAAAGAACATGTAAATTAGGGAAAGTTCCTGCATAACTGCATTTCTTTGTTAGTTATATATTAATTTAATGACCTGAATTCTGCCATTGTAGGCAAAAATTACAGTTTTCTGTGTAATATCAATCATGGTTACTTTGAAAATGAAAAAATACATCACAGTGAGTAATTTAAGAATTTAATCCTTACTTCTGTCTGGATCATACATATGAGCAGATGATGATTTGCTCAAAAGTCATACCTAGGTAACACTTTTCCTTGAAAATATTTTTCTAATGTTTTCTATTCACCTTTCTAACGTATTTTTATCGGCCTTGAGAACAAACCATCAATTTTGACCTGTAAAATTTATCTGTGACTGAAATTATTGTCTGAACATAAAATTAATGTTATGTTTTACTAGTTATGCACAGAATAGCTCCCAGTAAGAGTTTCTTGCTCATGGAACTCTTACATTTGTTTTTACAAATGTGTCTGTGGATTGCAATTTGTTTTTCAACAATAAGTCACCCACATAAAGTTTCTTTTCTCTAATATCCGTAGAAAATTATCATTAGTAAGAAGGAAAGGTAGAGCTTTATCAAATCACAAAAGGAAAAAACATCCTCGTGGAAACTTTTTGTATAATTGTAGTTGTTGATGAATCTTCATCATTCAGTGACTGGCTTGCAACTGAGGCTGAACTGGTTCACAAATTCTATTGCTCCAGAAGAGCACAAGTCCAGAAGCAATTCTGCATTTGGATACAGCCTCTGCACAGTATAGGATAAGTACACATGTTCTCTCCAGCTTTTCTTCTTATTGAACAGTAGGATTTGCAGAGTTTTCACATCAATTATGCTGAAGACTTTCTTCACTTAGAACTCCCAAAGATAAGACTGGTTTCCAGCAGTGCTGTGCCTCGTGACCAGATTAAATTACATGACATAAAAGAGGGCAAGAGCAAAGGCTGACTGGGCACTGCCCAGAGCAGCCTGCTCTGGGTCACCCTACTCTGACTGTGTTTGCTGCCTGTGCTCAAGGATCTCAAGACCTGCCTGGGCACCCAGTCAAGATGGACAAAGTTTTTCCTAAACATTTGTATCACTGCAAGTAATTCTTCCTGTACCTGGATGCCTGAATTTTGTCAACTCATTCATGCAGAAGGCACCCTTAGAGATTGCAGCTGCCAAAAAAAAGTGTGTTATTCAAGACAGCAGTAGTGGAACAGTTGGTGTAGATTGAGCTCATACACCCTCCACAGATCCCAAATCTCTCACTGTGAGTACCTGTGCTTTCACATCCTGATCTGCTGCAGTTGTAGTTCCATTCCAGTGAGAATTTTTTCTTCACCTGTTGCTCAAAGAACGACCTAAGAAATCATTTTAAAGGGTACTGGTAGCTTTGCTGCTCATTTTCTTCTTTGTAATGTTCTGGATTTTACACCTTTTAGGCATTGCATGAAAACCAAGCCAAAGAGAACTAGGGAGAAATAAAATGAAGCATAAAAGCCTCTGAGTTCCCATGCATTCTTTGAGAGCATTTTGACTTTTAATAAAACATATCTCTGAAGTATTAATGTGAATGCTTTTCTGAATGTTCAGAGATCAAAAATGACCATAAATACATGCATTGACTCTAAATCATAATGATCAAAAGCATAATAATAATAATAATAATAATAATAATAATAATAATAATAATAATAATTTCCTCAGCATTGAAAATGGTTTTGATGTCTTGGTATGAAATAAGTTTTTTGTTTTACTTCATTAAGCCTGCTTAATATGTTTTTATTAGCTTTTGAATTTGGTTCATTTGACATAACAAATTAAGAATTTAGTCAACCCAGCAGAACCATTTTTTTCTCCAGAGTGAGTTTTTCATTACTTCTTGGAAATTTTACACTGCTCCCTCAAGCTTCTAAAAGTTCACAGAAAATTATTCCCAGTTTGCTCAGCTTCAGTCATATTGTGGTAGCTTCTGGTTCAATACATGTGCTTAGTAACAGTAAATAAATTCTGACATAAAATAAACAGTAAATAAATTCTGAATAAAAAATGTTCATTATATCAGTGAAAATAAGCAATCACATTCTATTTAACAGTGATAAAAAATTGTACATATCCCTGCAGGAGCTGAGGAATCTATTTTCATTATAACAAACATTGATTTTGCACTAAAAACTCTCATTGTTTGAGATAATGACTGTTGGGTTTCTTAGTTATTCTTCTGGTTCCTAAATCATTAAAACCATAACAGTAAAAGAGCAAATAGGAATGGAAAAGACACCAAAGTATATTGAAATGTATTACCATTTTGTCTTTACTTAAAATTGCAATCATCTTTAAGGCAGATATATACTATCATACAAATTATCTTACTTATTTTGAGCTCATCTGAATAACATCTGTATTTTTGCCTATGGAAACATGACTGAACCCAAATGCATTGATTTTTGAATTAACATTGGTAGGATTAATATGTGGACTTCTGGGGACCTCATTCATCAGCATGTTCCTCCTGATTCTCAGCAGTGCTGGATCAGTGAAGCTCAGCCTGTGTCTCACAGCTGGAGCATGTCAGACAAATCTCTGCCTCATGTGCACGTGTAAAGATTTGTATTTCACATGCTCTCCCTCTCAAATAATTCTGATTATGGAATTGGTGAGGAGGGAGCCTTGTTTGGTTTGTTTTCTGTAGGCAGAGTGCTACTTTGAATAATTCCAAGGTGTTTTTTTCCTAATGGGCCTGGAGGGAAGTCGGTCCCCCTGTGCTCTCTCCTTCCCCCCCACTCCTCAAGCTGTACTAATGTATTCTGTGTAATGTCAGGGGCTCACTGAATGCACCTTCCCACCAACAGCACGATGAATTATTGACGGCAGGGATATTCCCTGGTGGATACTGTTCCAAGGTTATACTCTCTGATATTAGATATTTATTCGGCATAAGGTAGGGATAAGAACCTCATTGCCACATTATGTCTGACACAATCAAGTTTTGTGGAATTTCAACATTATAAGATTTGTATAATATATTCTTTTAGAGACAGAGGCACAGCTTTAAACAAAGCATAATCCCTGCTGCACATCATTTCCACCCTAATGCAAAAAGAGGAAGCAAGACCATAATGCTGTCTGCATCATTTCCCCTTTGTGCTCAGTTGTAAGGACTATTCACCTAATATTCAAAATCCATGTATTCATTAAACAGAAGAGAACGATGAAAAAGCGGGAAAAAAAAAAAAGTAAGAAAATAACGAAACAGGTTTCCATGAAAGTGGCATAAAATTGAGTCATTGTTTCTAGATATTTGAGAATGTATTTGGAAATAATTAAATGGTTGATACCCACCACCTTTTCCAGCATTCAGACACTGCAATTTCACTGGTTTCGCTGCTCACATAATTCCTAATTTCTTTGAATCAAATGTTGTTTATATTTCTGCTATCTGTAACAAAAGGATCTGGAGAACTCTTCACTCACTGTCACCCAGGCTCTCCTTGTCAGCCCCTTTGTTAGCCAAAGCCTGCAGGGTTTGTGTCCTGGCCACTGGACCTTTTGTGCTCCTCACGCTGTAGTCTTAGACAATGGGGAGAAAAATAAATCTTCTGTGACAAGTTTACTTAAAGGGATACTATCACATTAAATAAGCATATAAATATACCCACAAGTAACATCATTCCTTCGGAAATTTTGGAAAAAATATTTTTTCTTTGTACCAGTAGTTATGTCCTCATCTGTTTGCAATGAGGTAATTGTGAAAATCACACAATTTTTTCACACTTCAGGCTGTTCTTTAAACAGCATTTTCCAAAAACTAGGGGAAAAGTCAGCTCTTTTACCATTTCTTTTTAGTCAACAGTCAGGATCTGAATATTGTGTCATGCCCCAGTGGGAGACTGGGATGCAAATATTTCAAGGGAGTGTTTGAGCTTAAGAAAACTGGTTCTGTTTCTAGTGAATTTTTCATGGAAATAGGACCCAAAAAAGCATATTTGCTAATGATGGGTGTCATTAGAGAACATAAGCAAAATTAAACATTTTTAGGAGATTGACCTAGCCCTTTCCAGGAGAAATTATCTTCAAATCTCAAGGGCCTCAAATCTCTCTGTTTCTTCATTACCTTTTTATTTTATGCAACTTTATAAATTCACTTAATGTAATTGTCTTTGGTAAATAATTTAATAAATTTTAGCAGAATCATAGAACTAGAGTGGTTTGAGCATCATTCTTACATCTTTTTAAATCAGGCTGTTTGTAAATAATTCTTGTAATTTGTTTACAAAATTAATTAATATGGTAAAGACCAAGATTTCATAGAGAGTGAAGAAAACAACAAAGAACATATTGAGAAAACACAATGATTGATAGAGAAAATCCTGCTCAATTTGTTAAATGGCTATTTAAACTCTATTTGTAAATGAGGTTTTGGTAATATTTCATAGCTACACACAGATGCACAGTCCCCTGTTGGCACAAATACGTGCTTTAATTTCATAGACACTTTTCAATCAGCACAGGAATGCCAGGAAAATCTTCTGGAGTAGAAAGAAGCTGTAAGAGCGGATGTGCCAGATCTTGGATTGCAGAATAAATCTGTATAGTGGTCGTCATCACTGTCCCCATGGGCTGGCAGCAGCTTTACTGAGGCTCAGCAGCTTTTAGAGGGATTTCTCCACTGCTGTGACTGTGCTTTCAGCTTTTCTGGGAATCTGTTTCTATATTAATTAATTACACTGAGGGTTTTGTTTGGTGTTAGGGCTCTTTGTGGTTTTGTTTTGCAATACTGTTTTGTTTTGTTGTAAAGCAACCCTCGGCACTAAGGAAAGGGCTCAGGAACTAATTGGATGTTAATGAATGGAGGAGAATAAATACCTTACTAGGGGAAAAAATGTTCTCTGTTTGAAGACCACTTTCTCAAGTGATACATGTTTTTTTCTGTAGGCTTTGCCTGGGGTAAATTCTACGATACCATAGAGCTGCTAAATAATATTTATATTAACAAACACATAGCCTGCTTGCAATTTGGGTTCCATTGTGCTGAACATTTTACCAAAGTATACGTGTCTGACTCCTGTCATCTGAGGAATTTACCGCTTAAAAGGACCTAGAAAAGCAATTTGTAGCACCAAAAAGATGGTGAGGCTGAGGCCTTCATATAGTTCTGCAGTAGCACTTTGGCAAGCTTTATTAGCTTTTTTTATATTGTTATTTCTATTGCTCTTTTGCAGAGATTTGGTATCAATGCTTTAAACTTTGTTGAGGATTTCTGGAGACATTTCTTGACTCTGAGGATTTTCTGTGACATATAAAGATTTTTGATTTGACATCAAAGAGATTTTTTAGAAAGCTGTGGAGATGATTCATGTCTAAGCATTGGGAACCCCCTCCTTACCCCTGTTGTCATACCTGAAAGACATTCATCATCTATATTCTGTTTTCCACCCTCAGAACTCATGCTAGTAGATACTGAATAGAGTCAACAGGCAAGTAAGAGCTGCATTCAGACACAACTTCTTTTTCTAATTTACAGAATTTTCTACTCTTCTGGTGTCTGAGGAAATCCTTGTTTGTCAACTGCACGTTCATCACTGTGCAGGTTTTCAGCACAAGACCTAATAATTGCTTCCAATATAACTTACAAAGGCTATTAAAAAAGATTCTTAATTAAATATTTTTTTCCTCCATCTCGCTCTTCAGATAGTTCCCTTTTCTGGAAATGTTATCTGTTCAAGATATGCCACCAGCCAGATAACCATTTTAGTCTTGTCCTCCTTGCACTAATAATAAATCTTATAATTTTAGCAAAGCTCTGAGCTCTGAAAGAAAGAAACAGAAGGACTGTGCCACTGCCTTGAGTCTCACCCTCACAGCAAAATTCCTTGCCAAACAAAAGTAATTCAAACTTTGCCTTTGGGAGAAGTGCTTACTTCTTAAACTCAAACATCTACATGATGTTTGAGGAATAACTAGTGTTAACTAGTGCATAACTAGTTATAACATGATGTTTAGCAGGAATAACTAGTTTTAAAATTAAGTCTTGCAGAACAGCAGTAACACTGTTCACATGGTGCTTGACTTTCTCATTTCAAAGAGATGATGAAATTCATAATGTTTATGAAGCCTTCCTGAGAAGATCCTGAATTCTGCACCACAGTGCAGTGTTCTAGGCCTTGTTGGACTGAATGCACTGGGCTGATAATTACTAATGAGGATATTCCATGTTCTTATTTCACCTTGAGATCTCTAAACACTTTCCAGACCAGTAAACTCTTCACTTCCAAGGGGGGAAAAAAAAAAAATTTAATTGCCCCAAGAATTACCAGAACAATTCTGTACATTGCAGTTATACAAATCCATGTGAAAATTAAACAGAAGCTTGAGGCTCCAGAAAACACCTGGCAAAACCAGTTCAAGGAGCCAGTGACTGCTGCTGAGTGCAGTCCTGTTCCACAGTGAAAGTGGAAAATTAAGAACCAATTTTCAAGCTCTCATTAGTCAGCAGCTGCTATTTTTCAGGATCTAGGGAGAAGGTGTTTTTGTTGAACAGAAAACAGGGGTCACAAAAAGGGGTGGCTTTCCTCAGCCCCTTGTCTGTGGAGTTCCTGGCACAGGATGTGTCCTGCCAGCAAATATCTGCCAAACCTGCTTCCCCTCCTGCTCACCTGGTGTCACCACCTCCTCTTCCTTCTTGCCTCTCTTTTGTGTCTGGCAATGCTTCCCTCACAGTTGCAATTTGGCTGACACACTGACCAGAAAAATCCAGGTTTGGGTTGCCATTAAGCCTTTTTTTTTTTTTTTTTTTTGAGGGTGGAGTGCAATGGAGAGGAACCTGTATCAAATAATTTGGATGTGTTGTGGACGTTTTTTGGTTTTTTTTTTTGCAGTTTGTAACCGATCTCTTGTTTCTGGAGAGCATGATGTTTGTCCTACATGTAGTTTGGAGGAATTAGGCTGAGCTCTAATTTACACTTGTTTAACTACAGATGCATCCCCACTGCTATTTGTTTATCTCACATTTATTACACTCTTCGAAATTCAAGTTAAGCACTCAGGGGCTTTTTCTAGTAACACTAATGGAGGAGAATAGATGCATTATATGTGAATAATGTATTATGATGATACAATTTGGGTCTCTTAGCTCTAACCGGGACCAGTCCTGCTTTACATTATTTATAATTTACACACACCTTCCTGAACATTTTTATGTAAATATTTAATATAGAAAGTGAGTTAACTCTTTCGTTTGGGAGGTTCCCAGTAAAAAACAGGAGAGAATGCAAGAGGGCTTCCAAACATCTGTAACCCAAAGTAGGCTAGTGGCCAGTCTTGCTTATTTACAGAAATTTAGAGAGAAATGTGAGAAATTACAGAAAAAAAAAATGTATGCTGGCTTAGCACCAAATCCTTTCTCCTTCCCAACTGCTCTTATTAAATTGAATGAATGTTGACTGCAGACAGTGTATTTGTGGATGCATGGCTGCCAGGATTTGCAGCACAGTGGTTTTGCTCTTTACTGTTTTCTGACACGTTTTGTCTTTTGATGTTTTGCTCACTTTGTACCAATATATCCATTTTGAGCGAGGCAGCAGGGGTGCTCTCCAGACAAATCAGCAGACTCCCTTTCTTGCATCCTACTGAATGTCTGAATTAGACCTTAGACCAACAAAACAATTAGTCATTTCTCAGAAATCTTGATTTTTTTCTGTCTTCTTATCTCTGACCCCAGGAATATACAGAATGACAATAATATACCACCACCACATGGCAAGATTCATAACTTTCAGTCTCTTAAATAACAGTTGGTGGACTTGTATTTTCCCTATCTTCATGAGCTGGACTTACCCTCCACACTGGAAGAGGAGCTGAAAGCTTTCCATGTGGGATCACCTCAACTGACAATCTGCCCAAAGCTGCTGACTGCCCAATTTCCTTTGTCTTGTCCTTGCTGTTGTGAAATATTTTAATATATTTAATACATAAATTGTTGCTACTTTTGAGCTTGGAGCTTGAAGTAGAAATCAAATTTGAAGCACAGTTTTGCAACAGACCTTCATCATCACTGGTTACCCAAATTTTCCCTTGATGCAGTCCCATATATGCTCCATTCCCCTTCCCGTAGCCCTAAAAAATTCTGAACTCTAAGCAGGTAAGGCTATAGCACGAATATGAGCAAACCCTGGCACTCTTCTTCTCTGGGGAAAAATTTTTAAGGGACAACCTCTTCTAGTAGATTTAAGGCAGGTAATTAATTTCTGTAAATCTGATCACTTTTGTTTGAACATAAGAAGTACATTTTCAGGTGTGTGGAAACACAGGTGACAAAAGGTATTTTCAAACTGCAGATCTGTACTGTCTTTTCCTAGTGCACTCTGTTTTAGAATGATAGCATGAGATACTGACTCCCTAATCGCTGCTTTTATGGTGTGGGGAAGAAAAAAAAGACAGACATTTCAAAAAAAAAAAAAAAAAAAAAAAAGAGAAAAGATCAGAAGATTAGCTTCAGGTCTTCTGAAAAATATCATCCTATAATTTGCGTCCATGTACCTACAAATTCCCAGCAGGCTCTGAGCCAAAGAAATACAGAGATGAAATAAACATACAAAAAGACAGCTGCTTTTTGAAATCTAAGAATTGAGTTATATACCTTTTTGACAGCTTCCTGAATCACAGCCCATATCCAAGATGAGTAAATAGGTATCTGGCCCTTTAACTAGGTTCCATTACATATAATTAAAGACTCAGAATTAAATGGCCTACATGGAAAGTGGCTTTCAGTGGGCTAAATGCCTGAAGCAATCTCCTTGCCTGAGCACAGAAGTGACACTGGCTTGTGGATCAATATCATCTCTGTTATTAATATCAAAAGCGCATTACTTTGTTTTTGCCTGGCTGGGCTCCAAGCCTTGAGCCCAGCTCACATCCAGCCATTTGCCTGGACCATAATTTACTTTTGTGAGTTTTTAAGGTATTGTTTTGTCAGGGCCAATCACCATGAAGTTATAAATGATTCTGAGGACTTGCACTCTCTGTTAGTGGCATATGCGGTGAAATTAATTTTTAAAAGTTTCATGTCAATTACTTCTGTCCTTGAGTTATGCAAGGGGACAAAAGAGCAGAGATTTAAAGACATGAGCGATATCAAACAGATGAGGTAACGACAAACAGAAACAGCAGCTTGGGACCAAATAGACATTACACTATCTTTAATTGATACATTGAATTAAACAATGCTAAAGTTAAATAAATATTGACCACTTAGCAAAGGAACCATTGATTTTTATGATGTACAACATTTACATCATATACTGCTCTAGCCTACAGATTTAGGCTCCGAGACTGTCAGCTCTGGCACAAATATTCTGCAGGACAGCTTGTGCTGCTGCTCAGTCCCTTTCCAGAATTATTGAGGTAAATGCTAGCAATTTCCCCTGGTTTTTGTTGCCAAGGATTGTTTATTTTTGAAGAGTTAAATTCTGCCAAGTCAGAATGTCAGGTAGATGGGGGACCATGCCCAGGCAGGCAGAGTTTTGCAGTGAATTATTTGGGTATGGACTGACAGCACATCTGGAGGCACTGGCCATATCTGTTCTTCCAACAACTGCCTTGTCCTTTTTTGGTGGTTGTTTTTTGTTTGTTTGTTTGTTTGTTTGTTTTTTGTTTGGTTTTTTTTTTGTTTTTTTTGTTTTGTTTTGGTTCTTTTTGGGTTTGTTTTGTTTTGTTTTGTTTTTTTTGTGGGGAATGAAAGACAGGCAGATGCTGAGTTTCTGTCAAGTGACAGAAGTGTTTTCTGCATTGCAGGGGACTCTGCAATGGCAACTGCATCCCTTACAGAATAAATCACCCTGTGCTGTAAACTGGAATGCACTGACACTGTTGGGCATCCTCAAAAGGGGTGACCTTTGCAAACACTCCCTGTAGCTGCTTTTTTGAAGCGGACATTGTAATGCTCACTCTATTAACATTTATTTAATTACTTAAATGTGCTATATCTTCATGATGTGATATCTACCTACCCTGGAAACAAACTAAAACGAAATAATTTGCTTACAGAGCAAGAATTTACATCTTTGTATTGGTTACAGCTGCATAGCAAAGCTGTATTTTTTAAAAATAGCTATTTTGTAGTTCTTTCACATGTGATGTGTCCCTGGTTGTGAAACCTATACAAAATGCTAATCACTGGCATATAGTTTCTCACAGAAAGGTCTCTTCTTGGCAAAGCAGAGATTTCATTAAGGCAAATCTATATGCTTAGTGATGCCAGCTTTGGTTACATACAGCTTCCTGTGTCTGCAAGAATTGCCAAAACACCAGTTAATAGGTTATTATTTCAATTAGTCCATGATTACTGCTGCTAATATCTAACTCCTCATTGTTGTGGCTCCCTTTGACTTCAGTTATTAAGAAGCATTTGGATTTTATTACAATTGACAGGAACTCCAGTCTTCTCCATAGATAGAATATGGCCTGTTGCAAAAGAAATTCAGAAGTAATGAAATAGCTTTTTAAGTTCTAGGTTGCGATTTTTAGGGATTTTTAAAGTTACATCATAAACATGATATAGAATTAAATTAAGCTGGAAAATTATAAGGTTCAAGGAGGAGATGCTGGATTTCTTAGAGAAAAATCAAAATATCTTTAGTTTTCAGTTATAAACAAGTCTAACTTGGTAAAATGAAAAAAATTAACACAAGATAAAGGAATTACTGATGACAGCAGTATAGACAGATAAGTAAAGCACCTCTGTATCCTCTTGCACAGCTCTTAGCATGGAGATTTGCCCACTGCAATAGCGTGAGCTGGGAAATTTGAGAGTTTGGTTCACCCATGGCAATGCTCATGCTTGTCAGAACCTAAATTGTTAACAAGCTGCAGACTGTATGGAGAGCAGCTGTAGGGATGTGGATGATGATCAAGATATTTTATGTCCAATCTCATGGCTCAATTTGCAGATGGGAATAAACCTTCTAAAGCAATAAATAATAAGGAAAACATTTTGCAAACAGGTATATACCCATTATCCATGTCCAGTGTTTACACTGACTCAATTTCAATTGTTGTTGTTTTTCCTTAGCAGAGTGTTGGTAGCTTTAATTGCTGTTTAATTGAAACTCTCCAGGTCTCTGTCCAAGTTTGTGGAAGGGTCAGGGTGAATTTGTCTCCCAGTGAGGAAGGCAGTGACCTGCATATGGAGTCAAAAGCTGAGGCTGGAAGAGCTTAGCTTTTGATGTTCATCTCTAAATGTGGAAAGATGCTTTCGTTGCCTGATGTTCTACAAGGCTGCCAGCTCCCACCAGGCAGTAGATGCATGGAAATATTATGAGAATATTGTCTTTCACCTGACAACATCACAGAGACTTTAATCTGCAGATGGGGGGGGGGCATCTTATTATCATAATAAATGAGCATCTAAAGGGAGCAGGTGAAGAAGAGAGTGCAGGGGTCTTCTTGTGATCCCTGATGACAGGACTAGAGAGAGGGATGTTCTGTTTTTACAGCAAGTGTTGGAGCTCACTGCGTGGTTCACAGCCCTGTTAGGAGGAACATGAACTGCTCGACATTTCAACAGCAGGGCAGTGAACAACAAGGAGAGTCTGTTTCCCTCCACCCTTCCCAGCAGATGCCCCCAGTTGCAAACGTGGCAATTTAAAAACATGTAAAATTCATAAATGATGCAGCAGCTGTGTACAGCTTCAGCAAAATGTTAAATTGCTGCATCACTGTGGACTCTAAATGGCAATAAACCTTCTACCTCTCATAAATTAAGCAGGCTTTCAAAAAAATGGTATCTACGACTGCACCTTTTTATGGATGTTTGGTTACTTTAATCGTTCTGCAAAATCCAATTCCTGCTCAAAAATTTCCTCCCAGGTACATATTTATGGAGAGCTAAAGCTGTGCATTGAGTTGATAGGTAAACTTGAATACGACAGTGCCAAAAACTCCATTAGATTTATCCTGAGGCAGTGGCTGCCCAGTAATTACAAAAGGGCAGACTTAACAGTGGTTTTGAGTACTAGAAAAGTGACTTAAAGGGTGTGTCAGAGGTTCAGGAGATGAACTTGGAAATATTCTCTACCTGAAATAGAAAAGGGGGGCAACAGAAAGAGAGTGACAGAGACAGAATAAGGAAAATGTCACTGTCTGTTGATCCTCTCCAGCTGGTCTTCTTGGTGGTGAAGGACCCCCCAAAAAGCATGGAATCCAATGGGTTAATATAGGCTCAGACTAGGTAGGAAAACCCAGGCAAAGCCCTGCAGGGGGGAGTTTGCCACTGTCTCTTACAGCAGACTCAGGGTTTGTTGCATCCCGTGCAGTCCTGCAGTGCCTCAGGAATGACTATGTGGGTATTTTGGGGGGTCTTTGATGGATTATGACACCCCCTCAGCTGCCTCTCACATCAGTGACCCACAGATGTGGCCTGTGGGGTTGGAGGTTCCAGTTTGTGTAAGGGAGGATGGGTGTTCAGTGCCTCTGGCCAGAGGTTACACCCAAAACTTGCCTTGTTTTAGGGGGAGTAAACCTGGCTTCTGTGGGCTGTGGTCTCCCTCACCCCAAAATCAGCCAGGGAAGAATTTCTGCTGTATTTGGCTTTCTTGTGGATGCATTCCTCTCCCTCAGCCTTGTTTGTTCTTGCCTAGGCTGGGATGATTGAACAATAGCATATCTAGGTGGTTTAACTTACAGCCCAAAGTTCCAGTCAGGTATCTTCAGAGAGGCTTCTTTGGTTGCAGCTTCTTTATACAGATTTTGCTACAATGGGCAAAACTCTTTTATATCAACGTTTGAGGCATGAACTATCTGAGTCTCTGACAATCTGATGTCCCTAGTTATTCCTCACATGAAGTGGTGCAGGCTGTGAGGATGGGCCCAGGCACACCTGAGTGGAGCTGCTCTGCCATCAGCTCTTCTTCCCTCTTGGTCTGTGTGGGCTTTTCTGTAGGCTGGTTTGCAGGATGATGTGGAAAAAAGAGCCAGTTCCTGAAGGGTGCTTTGGAAGCTGTTTGCAGACATTGCAAACATGCAGATTTTTTGCAAATACAATAGCATTTTGTGTTCTGTACAGGTCATAGCACTTGGGATCTTATTGTGGAAAGAATGTGAGGGAGAAGTAATTCCAAAGCTTCCTGGTAAGATCTGCTGTGAAAAGCTCAGCAGAAGGCCTTTGTTTTGAAAGTGCCCAACAGATAAACGATGTCAGATCCCATTTTAGCTATTTTTGGACACCAGTCAGCCATACCTACATTATAGCAGGTGTTTAAATGTCTTATTGAAGCAAGTAGGCTGTACTCTGAGGAGGTGAGTAAAGTCCCTGCTGAAATGAGGTAAGAATTTCAGACATTTTAGTTCAGCCCCAAGTCATCATGTGCAGGACTAGGGCATGAACACAGTGCCAAGAACTAGAGCAGAGTTCTGAACTGCACTGGACCTCTCATTTGAGGTAGCATTTGTGATTAATTTCCTTGTTGGAAACCTGACTACACCTATTACTGCTCCTCCTCTGCAACTGTATTATGAAGAAATGATATTTTCCAATGGATGAAATGGTTTCTTTGAGCTTGGTGTTCTGTTTATTTTCTTTTCTTTATAAAAGTCCAGTATTCAGTGGTTTCACAGGGTGGCTTGGCTAGCTATGGCTCCATGTTCTAGCTGCTAAATCTGTCTTGTGTACTTTAGTAAAGAAATTTAATATGAATTGAAAGGCAGCAGACCATTCATTTAACGAGATAAAGCTTGACTAGTCAATATTACAGATGAGAAATTCAAATGAACTACTAATGCTATTGGAACATTGGCTTTTCATATCTATAAAATTTTACTTTCTATATTTCATTTTTTTTAAAATAAATATTAGCCGATTGTGGGTTTCTCAAAGCACTTAAGAATGTTTTTAAATTTCATTTTCATAGTAGAGGATTAATAGCACCACTGAATCAGGTTCATTGTCAGTATTGCATCTGCACCCAGGGAGGGGAGTCTCTTCCTAAAGCTACCTATAAAGGGAGATGCAGAGATCTTGTTCCAGCATCACTTCTATATTTAGACTCCAAGGTTTTTGTTCAGTGTTATCACTGTGGGTATGGATCATGTTAATATCAAGTTACATGTGCATATGGGTAGGACAGCATATGCTCAATCCTGGCCTTCTGTTCAGCTCCAGAGGCAAAGCTCATCTCTGAACACTTACAGAGGAGGAAACCACAGCTCCTAAAGTCACCTGCGGGAGTCTGTGCTTGCAGTTACATACAGGATCATTTGGTTCAGGAGCAATTCTAACTTATGTGACAATTTGAAGTGACATTTCCAATGCTGTGGAAGAAAAACCACTGTCCTGGACAAAAAAAAAAAAAAAAAAAAAAAAAAAAAAAAAAAAAAAAAAGAAAGAATAGGAAGAAAATATATCAATGCATATCAGCATGAGCAAATAAAATGAATGATTCCAGTATTTTTTTAAAGTTTGCTCCTATGAATAAACAAATAAACAATTTCTGAAATTGTAGTTTATGAAGTAAGAATATTGTTGTTATATATTAACAAACTGGTGGCCATTCTCATGTCTTATTACTTCATGCACTAGGGCAGTGGTTTTAGGTTCAAGTTAACCTTGGTGAAATATATCATGGTTCAGTAATGTTTCTTCAACTGCCTGATAAAAGGCCTTGGCCCCAACAACATATGAATATTTAAATTACTCTTAATTATTTATAGTATGTTTTTATTAACACTGACTTACAGCATGGTCAAGCTAAAGCTCATTATGTTCCAAGGTTTAACGTGCATCTCAAACAACATTACTGCTGCTGAAGGGAGAGAATATGCATGTTTTTATCCTGTGTTGGTATCTGTAGGAGTGAATCCAGAGGATCACTGAAAGGAGGCACTTGTTGACTCAAACATTTTAGAGAAAGGTTCTAATATCTGGGTGCAAGTGAAATGAAAAGTTCCTGTTTCTAATAGAAACATTTGAAATGTAACACCTCAGCATGGAGCTGGGGACATTTAAAAAAAATAAAATCAAAATCTGTCTGGCACCACTGAAGGCTCAAGTGAGGACTCTTACAATGACTCTTTCTTACCTAACTATTAAAGCCTCAAGTTTAATGAAAAACTTCACCTAATTGATCCTGTTTTCATTTTTTCCTTTTTGTGCATGCTGTGAAAAAGCATTTCTCCCTCCTTGATAATCAGATATGTTCTATATTTGCCACTTTTTTATGTGAGCTCTTTAACCCCTTCCTGACCAAGCAAAGAGTGCTATTCAACGTTTTCCTTTTTTTTTTTTTTTTTTTTTTGCCATTGTCTTTTCAGCTCCTTGCTTTTTTACTGTTGAATTCCCTTTGGGCTGTTGTCAGTTCTGTGGTGAATACAGATGATTCCATCTATCCAGATATTTATGTGGACTTCATAAGACAGCATATCCATATACCCTAACACAGTATTCTGTGTGAGCTAATAGGAAAACCCTACAAGACCGGATTTAAATCTCTCTGGTTGGTAACACAAGGTGGTGCCTCTGCATATGATGACAAGATTTCATTAGCTTTTTTTGTAGCTGTATCTTAATGCAAAACCATATCTAATCTTCAGTTTGCTGTCTCTGCTAGATGTCTTTCAGCACTGCAGCTTCTTTGGATCTCCTCTCTCTCACTGAGTCTCTGTATTGTGGATTATTTTCCCTGGAGGTATAAGTGTATATTTTTCCATATATGAAGATAATAAATGGCAGAAGTAGAGATGAAAAGAAAAACCATTACTTGAGAGCAGAAATAGAAAGAGATGCAAAGAAAAGACTGACAGGGAGATAACCAAAGAAAAATCAAGGAAGAAGAATATGGAAAAATGAAAAAGGAGTTAAATAATCAGAATAAATTAATTAATCAAAGTGCAGATCATGTGGACTAGAATAGCAAAGCAGCAATGCAGAGAGCTAAAAGGAGACAGGCATAAGGATAATGAAGGATAAGTTGAAATGTAATATATATTTTCAAAATAATGCATTGACTTGCTAGATCTGACTGTTAGCATACTCTGGGAACTATAAAGCTAGTGGCAAGGGCTTATGAGAAACATCAGATTTTTCCCCTAACAAATGCAGTGATTCTTACTGTGATCATGATTTTGTTTGCAATTCTTTGATTTTCACAGTGACTCATGATTTTTATGCCACATCACAGATCTGAAAATGTGATTTAGAAAGGGTAAGTGAATTGTCAAGTTTATAGAAGTAATGGCAAATTACTTCTATAAACACATTTTTAATTCTCAGGCTGAATCCACTGTCCCTAAGTTTCTGCAATGCTGTGGTTAGAAAGAAGGAATTCTTGTAAATTCTCACATCTTCTCTCCATATTATGCATGCTTTTATATCATAAAGGTTAATTATGATTTGTTGACCTCTTTTTTCACCATCTTGTCTCAAATATCTGGCCACATAACACCCATATGATCGAGTGAAAGTATTTGCCTAAATCCCAGATAGTTCCTAGAAGTGTTTGATTTGCTTCTTCTCTCCTGGTGTGACCTTACGAACTCTCAGTGTGCAGCCTGGCCAGAGATGGGGGGGTCAGGGACCACCATTTGGGAGCTGCAGGTGAGGGGCAGAGAAGCCTGGAGCAAGCCCTTGCTGGCTCCTAGGAAAGGCTGTCAGGGAGGGGAATAATGCTGTCAGCAAGTGGAGGAGCAGGGGGAGTGCAGGGGAGGACTCAGTTCAGGAGCTGAGCTGCTCTCAAAGAGCTGATGTACCAGATATTGCTGCTCATGGCATTCACAGTATTGCCAGGGGCTTAATAGGATTTGCATAGTGCATATGGGAATTCCTAGGGGAGAGTGACAGAGATCATTAAATGAAAACAAATAATAAATAAGCTCCTTACAGCCCCCACAGGTATATAAATATGACTGTTGGTGGGGCACGCAGGCGAAGATGGATGGCTCCGTGTGTGTAGGGGAGGAATCCATAAGGCATAAGGCACAGAGGCTTCATGTTCCTCTCTCTGCTCCTGGACAGTGCATTCCGTCACTGCTAAGGAGGGTCAAGTGACTGTCACTGGCTGTGCAGTGAGGAGATGTAACCTGTGTCACAGTTGCCAGCCACTCTGGCTTGAAAAGGTCAGCTCCCCCGACACGGGTGGCAATGTCACCATTTACGTACAGGAAGGCATCCCAAGCACAGAAGGGACAGAAACCTAGCAGCATCCCACCCTGCCCAGCTGTCCATCCTTATGGGGCAGGGGAGAGGTGACTGAAAACAGGCAGCCTTGTGTCTGACGGGGAGATGCAGGGATTTTCTTCATTAGAAGATTTTTAGGGACCCTGTCAGTAACATTATGTCACACAGGAAGAGCAAGGACACAGAGATTTCATGGCTGTAGGTGTTGTGACTCTGTTACTTATTCCACATGATGGGCTGCTGTGGTTGAAATTAGACTAAAGCTTAGGAAATTCTTTAACTGTGACCTTTCCTGTGACTCAGATCACAAAGATTTTCTGTCAGTTTGCTCTGGGCTAGATTTGAAATTATGTCTTAGAAGTGAAAGACACAGTGAGTGAATCAGGCAGATTAAACTAAATTATTGGCTTCAGACTTGTAGTACTCTGTTTTCTACAAGAGATCAAAAATAAATGTAAACCACTGATTTGACATATCCCGTGAAATGGTTAAGTATTTCTTTCATTATAAACATTATAGAAGAGTACCTATTTCCAGGCTTTTATATTACATGGCAGGTCATTTTGCACCTCACAGGAATTCAAGTCAATGCCAAATCATCTCTGTATCCAAACAATGTAAATTCTGTCATCGTTATTGTTTACTTACAGAAATATCTAAAACACAGTGTTCAAAGAGCAGGAGGACATTTTTGTTGCTTTCCAAAGAGAAAGGCTAAAACTATTCTTATTGTCTTTTAAAAAATGCTGATAAATTGGGTGGTAGAGAGAGAAATCTGCAATGTCAGAAAAAGTTTAAAAGCTTTTAAGCTTACTCATTGCGAAATTTAATTGTGATCTCAGTATGAATGGAGGTTGGCATGCAACTTTTTATTGTGCAGCATTATGACATGATACCTCTTGGGGATCTACTTCTATTATTTCAAGCTGTCTATTCCTAATAAATATAAATAAGTCATTCATATAATACTTTAAAAAGTAGATTCACGATGTCTTCTGCATCCTTTAGTAGGTATTAATTTTTTTATATATATAATTGAACCTGCAAAAAAGATTGCAATGCAATGAGGAAAAGTCACGTAAACCCTTTAGTGCAGAGCTGGAGGCAAGTTCTGCTGTGGCATGCACTGGTGCTTAGCACCTGGGGTGTCTCAGCTGGAATTGAAGGTGTTCAGGGCTCTGAGAGTTTCTCATAACTGTTGTCTCTTGGGACTTCTCAGATGTCATGGCAGGATCAGGCTTCATAGTCACTTCTGATGATACTCAAAAAGTAACAGCTAAAAATGTCAGTAACTTCTCTAACTGGTTTAGTTTTTTCACTCATACTTCTAATTTCAGCCTGAAAAGTGTGGGTTTTGGGACTATAAGTGATTTCTGACTCTGCTTTCTCATTTGAAATTTTGTTTGAGGAATGCATCCATCACCTGGCCAGCTGGGTGGTACCTGCGCAGGGAACATCTGAATTGTCAAATAAAACCTGTCTGAAACCCATTTTTCAATAGGTGAAAATGTTTCCATCCGTGAAAACATTCAAGGCTGGTTTGGATGGGTTGGATGAGATCAGGTTGAGGCTCTAAACAATCTCATTGAGTTGAAGAGGTCCCCACTCATCTCTGAGGTGTTGGACTAGCTTAACTCGAAATGCCCCTTCCAACCCACTCTATTCTATGATCATATGAATCAGAACATTCAGACAGAAGGAAATAATTTCAGCACATTGGGAATCTGGAATGATCTTCTGGAAATATGATGGTTAACCTGGTCACCTTAGAACTTCTAGCTAGTTTTAATGTGCAGGTTAAATTACATTGGTAGAAGAATTCCAAGTTTTTAGGAAGTATTCCAAAACCTTCCAAAAGAGCTTGAAATAAAACTAGAATATGCTAAATGACAGATGAAAGACATAACATTGACCAGGATGAGGTGACAGACCTTGGAAGGGGTTGCCCAAGGAGATGGTGGAGTCCCCACCCCTGGAAGTGTTCAAGAAATGACAGGATGTGGCACTTCATGCTAGGATTTAATTGACATGATGGTGTTCAATTAAAGGTTGTACTCGATGGTCTTGGACATCTTTTCCAACCTTAATGGTTTGTTGGTTTCTTTCATATTTCTGATGTTTTATGAAGGCTTGAAGAGTTGAAGCCATTCAAATAGTTGAGGCAATGGAAGTTCATTGGAGCAGAGGACACCCTGCAAATGTGAAACAAGTGTTAAGTACCGATGTCTGCAGTGCTTAATTGCCCCTGCTTTTTTTTTTTTTTTTTTTTTTTCCCTTTCTATTCATTTTTCCTAGGTTGGCGTTTTTTTGTGCATGAATACCACTGAGAGTTAAGGACTTGCTGTGACTCTCACTCTTATAGGAGTTTTGCCTGCAGCAGTCACATAGTTGAAAAATATAGATCCATGTGACTGCTAAGAGACCACTGAGAAGCCAAGCAAGTAGAACTCATGGCCATTTTGCAATTCCATCTCATTAGACATGTTTTGGGGCTTATGATTGTGCTGTGAGGATAAATAAGTATAAATATTATATTTGCCTCCAGGTTATCTTTAAAAATGTATTTCTCTGTCTCCCTCCCGTTCCTTCTTTCCTTCCTTCTATTTTTTTCCCCCCTTGAATTTTCAGTGTAGTCTGTCAGCTCCTGGTAGGTGAGCTATCAACTCTGTGGTCTCACAGTATGGTGGCCCAGCATAAGGTATTACATTGTAAAGGGTTGCCTTGTGGTGCCAATTACCCGAGGTTCTAGAAAGCAAAATGAACAGCAGTGTGATTAAGTCCATGTGCAAACAGAAATTCACAAGCCCCCAAAACTATTGGAAAAAGTATTGCAAAAAAGTATTTGACTTGTCCTCAATGCTGCATTTTCAAAATAAAAAAAGTGTCAATAGCTGTCTTTTTTTTTTTTTTTAATCATTTGAGCAACTCTTGTGAATTCTCTTTGCGATATAGAGTAGCAAGACAGTAGGGAAAATCGGGTGAATACATACCTAACTTTATATGGTTGATCAGATGTTGATCTTTCTTAAACACACAAAGTGCAAATGCTTTTTGTGGAACATACACTGACTCAGTTTGTTACCTGATGCAGACCCTTTAACTTCAGTGAGCCCATGGAATTATGCCAGTTGACACCAAGTGGGACCAATCCCTCTGCTCTCTCTCAGTTCTAAGCCCATACATTTGCAGAAACAAATGGATACGTTTCTGAAGGAGAGGGGTCAGAAGGTGTCTAGGGGAAGCAGAATTTTGGTGATTATTGCAGTCTCTCCTGTGTGTGTGCTGTCAGTCTCTGCCACACATGCAGTCATGGGTGGTTTGTGTGTTCAGATTGGGGTGGTCACTTCTACATTCTTCCTGATATTGCTGTTATGGCTGCTGACACCAGTATCAGGACAGAGCCCCTTTTAACAATTCCTCAGTCTGCTTCACTACTTTTAGTCCCTATATTTCATATTTTCACAGATTTTAAGAGCTCCTTTCTAAAATGTCACCAGGATGTCATCATCAACTGCTGTTATGTATAAAAGGACAAGATGCAACAAGAGGGTTCCTTTAAAGCAGAAAGCAGCACCAGGTTTTGTGTAAATTACATGCTTATTTTGGCTCCTCGGTGTTTCTAGGAGAGGATGCCAGGAAATGTTGTTGCCTTTTCACATTCAAGTTTTAGGAGGATGTTTAGTGTTTTGGGGCTTGTGTAGCTCTAGAATATGGGTGAGAATTACCACGAGGTGGCAGCTGCAAGCCCTGAGTGTCTGTTGATTCTACCACTCTCCTTTTACTCTGTTATCAACCTGGATAACAGCTGGACTAGATGATCCTTGCAGGTCCTGTCCAGCTGGAATTATTCTGTTTTCCAGAAAACCTAGATGCTAAAAGGTCATGCACAGATGCTGAAGGATTTCTGGTTTTACAGAGGATACTTTCTACCACTATGCACTGATAGTAAGTATGTGCTCAAGTTAATATATGAAGCAACTTTTACTCAAAAATCAGAAGAGGGTTTTAGAAGCAGTGTTCTCTGTTTCTTCCTATACCAGCCCTCCACATTCAGAAGTGCAAGTAACACAGTGCAAAGTGACTGTGCCCTCTTAAATGGAAATGATTGGGATATGCAGAGTGTTCCTCTGTCCATGTGTGTATATACACAGGGAGCAAACAGCAGAAAGAATCTCTGCTCACAGATTGTCTTCAAAACATTTCCACTGGCACCATTTAAAGACCCCTCAAAAATCTTTGAGAATATTGTTTGCATCTCCAGTGAGGGACAGTTAGTTGGTAATCAAGAACCAAATGATGGCCAGCCTGGCCAATAAAAGATTTTTTTTTTTTCCTTTTTTCACAAACGTTTACTCTTTTGAATACTTGTACAAAGACACTAGGAAAAATCAAAAGCATTGGCTTGATCTACGTTTAACACAGTCATAAATACTCCCCAAAGTTAGTCAAAACACAGTATGCTGTGAAGAAATCATTATTGCTGCAAAAAAACCACAATCATTTATTGCAGGAATTCTGAGTCTGCATGCTCAATAAGAAAGTAAAACTCTAGCAGTGAACAGAGCTGATAAGAATTGTAACTCTTCATGAACAAATGCTATCCAGAAGGCTTCACATGTTTCTTTTTTCAGTAGCATGCAAAATCTCTGTGCATAATGTCCACAGAGAAGAGATTGGCTATAACCCCTGGCAAGGAATAGGTTACTTTCAGTAGCAGTGCTGTGTAGCTGGAAGCCATGTACAGACAAGGTTCATGCTTGGTGCTGTGGGAGGAGTGTAATCATATTCTCTCTCTGGTCAAATCAGGCATTGGTCTTCTAATCACAGAAAGCTTCCTCACAATTGCAGCAATGCTTTTGACTTGGTGAGGGACCCTTAAGATAAATAAAATTGAGATGCAGCTCGTAGCATTTCTGCAGTGTGCTTTCACTTTTGGTATACCATGGAACTGTGATGTCCTTCGGTTGTTTGGGTCAGGTTTTTTTTTTTTTTTCTGTTTGCTTCTGTTCCAAGGTCTCATTTCAGGTTTTAAAACCCCTAAAAAAAATCAGTGTCCTCATAGGCTGTTTGGATAATGAAAGTGACAGTGTTTTGGGGAGCTTTGTGGCACTGCACTGAAATATATTTGCATTTATCATCTCATATTATTTCAAATAATTGTCTTGAGGAAGTCAGAAAACCTGCCCTAGGAAGTTTTCTGACTGAGTACCTGTGTGGTGCCTGTAAATCTTGCAAAAGAGGCCATTTGGCTATTTGTGTGTGGTAGCTCATGGATTCATGCTGCTGAAGTGAGACAATCTCATCTAAGCCTCTGTGCCTTGCCTTATTTGTGAAAAGCTTTTTCATACCAAATACCATATTTAGCAAAACTGAGCAAAATTCTGCTCAGCTGCTCACCTATACATAATTTTTCAAATTACTTCTTCCCCTAAAATCAAGGCTTCTCAGCACTTTTCCATTGTATCCTCCTCCTCCTTGGCCTCCAAAGTCTTTTAGTTTATTTATCATTCTTTCCATTCTCTGCCAAATAAAGGAAGGTTCCAGAGCAGAGTAATGAGCAGTAAGGAGGTTGGCTAGGGTAGTGTTCTGACTACAAGCCTTAGCAAAAGCAGGCTAGTAGGGCTAGTAGTGAAGGATAATGAAAAATTCAGTGAAAGCTATTAAACTACCAGTAGTAGATTTTAAGCCATACCCATTACCTAAGAAACAAATTCCTTGCTCCCAGCCTTCACATCTTCTCACTGCTGTAGAAAAAAAAGCATGAGCAGGTTTCTTTTAAATTCCTGAACAAGCACAGAAAGAGAATACTGCAAACATTTAAAATTGCAAATTGCTTGTTTGCTGAAGATCAGATTTATTCAAAAGGGTGCCTGCTCCTTGGGGACTTGAAGAGGTTGTTTCTCAGATGATCTTTGTAAAACATAAGCATGTTTTTCAGATTATTCCCAGCATAATGTGCTAAGAAGAATACAGTGAATTTGTTATTTCCTAAAAAAAAAAAAAAAAAAAAATCAATTACCTGAAACATTCCTTCTAGACCTATAACATTTATTTCAATGTTCTGTCAATAAATACAACAAGGTTGTTTTCCTGTCAGATTAGTTGGAAGAATAATTTGAGGAAACTTCTATTTGGTAAGTTCAGCTGCAAAAAGCAATCAAGAAGAAAAAAAAATCTCTTGTTATTGGAAGAATCAAGGAGTTGTTCCAGAGCAAGTATTCATAGGTTTGCCTCAGAATTCTTTGGTTGGTACCTGAAGGCCAATTTGCCTTTCTGCTCTCTTGCTTTCAAATGCCAAATGAGGGGAAATGAAAGCCCACATCTGAGGAAATCTGAGCAATGTTGGAAATACTGGGGCAGCATTGTGAGTACTGCAGTTCTGGTTGTCCTTTACAGAAATCTCTTTTTATTTTGGTTGTGCATTAACCCAAGCATCACCTCCTGCATCTCAGACACTCACCTGTAACATTCCCTGTGGCACTTCTCAGCTTTGGGGAAGAAGACAGAGTTTTCTAAAACTAATGCAAAACTCACAGTGTAGTTTCACCATTTATATTGGTAATATCAGAGGAGAAAGCCAGGCCTGCCTGTCCTGCTAGAATAATCTTTCCTTGACTTTATCAACTCCTGCTGAAGATGCCAGAGAAGCATTCCCAGCTCTGTGCTGCATGCTCAGGTCTACTGCTCCCAGCAGAGGAGGCAATCAAGAGTCCTCTCATGAATCCTGTGCAGCAACAGCATCCATTTGGCCCAGAATTAATTAGATTAGTTATCAGGGCTGGAGAAAGTAAAACCAGAATGAAAAAAAAAAAAAAAAACAGAAAATATTTTAAAATGAAAATAAGAAGCAAAACTTTGAGGATTCTACACCCAATCACATTGGAACACACTCTAATCCTACATCACATCATCTCATTAAGTGCATCTTCAGCTCAAAATAGTCTGGGGGACAAAGAAATATCCACCTAACACAGTTTCCCATATAATGGCACAACATTATTATCAATGATTTCTGTTCATTCTGCAATATTTATTGGAAGTCATTATTATTATAAGTGTAACTACAATATCTGTATTTCAAATCTGTCTGCATTATGGTTTACAATCCAGTTTTTGGCAGGGGCCTGCCTTCTGTAGAGTTTGTTTTCACAGCTCTCTGAGGAATATGAGGAAGGTACCTGGCTTCTTGTAGGTGGAAGTATGGCATTAAAAGGCCATAAATGGGGGGGAAGGAGAAAACAACAAAAATTCCTTAGAAATTATGAAATATTTTGTCAACCATGCTGAGGCTGACCTGCTGCACACAATGGTGGAAGCTAAAAGAAAACTATTTCTGCAACAGAATAATGATGCCCAGAAAACAAAATTACTACGACTAATTTTAACATTTAATTAACTGGTGCCACAGTTCTGAAGTCTCTTGACTTGGCATCAGTGTACTTCTGTGTGTTTCAGCCCTTTTTTTTTCTGTTTTACTAGATGCTTGTTTTAAGCTGATTTCTTGATTTCAACTGCAAAAATCACAGTACACACACTTAAAAGTGGGATGGTGCAATCAGAAATGGACTTATATGCAGAGTCATGTTCTTCAAATTCCTTTCTCCTAATCATTTTTGCATGAAACATGGTAATAGGAACATCACTGTTCATTGCCTTAGGCAGCTACTCATGCTAGTTTCTTGAATTAATATTTGATTGTTGCATAGAAAAATTATATAGACTTGGGTTTCAAGTAACAGCATAATTATCTCTTTGAGATAGTTGGACCTACCACTACTGAATTTACTATTCATCTCCTCTGCCAGTGTGGTGAAAGAAGGATCAGGTGGTGGCTGGATTGGCAAAGGAGTGGCTGTGTTTGTGTATGGGGAGCAAGGCAGGAGCCTAAGAAGGATTTAAGCCTCTGCTCACCCCCCTGAGGTGGACTCAAGCTGTGATTCTTCTTCCAGACTAAGGATGTTTTTTGGGAAGCATTTCTATTTATTCTGTAATATTTATTGGAAGTCATTGTTATTATTACAGGTGTAACTACAGCCTCTGTATTTCAAATCTGTCTGCATTATGGTTTACAATCCTTAATTTTGCATTTAGAATGCTGTACCAAAGTTCATACTGGGCAGTTGGCTAGGGATTTCCTGTCTTATATTAAAAGTGGTTTGCTTTGGTAGGGGATACTCTCAGGGGATGCCCACTGGCAATGATATTTTCTGAAAAACCAAAACATCTGCATATGAAACTTACTTTCAGTGTGGAAGAGTCAGGCAGAAATGAAGGCACAACCAGAATCCCCAAAGATGAAGACACTGTCTGAAATAAATCCACCCCTGATTCATAAGGTTTTCCTGTAGTATCAGTGTTCTGACAGGTTGAATTGGAATATCTGTGTTTCCGTGGCCTTTCAGCTACAGTGTGTTTACTTGTGGCCAGGAAGTGCAGTACTGCTCCAAAGACCATAGAACTGCTCCAGCAGGAGCTTCAGACTGCAGGAACCTTTTTCTTCTTTTTTTTTTTTTTTTTTTTTTTTTTTTTTTTTTTTTTTTTTTTTTTTTTCTTTCTGTGTGAAACAATGATGTGCATAACTTACTCCTCTCTCCTCTTGCTCTGTGAAGCTGCTGTGAGGCTGTGGCTGTGGCTGTGACTCAGCTGGTACAGTCTACAGACAAAATACTTAGGTCTGGATGTTCTCCAGGGTAGCTGTAACTGGAGGTTATACGTGCACACACTACTCACATGATAACATCTCACATGGATAGAAACCAGAAGACATTATGGAGAAAACAGAGAAGAAAAAAGAAAAAATCTATTGAAATCAGTATTTGGTACTCCCATCCTGAAAGTTGTATTTGGAAGCAGAAGCACCTCCCCTCCACTGCAGAGGTGGCTGAGTTTGGGTGACATTGTGGGGCTGCTGCAGACATGGATAAAAGCTGCTGCCCACGTGTCTCTGACAGAGCACCAGTTGGCCAGTTTTGTTCCAAAAGATTTACATAAAGCTGGTATTTGCAGAATTCTGTCAGTCCATCAAAACAGCCTGGGGACTTCCTACATGTATTTTTTCAGCATTCCACCCATAAAGGAACCCCTATTGCACAGCATTATCTTGTTGTAATGCAAGCAATCCTTCATTTTGCACAGCAAGCCTAGAAGAAAACAATGGTAATCCATTTGCTGTAAGATTTTAATCTTTAACCCAAAGGCTTTTCATAGTAAGAAGAAATTCTAAGTGGAATCTTTTGATAAGAATGCTGTGATTCTTGAGTTCCTCTGCTCATAACCATGAGGTAACGTGTTCTGGTCTGTTGTTTGAACTCATGGAGCTAGTTTCAAGCAAAAGCATATTTTGTTCACTAAAGGCAGTAATAAAGGGTGGCCACTTCATGAAAGAACTCCAGAAAGCAGAAAACTTCCCATAATTCCCAAGCTGTGCTTTTATGGTTTTTAAAAGAATGCTGTTGAATCTGCACTTGGAACAGGGTAGCTGAATCTTATTTATAGCTCTGTTCTGTCTGGTGCACTTCCTCTCACTTCCCTACAGAATGATATGAATGAAAATGACACTATTGACTATGAGGGTAACAATAAAAGAGCTTATAGAAGTATGATTTTTATAGATTCAAGACTAAGAGAATCAAACCCCTAAGTTATGATCTTTGAGAATAGGGGAAGGATCAGGCTGTGCTAGTTGAAGAGGCCTCCCTGGTGGGTCTTCTTCCTTGTAAAGGTGCCAGATTTACCCTTTCTCTCAGACCTTCTAACCTGACTAGAATTGGCTGTAATGAAGGTCTAAGTGACGAAAAGAAAAGCAGAGTGTAAAAGATGCTAATCAGTCTTTGTTCTTTTCAGACATCACATACAGGACCTGGAGTAAAGATTTTGTATGGAGAGAGATAGATTTTAATTAAGCATCTTAATAGAGAAATCCTTCTTGTTTTTTTCAGAATAAATTAAGGAAGTAACTTTGATGCAATATCATTTTCATCTAATCAGTAACATTCTGAAATTACCATGTTGTTTTCCATTAGAAATACCATCATCCAGCAAATCAGATAAAATTATTTAACATAGCTATATTGCCACCTCAGCTAACATTAGCTTGGGCATGTGTATACACAGAGCAGCAGACGGCAAGTGAATTGACAAATGTTTATAGGGAGAAAAGGGCAGACAGTATCAACAATTTTATATACTCCTTTGAAAAAGATGCCTGTATTTGATCTCGATTCACTAATAATCAAATAAAGGCTTATCAGGGTTTTGCCATTTGCATAAAGTGAATACTGATTACTGACACCAATAAAAGGCAAATGTCCTTTACTTGCCCTTACTTGTGTGCACAAATTATTAATATTTCCATTAAAAATTTCAACTTTATATTTGGCATGAATTCAGAGGTTTTTGTTTGATGTAAACCATTATGTTTAACATAGAGCTTTAATACCAGAATGTATGCCATGTTTTAAACACACAAAACAATGTGCATGAAGATCAATCAGCTTGCAAACCTGGGACAACAGTTACCAGTGTGGAAAAGGGATGAGGTCACTGCTGCATGACTGTGTTGTTGATAAATGTGTGTGGTGGTTATGGTAGTTTTACACAGCTACAGTTCCTGTGGGCAAATCTGCAACTCGTTCCCAACAGCCAGAGGCAGGCCACAGTTAGCCTTGCACGTCCAAGCACTATTGTTATTAATATTTATTTTCTATTACAGTAATGCATTGAGGTGAAGTCAAGTGGGTGCTGTATTTGCCCAAAATGAGCTTGACAAAGTGAGCAGGAGTGGGAAGCTGGGACACCTGGTGATAAGTGACTCACTCAAGACTACAGAGAACAGCTCTGTGAGCCGGAAACAGAACACTGCTCATCCAGACAGACTTTCTCTTGACCCACAATACACACTTCTCTTTCTAGTGGAAGTTCTTCCAAGGAGAAGACATTCTCAACAGAGTTGTAGGGAGTGTTAGCTCTTGATCTTATAATTCAGTCACATGAGGATCTGACTTAGTAGAAAGCAAGGAAGGCAGCAGTAATCACATGTTCTATTTTTTCACCTGCCATAGAAGCCAAACTAAGGGGTTTGGGTGTATGAATATGCATTACAAGAACCATCCAAATGTCCCTCTCAGAACAGACTTTCATGATTGCTTGTCACATTTCTTTCTTTTATTTGGCTAGATTTCTACCAGTTCAAGTAATAGGAAAACCTAAAACTGCGAATAAGTTTTGAGATGACTTGAAACCCTGTGTAATGGGTTCCATCAAAAAAAGAGTTGCTTTTATTGCCATCATAGCTGTAATGCAATTTCATGTGGTGTCCTTACACATACTATAATTTCTCATATAGAGCTGTCAGCAATAACCTTTTGTGGCAGCAGAGAGAAAAAAAATCCCCAAAATGCATACTTGTCTTACATATATTTGTAGACCTTAAATCCTGGCTAACCATATACAGCTGTGTTTCTCTGATCTTTCCTGTAGTGAGGAGCATTGTGCCTTTTGTAGAGCAGAAGCAGCTGGCAGGGCTTGTGCAGGTGATATCTTGGAGGAAAGTCACAGCCCAGCCTTAGTTCTGCTTACCTGGTGCATGAAAAGACTTGGCACCCTCTGCACTCCTATGTATTCACAAGAACATAAAATATTTTGTGGTTTTGTCATTCAGTTTTCCTTCTTTAATTCTGAACACAAGTAACAGCTTAACCTAACAAGAAGTCACAGGGGAAAAAAAAATCTTAGAAAGTTGGTACATGTCAAGAACAGAGGAAGGCTGCAGGACCTATGAGCCTCAAACACCCAGCAGCATGATTCACTCCCTGCTGCCTCTCCTCCTGTCGCAGACCAATTTATATTTTGTGCCTCAACAGGAGTTGTTCCAGTGCTGGCAGAAACTTTTAATGATCCTGAGCCTCACATGCTGCTCTGGAAACAAGTTCTGAAGAATACAGAAGATTTTGCAACATATTATCCCTATTAAAAAAATGTATTTCTCACCAAGAATTCATGTTCAGATACTCTACCACATTTTAGCATTGTGGGTTTTTTCCTCATCTGGAGATGCATTATCCCTTATTCAAATTCTTTTGTTTTTCAGATATCTCTTCACCTTCTGATGAACTCTGGTAAACTGTAGTATTGTTAGTGGGATTTTAGAGGATAGATTAAGATTCTTCCTAGCTTCCTTCTACTTATGCAGTTGTAATCAGTCCTTTCCAATGTGTAATAAATACATTATCTGATCACTTATTATCAATATAAGTTGATAATATAACTTATTATCAGTATAAGTTGATAATTAGCTTCGTTTATGAGGAAACTTCTCCTTGAGCAAGTAACAACCTAACATGACAAATTGGTCCATCCCTTTTTCAGGAACATCTGTGTTCAACCACCTGGGAATCACCAAAAAACAGGATAATTCTGATTGGAAGAGACCTCTAGATGCATTTAGTTTAACCCCAAAGCACGACCAACTCTGACCAGATTGGTTAAGGTTATCCTGCAAGACACCAAGGGAGTATAACCCAACCCATGACTAATGGAAAGGCCAAACCTGGAGCTGTGAGATGAGCTTGGAGGAAGCTCTGTAGCCTGAGGCAGATTGTGCTCAGTAGGGCTAACAATCTCACAGCCTTTCTCATGATGTGTCAGTGGAATTAGCCATTTAGGTTGTTAAATTTTATACAGGATTTTAACTAAGGCAAGATCAGCTACAGGGAGACTCGCTGAACAGAATTGAGTCTTAGTTCACTTCATCCTTGTCTGATATCACACAGGTCACCTACACAGTGCTGTCCTGTTAAGATGCCTTGCTGAATTTTTGAAGTTCATGTGTCTTCCTGAGGCTCTGTCTTCCTCACCTGCAAGTTCAGCCCATTTTTATTCTCTCAGCCTTGGCTCCAGCACTCCCTAAAGCTGTTTAGGGGGTTTTATGCTTCCCTTTTATGAATACTGTACTCAAGCAGTGTATGGCTAGCAGGCACACAGCTTTTGTAGATGATAATGTTCTTTATTTTCTCAATGTGGTTCATTTAAGGGCACTTAAAGAAAACATTTTCCTGCAGATTGCAAGTGAAAGGAGATTGCTTTGGGTAGTTTCTTTATATTCAGTTTATCTTGACTTTTACATGAAGTGGAAATGTACATTGTTAATACAGGGAAATGGTTAAAAGGAGAAATTATAACTGCTTGCATATGCTTTTTTAAAATGTGTTTCTGCTCTGAAAAATAATCATGTGAATTTGACCTGGCCTCACTTAGCTCTTCCTCTCCATGAGAGTGAGGGCTGCTGACATTAGTGGAATGGTTACTGTTGTTAGAATGGTCTTCCTGGCCACTCTTGGAGAGACTGAATTACATTTGAGATTTTATGCATCATCAGTATTTTTTTTTCTGTAAATTGTAATTGCAGGAATACCTCAAGCACTTCTGTGCCTTCAGGATATGGTTGACAGTACTGCATGATTGTAACTGAGATCCTGATAAGCAAATGAAATGACATGGATGCATAAGTTTACCAAAAAACAGAGCTAAAAGAGTTTTGCTGAGGAGATGGGTGGAACAATGCTTTGGTGAATGTGGATTGAGGGTGCTTTGGCAGCTGTTACAGCTAAGAATGACACATCAATTCTTCCACGTCTGGATGTGTGCTGCACATACCTACACCTCTGATTTTTTTTCTGAACCCCTGAAGAATTCTAGGGCACGTGCGTTTGGTCGCATTTCTTATTTATTTTTTAAATTTGGACATCAGTTTATATGTGCAAATTTTGGCTTAGGAAGATCAGATTTGTCTTTTCAAAAATCAGGGATTATTAGAAGGACTTCCTTTTCCCCTTGAAAATTGCCACCAGCTACCCCACAATGTCTTTTGGCTTGGAAACATTAAATTAGTGTTTTGCTTTGTATGTGCAAAGCTGATATCCTTTGCCTCTCTGAAGGAAGAGAGACCAATGACCACCTCAGAACCAATCAATTTCCAGTCTGCTCTCTATTTCCACCACTGATGCTCCTACCTTGCATGTAAAGCAAACCAGCTGTTACTAGATTTCACAGCAGAAAGATGCAGTGATTGTCAGAAGATTGTGTGTATTCCAATTTGCATAGGCTTCTCCTCCTTTCCACCCTCCTTCGCATGACTAAAGAAATTAAAATGTGTGAGTTTAGAAGGAGCATATAATATATATTCCTATTTTCAGTGATTCAGAAATACATGATCAACCCCCTAGATTTTTTTTTTCAAAAATAACATGCAGTTAAGGGGATTTTATTGCATAAGAAATAGTAACAATAAATATGATCTGTGCTTAGATGGTACACAGTTGTTTTTTTACCTGAAGTGATAAAGACAACTTAGTAAATGGGTAGTAATAGAGTGTGGTTTGTCAGACAGTACATAGCAGGATTTATTAGTGCTAATATCTGTTAAGAAAATATACTGTTAGCCCTTCTCTACATATAGATTCAAACCTTTCTATTGATATCCTACAGTAGCAATAAACCTGTTTAAAAGAATTTCCTTCTCTGGCACAGCATGCCTTAAAATTTGAACAAAATTCAGCATGATAAAAAAATTGATCAGTTCAGTGAACACATTTCTTTGCCTTAAACTGAAATGTGCATTCTAGAAGAGCATGGCTTGTGAATTGGAGATCCGTGAAAGGAACAGACCTGCTAAAAGAATCACATTTTGACGAAACAAGCTTATTTGCTTAACAGCTTTCCACTACAATTAACATATGCGGCAAATGTGTCTGTTTAATGTGACAGTCTGCTCAAATAACCCTCTTTCAGGAGTGGGATTATATAATCTGGAAATAGCAGAGTTACACTGAGATTAAAATTATTGAATATATTGCTTATCAAAGATGCCAGCAACACTGTCTCCTCCTTTCCTCTGTACCTCATGCTGACTTGTAAATGATCTGCTCGAGCTCTGGTGTCCTTAAATTAATGAACTGTCTGACAGTAGCATTCAGCACAGGACTGCTATTTGGAACAAAAGAAAGAGAAACTGAAAGAAACCCTGGGGAAGACAATCTGTGCAGCAGCAGTTCTGGAAGTATTTGGCCTCCTCACACTTCATGGAATGGTAGTGGCATTGGTCCTACAAGACTGAAACTATGAGGATGCAAATGGCAAGGCATGAAAAAATAAAGTGACAAGATGTATGATCAGGGATCTCCTGGTCCCTGGGGCTTGGCTGATCAGTGGTTAGCCCATGATCAGTGGCTCCACTGAGACCATTTGCTCCTGGGACACACACTGGGGATCTTCTGACCAGGGCAGTGGCTTGGGCTGAGAAGGGGACACAGCGTGGCCTGCTGCCCACTGCACAGAATGCCATGTGGGACATCCTGAGCAGGGTTGGAAGTCACAGCAGCTGCCCCTAGGTTAGCCTCAGGAGGCTACAGTCATATCAAGGAATCCCTCATGACATCATAAAGGACTTGATATTTCCCTAATGTTATTTCAGCAGAGTGAAGCTCTGGCATTTTATAGTCTTTGCTTTCCCACAGTATCTGTTTCATTACACGGGGTTTTTAATGACAGTCTGGAAACTCCTTGAATTGTCCCTAACCCTGGAAAACTTCCAAGTGTTCCAAAAGGAGTATAATGAGGCTCTAACTCTGAGGTATTGTGTTTTCAAAGGTGTAGGGGGCTGTTTCCCTTCTTGTCAGAGGGTTTGGCTGTCACTGTATCTCATTTGGATCATCACCCATTTCAATTGGAAGATGCAAACTCTTTCAGTGTGGTCACTGCATTATGGAACATGCAGGTGGCTATCTGGGCAACATGGAAAAAGCTTTTGCTTACAGCCAGAGGATAAAGAGAGCAAGCACAGAATTCATTTTTCAGCCCCACTGTCCCCACATTTTAAACAAATCTGAATTACCAACTTGAGTTGCCTGATGCCCAGAGAATGCCCGGTCACCTCTAAGGCAGTAATGTTGTCTTTTCTACATGCTAAACTTGCAGACTCTTCAGGCTGCAGCACCCAGATTTCCCTCAGGTGTACTGAATATTTCAGGTGATGATTGACCGCTCTCCCTGATATTTGTATGATTATTAGTCTCTTCTCTGTGTGCTATTCAGAGGACAGCACTGCTCATAAAAAGGAGACAGGAGCAAGCTGGGCTGCTGCCCCTGGTGAGTAGGAGAGAGGATGGGCTGATTGATGACCCTTGGCTGTTTTCTGATGTTGCAGTTGTTTTTTATGATGTCATTAGGAGGCTATAGTCATATTAAGGAATCCCTCATGACATCATAAAGGACTTGATATTTCACTAATGTTATTTCAGCAGAGTGAAGCTCTGGCATTTTACAGTCTTTCCTTTCCCCATAGAATTAGAAGTTGTCTAACTAGAACCTAGAAGAAATGCAAAACTAGTCAAATGTCGACTTCAAAAGTTATGGTTAAAGAATGCTAATATATTTGGCTCTTTTGGAGCACATAGCACCTTTAGGTGGAGGACATGATGTGTTTATAAAAGATGCCATCTGTGAATCATATCCTCACACAAAGGAAGAATCACACTTTCATTTTGGTGCACAGAAACAAAGAATTCTTTTTCCTGAACACTGACAAATGTTCCATAGGACAGCACCATGGCACCTTTTAGCATAAGAGCACTGAGTTGTGACGTAATGGTGCAATCAGGGCAACACTGACAAAAAAATGGAGCCCAAAGCTATAATTTGCTAACATAAGAGGGAAATCTAAACTGTACTGAGAAGAGATACTGATTTGATGGGTTTGGTGTAGGTGGAAAAATCAGTAGGAGTGTTGTTGCCAGCTGTACCACCATAAGGGGTGTGTGAGGTTGGTCAGTCCTAATACACTCAGTAGTATAGAAATATTGTTCATGGCTCCATAACCTTTCCTTTTTTCTCAGAGGAATTACACCACTGCTTTTACTTTCATTTTCTTTGTTCTCTGAGAGTTCACACTGCAAAGGAACTTATTTTTAATCTACATTCCTATGATTTTTGCATTCTTCTCTCTGGTTGCTCCCAATTTATGTAGTAAACAGCAATGATATTTATTGTATCATTTTTAAGATATTTCATTACTTCTTAGCTGTGATTTTGGAATGGTGCTGGAAAGCCAGCCAAGTGGCAGAGCACCTGAAGCCCTACTGAATGGCAATAGGAATTGGATGTTTACCTTACACAGATGCTTCCAAAAATCCTTGCTGTTGACTGCAAAATTCCACTTGAAGCTGTTTTAAGAGCTGTTGAAAATTTTACCCATACTGACAGGGAGAAAACTCCAGAATCTAAAAGACTGCCATATGCATGCTAATCTGAAATTAACACTCTTTTATTTCACATAAAGAAGTACACAAAATTAAAAAGCCCCTCTGAGAACCCAGCTGGACTTGTGGGAGATCCTTTTTGGCCTGAATCCATCTGCATTCTGAAAAATCAGTAAATTAAAATGAAGGGGGTTTTTTACCCTAGAGATGCTACTGCAAGTATGAGTATATAACACCCCAAAGTTATTTTACAACCCCCAAAACAGCTAATTGAAGTGTCTCATATGAGGCACAATGCCAGCCCTGCCTGTACCTCTGCATGCTGTTCTAAGATCTGAAGAGAGGAGGAGAGGCAAGAGATGAGCATGCATTTCAGCAGCACACCAGTAGCTCAAGCTATCAGAAATCTTGCTGAGGAGACTGTCCTTTCTTAGTCCTCGTGGTCCTAAGCCATGTCTTTCTGCCTCTCTGGAAGTGCCCTACTCATCACTGGTGCTGAGCTGTGGCCCCTTCACAATCATAACCCTCAAAGCATCAGATTTTTATTATTGCCAAGGGTACAAAAATGTGCGTCCAAGAGCCCCCAATCTCCACTGTTCATCCTGCCAGCTGATGGAAGAGTCACTGACTTAAAATCCTGCAACCCAGCGTCTGTCCCTTGCTCTTCCCTGCACTGACACAAAACTCAGTGCTGCATCAGAAGTGAAAGGGCTCCAGGGATCAGCAGACACCTGGCACTGGGTTCTCGTGGTGTTCTCCTGTGGTCAATGGTGAGCTCTGTCTGTAAGAAGACTCTGTGCTGTAGGCATTTGCTGTTTGTGCTCAGCCAGTCCCTGACATGTGATTTCACAGGCAGCTGGCAGTGGTCCTGCAGGTAGCTTAGGACTCTGGACAGCTGAGGACACAACCCTCTGAGGGAAAAACAGTTTTACTTTAGTGTACCAACAGTGGCATGCACAGAGAATACGAATAGAAAAAAGAGTCCTCAGAGTAAGTCCTGTCACTTGGCATTTCACAGGGTCATTGGTGGCTTTGTGATCCCTTTTTCTATGCATCACCAATTAAATGTCTGTTTGACAGGCTGCACCACCCTTAACATGTCTGGAGATGCCCCAAAGGAGGAGGTGGGAAAGGGGGAGAGTTGCCTGAAGCCTGGGATAGTTATCTGTTTGCTTTGAACAGAGCAACTAATCTACCTCTGGGGTTTTGCTTTCACACAAGTTCATCCAGTTCACCTACTTACACTGCTCGTTATTAATAGAATTGTTAGCAGGTTCACTCCACAGCTGGTAGGGGAGGTGTGCACATGGGTGGCACCTGAAGACAGAAAGTATCTGATTATATCTAATACTATTTGGCTCATCTTCCCAGGTGTTCTGTTTTACAGATAATAAACCAGACAACTTCACAGAGGGAGGTACAGGCACACCCTAGCCGTGGGCTCCAGCTGTATTCCAGCATCAGCTCACAAGGGGGGTACCTGTGCTGGTGAGGAGTTAGGACTATGCCTGCACACACAAGGGAACACAGACATGGATACTATGAGTGTGCAAATGTCACACATGAACAGACTTGTCACTGACCAGTAGGTCTTCAGAGGCACCTGTGCTCCCAGCCACTCACTGACACTCAAACTCCACTGTCTGTGGACACATCCTTGCCCATGTGCACCTTTTCATTTTTCTCATTTGTGGTCATTTATACAGAAGCCAGTCATGGCATGATATGCTTTCCACAGGTGCAATGCAGCAAGCTGTGTTTGCAGCAGGGGCTGTGCCTGCTCGGGGCACAACAGCACAGATATGACTGTTGTGTGACAGAACTCAGCTCTGATGTGTGCACAGGAGGAATGGATCATGCACACTGCTCCTGATGAGAGGCTGCTCTGTGTCCTGGTACAAACAAGAAGGAGGTCTGCCATGGACCTGAGGCTCTGCTCTGTTATACATTCTGTGGTCTTCCTCTGGCTGTGAGGCTGAGTATTGATACTGGGAGGTCAGGTGCAAGATTTTCAGCTAGAGGAAGCTGAAGAACAGACAGGAAACAGAGGAAATAAAGTCTCCCAAAACAATCACAGTTCCCCACCTCTCCCAGTGTTATGTAGAATGGTACATACAACCTGCTGCACTGAGCATGTAAGGGTGAGCAGTTCACTGGTACTGAACACTCCATCCTGCCCTCACATACAGATAGTGATCTTGATTTAGCTTTTCAGCCACGGATGCCTTTGAACTCAGACCTAGCAGAGAGGGATGAATCTTTTCCATCTGATTAATATCCAGAGCTTCTGCTATTTACTCAAGCCTCTTGGGTGGAGACATTGGGCTGGAGAGCTTGTGGGAACAACTCCCTTCAAGTTCTAGCTGCAATTTGAAAGCTGTGGTGTAGGAAGAAAAACAGGGTAACCAGCCTGTCTTCAAAGTGAGCCTTTCTTCTCCCCAGAGCAAATGTAGCTCTGACCCCATTTAACACCAGCTCTCTCACAGAGGTTGGAACACGCAGTGTTTCAGGCTCAGAGGAGAACTTCTCTGCCCGTGTGGAGCAAGTACATGTGTTGAATAAGCTCCTTCTTCAGGACCATTATAGTAAGGATGGCAAGTAATTTTTCTTTTGCATCTGGACTTCAAAAATTTTTATGTCAGCCAACATTTCTTGCAATGCTAGCTTTAGAAGGAATACATGCTGCATGCATTGAGTGACCCTTCAACAAGTTAATACTTTCACATCTACCTCAGAGTGAGCTGGAGACCTCTGGCCAGAGCAGCACTGCTTTAGCTTGTCAAGATGTGTTCATTAGAATTTTCATTGCAAACTCAGTGCATGAAATAAGGTTGACTTCCAGCCTGGTGACTTGTCTCAGTCACCTCTGCTTTTAGTGTGTGCTCAGGATGAGCAAGAATGTCTTACTCAGTGGTAATCATGTCATCTTGGATTTTTAAAGCTCTCCTTTATTCCTGGCAAACCAACACATAATTAGTTTGATAATATTAGATGCACTAGATATTTATGTTATCAGTTATTAATGTTTGTTCCTGATATGTGATTCTATTTGACTTGAACAAAGCACCTATAGTCTAGGTGAAACAACAGAACAAAGCATCTATAGTCTAGATGAAACAGGCACTACTTTGCTTAACTACTGGGCAGATGTAGCCTGATAGTCATTCACCTGCCCCTAGAAAATGTTGCACTAGTGGACCAGTTTCTTAGGCTATGTCTCTGTGCCTCTGTGCAGGTCATCAAGACCTGCTGGAATATCATTCTTACACCTTTGGATGTGAGTTTAAAAGGTATCTTGGAGCTCTTCAGACTAACTATGGTGTAGTTTTGAGAGCTATGATTGGAATATGCATGATCAGGAAAAAAAAGAAGGGAACGCACAGATTAATGCCCCCCTCATGTGCACCACTCAGAGCAGATGCAGCACAGTGGCTGTTTTCTAAATATTCACAGGGTATAGACTTAGTGATAGTGTGCCTCAGGGCTGCAGACCACTCCATGAACAGTGGTTCAGGTGTTTTTCTTGCACAAAGAAAGTGCCTTTTCCAAGGAATTTTTAATGCACCTGAACATAACAAATAGGAGCAACCTGCAAAGGGCAGGAGCTTGAACAAATAAACTTTACAGCAACATAGATATTAAAACATTTATAATGTGATGCTCTTCTTTCTATTTATGAAAACTCAACATGTTTATCTTTTATTTAGAAATTATTAGTCCCGAATTGGGCTCAGATGCTTCATCTCCTGTTTCAATTATGGACACGAAAAAATAGTAGAGCAACAATACCCCTGGAGTGAAGGCTGTACATCTTTAATCTAATTAATTTATAAGCATTTCCGGGGACTCCCTACTACAGCACCTGAATGCCTGGAAATCCTGCATTTTAAGCGCTTTCCATTTCACATTTTTTTCTTCCTGCTACTTGGGGTCTCACATCTCCAACTCTGTAGTGTTCAGCAGTCTTAGTGCTTATTGTGTCAGCTACAATTGAATCAATTTCTCCTGAATTGTTTGTTGGTTATGCCTATCTTGTTCTAGTAAGATGCTCAATGATAGCAGGGTAAGAGGTCCCTGTTTGTGGCTTCTCCTGTTCTGTGTGAGGCCTTACCTCTGCTTTGTTCTCTGAAACAGCAGTAACCAGAACACTGATGTGCTTTCTTCAAAGCGTGTATCAGAGGGACTGAGGTTCTTTTGAGTCAGTTTTTAGGCTTCCAGGAAGCAGTGGTAGATGTGGTCTCATGTGACATGTCAGGGGTATCCAGACCTAGCATCTTTCAAATCTGAATCATGTTCCCGTCTTCCTCTTTGGCAGGTGTGAAAGAAATGAAAAACTCCTGAATTAGCATTCCCCGTTTGTCAGTGCCATGCTCCCTGACAGAATCAGACTTGTATTGGCTCTTTCTCCCACCCTCTTAATTAATTTTTGCTGTGCTGAGCAAGCGGGCTCCAGCAGGCTGGCTGCTGCGGACTGATCTCCTCATCTGCCTTTGATGTGTCTCCTGGGAGGGGGAGGGTGCACTGGAGAAACTCATCACAGAGACCTGCTATTGCTTATTTCCATGCTGCCTTGGGCAGAGCCCTTCTCTGTCCTCTACTCTTACCTGACTTCTCTTTTAACAGCAGCTCAATTATCATAGCACAGCAGGGGTTTATAAAGCCTGGGAGCTGTGGGGGCCTGGGCCCACATGTGCTGTGGGGTTGGTGCACATGGCCAGACAGGGTTTTTCCTTTGGTTTTAGAAATTTCCTTCCCTCCTTCCTTCCTTCCTTCCTTCCTTCCTTCCTTCCTTCCTTCCTTCCTTCCTTCCTTCCTTCCTTCCTTCCTTCCTTCCTTCCTTCCTTCCTTCCTTCCTTCCTTCCTTCCTTCCTTCCTTCCTTCCTTCCTTCCTTCCTTCCTTCCTTCCTTCCTTCCTTCCTTCCTTCCTTCCTTCCTTCCTTCCTTCCTTCCTTCCTTCCTTCCTTCCTTCCTTCCTTCCTTCCTTCCTTCCTTCCTTCCTTCCTTCCTTCCTTCCTTCCTTCCTTCCTTCCTTCCTTCCTTCCTTCCTTCCTTCCTTCCTTCCTTCCTTCCTTCCTTCCTTCCTTCCTTCCTTCCTTCCTTCCTTCCTTCCTTCCTTCCTTCCTTCCTTCCTTCCTTCCTTCCTTCCTTCCTTCCTTCCTTCCTTCCTTCCTTCCTTCCTTCCTTCCTTCCTTCCTTCCTTCCTTCCTTCCTTCCTTCCTTCCTTCCTTCCTTCCTTCCTTCCTTCCTTCCTTCCTTCCTTCCTTCCTTCCTTCCTTCCTTCCTTCCTTCCTTCCTTCCTTCCTTCCTTCCTTCCTTCCTTCCTTCCTTCCTTCCTTCCTTCCTTCCTTCCTTCCTTCCTTCCTTCCTTCCTTCCTTCCTTCCTTCCTTCCTTCCTTCCTTCCTTCCTTCCTTCCTTCCTTCCTTCCTTCCTTCCTTCCTTCCTTCCTTCCTTCCTTCCTTCCTTCCTTCCTTCCTTCCTTCCTTCCTTCCTTCCTTCCTTCCTTCCTTCCTTCCTTCCTTCCTTCCTTCCTTCCTTCCTCCTTCCTTCCTTCCCTCCTTCCTTCCTTCCCTCCCAGTGCTGCCCTCAAGCCAGTCTCCTGGCCATGCCTTCTCTCTGGCCAGAAGCTCTGTGGCCAGCAGTGGCCAGGGAAGGGCCACTTTGCCCCGTGGGGTGCAGTAGCAGACTGTGGCTGCCAGGACAGGGTGGCAGGGAGGTGACACCTCTATCAGGAGCACACAGGGCCACTCCGAGCAGGCAGGTTGCCCACAGCTGTGCTGGGATCGCTGAGGGCTGCTGAGCTGAAAGCTGGTTTTCCACGGCGCTATCTGGGAATCTGCTGAGAACTGCCTGCTGGCATGAGGGACCATGGAGAACTGCTGGTGCCTGCCCATGAGGGACCGAGGAGCTGTGGGAAATGCTGGTGCCTGCCCCTACGTGTATGGCTACATGTGTGCAGGGCAGGCACGCATCAGGGCAGGGTGTGCATCACACTGCAGTCAGAGCCATCGGGCACTTATTTTCACTACACCAAAACAAGTACAGCTCTTCTTTTTTACTCTATTTTCTTTCTGTCTCTCTCTTTTTTTTTTTTTTTTTTGGGTTGGGTTGGTTGGTTTTGTTGATATTGTTTTCTCTAAAATTGCCAAATATTGTCACAGATTGAAGCTGGTTGGATGCCAGGTGCCCATCAAAGCCACTCCATCACTCCCCTCCTCAGCTGAGTAAGAGAGAGACAATATAATGAAGAGGACAAGGAAAGATTGCTCAGCAATTACTGACATAGGTAAAATAGACTCAGCTTGAGGCATTGAGTTTCATTTACTACCGATCAAATCAGAGTATAATAATGAGAAATAAACCCAAATCTTAATGTCTCACCATGGTCTTGGTCATGTATTGGTCAAGTATGTCTCTTCTGGAACGAATGCTTCTGTTCTTGCTAAAGCAATACTGAGTATTAATGGGATTTAGGTCTTTCCCTGCCTGTTTAGTTTACAGGAAACTGCAAAGCTGCTCAGATGGCCATACAAAAAGCTTAGAAGTACAGCTTGGCTTGATCTGTTTTTTTTCTTAAATTACCTGAGAAAATACATTTATAAAAGTTAGATTCTGGACTACATTTGGGTGAAAACTCTCAGGGAAAGGTTTGAGTACTCAATTACTGTTCCCACTTTCTGCCATCAGACTAGTTCTTGTGTGAGTTGCTGGTACCTGGGCTGCAAGCATGCCATCCTTTAGTTCAGTTCAGGACCTCCCAGATCGAGCTTAGACATTGTCCAGTTTTCATGTTAAAATGAAAGAGAACTCAGAATATTCTGTGAGAATATTATTTGCACATCACATACAACGTTGTGCACAGTTTGAGTAGTAGGGAAAGGAAAGAAAGGGCAGCAAAGTCTGCCTGGTTCAGATTGCTTGAGTTATGAATATTCATCATCTAAATGAAAAGATATGGAGTTTTATAGGAACTCCACCCACCAAACTGAAATAACTGTTATAGCCTTTGCCAATAAAATGCCAAATTAAATGGATAAAAAGTGAAGCCACATAGATTGTATGAAGCAACTGTTATAAATCCTGAGTTTGGTGGTTAGACACAAGGGGCTTCCTGCAGCAAAACACAGTTCCAGGTCTTGTGATCAAATATCTTTTAGCAAACACGGAATATGGAGAGTGTGGCACTGATTGCCATTGCCTGCACACACCCATGTCTTCATGAGCACCTTGTGGGCACTCTAGCACAGGCTCTTCCCAGGGCTTGCATTGTTTTATACGACTGTAGTAATCTACTCCTCCTAACTCCGCTTACTTGCTATGTCAATTCTCTTGTATTAAAACACCTAAAAATCCTTCACTGTTGGTTTTAACTACAAGTGTGTTAGCTATTTCTCTACATGTAATTACTAAAATGAATGGAGAAAGCAGAGATGAGAGAGTGTAAATGCTCTTCACACAGAAATGCAATTAGACCTGCAGGCATTTTTCCAACTACTCCATATGTTATGTAAAGTTTGGTGTATGTATATATGAATTAATGAGAGTATTTATGTTTTCCCTTCTCACTTTCACAATGGATTAATTTCAGACATATTTTATAAGGTATTTCTGATTGTTAAGTAGACAGATGAGTATCTCCTCCAGGTACTGTCATATCCACCTCAAAAACCAAAGAAAAGAGAGTACATGGTTGTTGCAGCATGTGTGCACTGTAAGCAAACAACTGATGTGTGTTCACTGCCTTGCTGACCTTCTGAAGTCAGTCAAAGTGCAGGGAGCCTCCAAACAGTCTCCTGGAAGGGGTGACATGAGGGAAATACCTGCACCTGGGCATCATTTTGCTAAGGACTTGCCTTCACCATGAAATTAAGTCAAGTCTGCACCTGAGTTTCTTCTCCCAGTTCATCTCACTGAAATAAAAGCAACTGTACTGAGACTGGCAAAGCTGAGCTGTGAGCTGCTGTTAACTCTTTCTAGCCCTTTTGGGATGTGCAATAGGATTCAGAAGAAAACCCCAGGTTTAAGAGGCAGGTGATTGGGTCCAGCCTGCATGAATGTTCTTAGTCAAGCTTTGTTTCATGTCCAAGCTGAAGAGGTTCTGCTTAGGGAGAGCATTCAGTAAGGAATGGTTTGTGGCTTGGTTCATTTATATGGCTGTTGTAGGGTCATTGTTGTTATAAGCTCTGTGTGCTCTCCCCAGGCCCTACAGAGGGTCAGTGTGAGGTGGCTGCTCCCTCCCCTGTTTTTGTGAGGATCTTGTCATCCATCAGCCACTGCTCAGCTTGTGGCAGACCAGACAGAAGCATGGGCTTGCTGTGAGGAGTTTCTGCCCTGGTTGTTCCTGATGGAAAAGTCAGAAGAAATGAATCCTAGAATGCTCTCATTCATTCCTCAAAGGTAGCAGCTGCAGCAGCAACTTGGTCTGGATACAAGAGTGAATTGTAGAATTAACTAAGCAAAAAGGAATTTTAGGATTTGGGATTTTTTTTTTTTTTTTTTGAGATTTTTCACCAAAAATGGGAAGTTGAGTAAATGCTGCTGGGAAAAAGTTACAGATCCCTGAAAAAAAAAAAAAAACAAAAAGTTTTCTTTGATGTATTTGACTTAAAAATAAAAAGTTTTTTGCAGTCCTTTAGTGAGTATGAGTTTTGACAGGAAAAAAACCTCTCTAGTCCATGTTCAGTATTTGCAAAAGTGAAGCTAAAATGCCTTTTCAGGAAGCATTTGGACCCGAAATCCTTTGATGTCTAGTAACTTACAGAGAACTGGGATCAGGAATGATGACATGTGACTCATGTGAGGCAAACAGCAGCTTTACTCATGGACCAGAGAGTAAATATAATCCACAGAGGGTGTTGTAGCATCATTGGAAACATGGAACAACTTGTAGATAGATCTGCCTAAATCCTACACAGATGAAGAAAAGTGCATTCATCAGATACATTATTGTTTTGAGTAATTTTAATTTGTTTTTAGACAAACAATAACAGTCCTTTTATTGAGTTGATTCAAATATCCTTACACAGGCAGTGCTGAAATAAATGTAAGATATAGTTAAATTTTGGGGACAATAAAATCACAGATCATTTTTATAATTCAAGATAGAACCCAAAGTGTGACATCAGTGAAGCCAGTAGCAAATTTCTTTTTGCTATGCCACTCTTAGGAGGAGGTTCTTAGATAGAAAATATATTTGATTGTGCACAGAGTGGAAATCACTCAAATTAAAACTGACTTCATTTAAAAAAATACATTGTAAGATACATGATAATATATAGAAAATGGGGAAAATATACTTCATAAAATACAAAAAATTGCTATCATAATGCAAGTAAGATTTTTTAGCCCAATGTGCTGTTTGTGCTGCCTCTGTTTTCCATGCTAAAAATCTTTGCTTCTCATTTCCAACCAAATTTTTGGTTTAAGCCATGACTCCTCACATGACTCTCAGTGTGGAGAGGAAGTTTTTACGCAAGACAGTGGTTTCTGAGATTTATATGACAAGCCTGGGTAAAATTCAAATTACTCTGATTTAATCCATTTGGAGCTGCTGCACTAAATCACTGTAGCTGTTGCTGACATTCCAGCCCACAGAAACCTGGAAGCTGATTATATAAGTTTATCTGTGTATCTACAGGTGAAAACTCAGGCAGCCTTGAATTGCAGTAAGAGGTGTTTGCCTCCCTTCTGAATATATGTGGGGAATGAGCAAGGGCTGCTTCTTTGAGCACTCTGTGAAAAGTCTTACTGTGCTCTTCCTCTTGAAATAAATTGTCCTCAAGGCCATGCTATCTTTCAGAATATACAGTAGGAACTTTCACTTTCCCTTTTTTTTTTCCCTCCCCACTGACACAGGCCACAACCTTTTTTATTCAAGAAATACACATCAGGGAGCCAAATATTCATAAATTACCTACTGCTGCAGTTGAGAAGCCTGCAGCTGGCCTCAAGCCTCCTGATGGGAGGTTCCAGTTGGGAACCTGGAATTCTTGAGGTCGCCCTATCTGTGCTCTCTCCTGTTTGAGGGAACCTCTGACTTTCTAGGCCAGGACTTGGCTCACAGGTAAAAGCAAATAGAAAAGGAAGAAGTCTTTAGGCAGCTGTAGAAATCCTTTTGACATGGCTTTGAGTAAATGAGCAGCAGCAGCAGCATCAGCCTCTTAGCATTCTGATGCAAATTTTGCATCTGCTGTTATTTATAAATAAACTTTGAGGTCTCAGCCGTTCCACTTTAAGCTGATTGTGTTACAGAACAATTGCAAGATCAACAATGTCTAGAATTGCAATTAAGGGTGTGAATTTTGAGAAATAGTTCATAGAAGCTACTTGCCCTGTGGGCAAAGAGACAACTGTGGATCCTGAGTTGTCAGGCTGGCACCTGATGCACCTTCCAGCATCCATTACAAGGACTTAAAAATTTATATAAAGAAACAGATGAAAAAAACCTGTGTTTCATTCACATCAACTGCCAAGTGATACTTTGACCAAGCAGGGTTTAGATCCCATTTCTCTCTGGGTTATCCTCTGAGGTTATGCTGCATGGATGTTGTGAATAGGAAATGGAAGTTTCTGGGGGCTCTGTGTAAGTCACCAGATACAGACTGAGGAACTTGACTTGCAGCATTTACCTGCCACACAGGATTATGTACAGAAAGCTTTTGGCTGGAAGAAGTATGGTGAAATGTTAAGGTTTAATTCTGTTCTTGAGTATATCCTTTCTGGCAGCTGCACTGAAGTGCAGCTATTGAGCCTCCCACAGTGTGCCAGAATCACAGCCCTTTCCTTCCACTAAGAGAAGAGGGCTGCAGAGACAGACACATTAAACATATTTTTCTCTTTAAAACAATTTTCATAATTTTATTTTTGGATGAACCAATAAATAAAGAACTCTATTAGGATAAACAGAGTACTTACAGCAGCTATAATGCACACATTAAAGTGAGCATTGGAACAGGAGGTTTGAAATGTTTCCATATTTCATAATAGAGCTTTAGTCAGTTCTGTCATCACTGTGCTGAGCCAGATAATATCTGGGAAGGAATACACAAGAGCTTCCCTGTCCTGTTTTGGGATAGAAGTGACAGAGGTGCCAAGTTCGAGCAGGTGGAGGGAGGTTGTTGCTGTTAGAACATTCCTGAGCCTGAGTGCATGTGAGGTGAGGGCAGCCCAGGCGTGGTGCTCCGAGAGGCTCTGGACACAGTTGTAGCTCATATGCAGTGGCCATTACATCATGGGGAGGGCAGCTGGGGAATGAAACTGCTGTTTGGACTGGGAGTGTTTCCAAAACAATACCAAGTTCTTTTTCTCTGTCCTCTCAGTTATACCACCTGTGTGCCTGGGAAAAGCGAAGCCTGTTGAACAACTCCTGTAAATTGTAGGTGTGGAGTGAAATGCCTGGAGAGTAGGGAGGATAGGCAGTGCCAACCCTAGCCACTACCTTATTAAATTTAAGATGAAAGGCTTCAACCCCTTCAGTCTCTCTTCAGACAGCCCCAGATTAAAATTTTTGGAATCCTGCAAGCTACTCTGCTTTGCTCAGGAAAGTTAATAACAATTTCAAATACCTGCCTTGTGATGGAGGGACCCCTGACAAAAGTAGGTGGTTGGAACAGATGCCAGATCAGGAGTAAATCAATTTCAGGATGGCATAACTTCTTCCAGTTGTGAAGTGTCTTGATCTTGATCTCTCTTACATGCCCTGCAGACTTGGCAAGTAAAGAGAAAAGCCAACCTCCAACTTTTCCTTGTGTTAGTGGATATCCTGCTCAATTTTTTTCTTTCTTTCCTGCATTAGGTTCATCAGCTGCTGTTCAAAAACATCTCCTACTCAAGGGTTTCCACTGTGTAACTCCCCTAAATATTGCCATATTATCACACTACTATATGATTCTGTTGTAATTCCCAACTTGGATAACCTCTGCTGAAACAGGTCCAGAGAAAGATCATTTTCCTTTTTTAAGGAAGACAACTTCTTAGTACCTCTGAGAAGTAAGGAAGAAAGTGAAATTTGTCTTATTTTCCTCCCATCCCCTTTTCAGCCACCCTAAAGGAGAGCCCAGGGAAGAGCAGCTTCCAGTGTATTGTCCTCTAAAGGGTCTGTCCTGTCACCTCTCCCTGCTCTGGTCAGCACCAAAGCTAATTCAATTTTACAGTTCTTTTTGGTCAAGGCTGAGCCCTCAGCTCAGAGAGTAATTCCTGATGAGGGGCAAGCTTGCTAATGAGCAAGCTGATCAGTCAAGTTTTCAGAAACACTGCTTAAGCTAATTGTAGAGCTCTGAGGTAATGGTTAATTTTTTGCCAGACAAAAGAATCTTCTCTCTGGCACAGTTTTGATGTGATCTACCTCAGCTGTATCTTGCATTGAGATGGGAGGGCCAGGAGATGTGAGATGTGTTTCTATCCAAGAGTTGCTGTCAGGGGCCTGAGCAGAGCTTGCACCCTCTCAGCATCATGGACATGAGTTCTCTGCTGGAGTAGCTCATCCCAAGTTCAGGGCAGGTGCTGCCCCCAAAAAGTTACCTCTGCTGGAACAACACTTGGAAGGGGAAGAAACATATCACCCTTTACCAAAGGAGTATTAGAAGATCTCCCATGTGTCAGTTGTGTAAGTTAAAAAAGTGTTAGTCTTCTCTAGAAACATAAAAATATCTGAGCTCTTAGATTATGAAGACTGTGTCATGGCCATGTTCCCTTTTCTGTGTTCAGTTCTCCTAGTCTGGCTTTATATGTGCAAGGGAAGTTCTTTCAGAAAATATGCAAATATCTCTGCTGTTCTTGTTGCAAAGTGGTTCAATTTAAAAAATAATTTTAATTAAAAATTGAATAAACTAGATAGAAGAAATCTAATCCTCCTCTACCTCCTGTGCCTCCCAAAACTGAGATCGTTCTCATTAGAGTGTCTGCTTGGGCATTTCTGCTCCCCGTGTGCAAAGTGCATTTTCTCTTCTGCTCGGTGTGACAAGGTATTTGCATCTTGTGCTAAACAAATGAAACAAAGCCCTCTTTGAAGTGCATAAAGCCATTCATTTCAAAGGGGAACCATGGAGTGTGGCATGTTGGCAGTGCACTTGGCTTGAATTTATCTTGAAATGCCAAGATGTCTTTTGTGTGTTTTTATAATGACATCATTAGCACCTCTAAGCCTATTTCACTATCTTCCAGGTAGAAATTCAGACAGAGAAGAATATCTGAGTGAATGGAAGACAGTCAGGTACAGTGCACAAGCTCATTTTCTTGACCCAGTAGACCAGCAGTAGCACCCAGCCCCTGGGAGGACAGAGCTGCCTACTAGTCTGCTTCACCCACAAGCACCACATGCTTTACCCACAGGCTATTTCTTGTACATACATAAGGGAAACTCCCTTAAAACAGTCACTTCCTTAACCTTCATTAAGGCCCTCAGTAGACTCATCTTTGATGCCTGCAGATCCCTGCCAGCTGGCAATGCCTGGCTGTTGCTGAGCAGAGGAGTTCTTCGTGTGTGATGCTGCTTGCCTTTCCACTTCCTCCTCCTCCCCCTCCCTCTCCGTGAGTCCGTCTCCTCCACCTGCTGCATCTTGTTCAAATCTCGTTTGTGAGCACTTTGGGTCAGGGACTGTCTAATTTATAGCGTGTCTGCATGCCCCCTAGCACTAGGTAAAAGCTATTAATTCACATCACCCTATAGTTAGAGAAAGTTTTATGGGATCAATAGAGCTGTGCTATTAATAATACAGCTAAAGTGTAGTAACTTCATAGTGTGCATCACCTCAGAATAGCCCCACAACCTATTACAGAAAGAGAGTAATTTCCTAAAAGCTATGGCTGTAACCAGACCTGGCGTTTAGTTCTCCACTGAAGTATTTGTTGAACCTGAGAACCCTTGTCACAAAGACTAACCAGGCTGGGTGTGGTGCTGGCAAAACTGATTTGAACTTGAAGAATTTCAGAAATGCTCTAAGTGTGAAGGAAACTTTCTCTTCAAATTACTGTAAGATTGCATCACAACTTATTTTAAAGCTTTCTTAATTTCTGCTTCGAAGTTGTGACTCACATTTCTGCAGCATCTTTCAGTTTAAAACTGATTAGCTCAAATGTTTTACGTGAGATTTTTTTTTTAACATTCCTATTTAGATTTTGACTGAAGAGAAGTAAGAGTGAGTAAAGTGGCAGCTGCTCATTGACAGTCTTGCTCTGCTGCTTTAGACCATAATGCTGCATGTGGCTGGCAGTGCGACATTCTTCCTTGTTGTGCACAAACCTGAGTCCTGCTCTAGAGATGAGCGTGCCCTGTGACTGCTCCAGGCAACAGCAGGGCCTTGGCAAGTGGTCACACTGGTGGCCAGGGCAGACAGGCAGTCCATGGGTATGAGCTCGGAGCTCTCACTGTCACTTGGCCACAAAGAGAAGCAGCAGCATCTTTGAGCTGGGGAAAGTTCTTACCAAGCAGGCACCAAGAGAACTGCCGTTGCACATCTGTGGTTTCAGGCTACTTGTCATACTGACTGGTACTATGCACTTGTGGCTCAATATCCTCTCATCTCGGGTTATTTTTTGCAGACTGCCAAAGGCAGTGTCTTGGTGTAACATTATATCCAAGTTATTAAACATATGTACACTGAGACAGTATCACAAAATGACATCCTGTCTTGGGGTGACTTAATGCTGATTAGTCTGTTCCCTGATCATCTGCTTTGTCCCAAAAATGGTTGCTGTAGCTTGAAGGTGGTCCAGGGGGAGCCTTGGGTTTTTCAAAGCCTCACTCCAGAGGCATCTGGTGTGCCGTGTGGTCTGGGTTTATTTTTTTGCTTGGCTAGCTTGGTTTTTGGTTAGCTTAGGATAGAAGATTTTTTTCCCTTTCCCTGGCCTTGGAGAGGCTCCAGCAGCAATCTTTTGGCAGCTTTTTCGAAGAGAACTGGAAGGCTTGGTTTGGTTCCAAGGTCAGAGACTGGGGGAAAGGCAAGGGGCCTCTCCATTTTGGCCCTAGGTCTCAGAAAAAGCCGAGCCAGCAGGAGAAAAGCACACCAAACCCACCTGCTTCATCTGCTGTGAAGAGGGGATCAACACCAGAGATTCACCAGGTTCCCATCTGTTTGCCTGAGCTGCTTTGTGAACCTTTGGGGTGTTTTTCTCTCTGAGCCAGCACCATCTTGCTCCCCACCATGTGGCTGAATGTTGTAGGTTTTTTTTCTTTCCCTGGTGTTTTGGTTTTCTGTCCTGGTGTGTGTGCAGGGGTAGGGAGGTATGGTCTGACAGCTCAATATCTAGCATTTATTTACCTTTTTTCCCCATGCCATGTAGGCATTCTGTCAATAAACAGTTGGGTTTTTTCACTTGCATGCACTAGTATTCATTTCTTATTTGTGGAAAGGGATTGTTGGAACCCTTTTTTTTAGAGGAAACACTCTGGAATGAGTGTTTTTCCCCTAAACTTGTCCCCGAACCAAGACACATCCTCTGAGCAGTGAATTCTTAGATAGCCCAGACAAATACATGAAAACACAGTGCTGTAGAGCTTTTTAAGGTGAGGTTAGATCCCAGACCTTGGACAATGTGCTCCAGACTGTCACACTAAAACCAGCAAAGGATGCTGCATGCAATTATACTCATGCATTGCTGTCAATGCAGTAGGTGGGGATGAGCTATCTGTGCAAGGAGCTACCTTAATGCACTCTAACAAGAAGGCATTTGTCCTTTGCTTTGCCTCCCTTAAGTAAGTCCCATAAAGCTTTTGCAACATCTGTCTGAGCTTTTCAGCTCTGCCAGTGGCCCTTAGGGAGTTCGTGATTGCTGGACAGATACCTGCTCCCCTGCAAGGCATTGCACACACACAGGGGTCTCAGAAGTCCATACATATTTGTACACAACTGACTTTGTGCCAGGTGATTTTCATGTCAGAAAATTCCATCTTGCTTAACTGCAACCTCATCACGATGAGGAAGTAGAAACACAAGCTTGGTTTGATGTTCCTACACGTACAATGTGATTTACTGTCTTGGAGAAACCAGCTGGGACTTATTTTCATGCTGTGACTTCCTTCTTCCAGGGCTTAACATGCTCTTGGCACAGCTTTGATATCCAGCCTGGAGAGTCAGGGGCACTTCTGAAAGAGGCAAAAACAATGGCAAAGCCCTCGAGCTTGCTCTTCCTTCTGATGCTAGACAGCCAAATAAAAGGGAAAAGAAAGCTGGGGGGAGTTCCTTTATGTCCTGACTTCAGAGATCATGAGAAGGGTTTTGGGTTGGCATTGTTTACAACAGAACTGGGAATATCTTAGCAGTTAGCTATTGATTTTGAAGGTGTAGTATAAACAAATGAGTCTTTAAATATCAAGGTGACATTTATCCTGTGACCATTGCTGCAACGTTTTCCTCAGGCATCGTCACCTGAAACAAGTTCATTGTGAGAAACACTGTCTCTGCTGCCTGGGACATGTTACACATCAGCTGCAGCTGATGCCTGCACCTAGCTATGCATACCAGCTGCACGTGTAATTCATCTTTAATAGTATATTTATGATTCAAACTGGGTCTTTCTGTCTCTCTTTTTTTTTTTCTCGGGCTATTTTTAAATTGCTCAAATGGCAGGGCATTCATTATTTCCACTAGATGACTACATTGTTTTGTTCCCTAGTAGATGTTTCACAAAGGAGTGTAGTGGTTTACTGTCTACTGAAAGTGGCTAATTAAGAATTGTATTTCTCAAATTAGTACTTGGAGCAATTTCCCTGGACTGTCATGTGAAGAAAATTATTTTAGTAATTTTCTCAAAAGATGAGAAAGCTGTAACATAATGCAAACTTTCCCTGTATTTTCCTATTGGTGAAGCTTGTTGGTAGATAAGCCTTGACTTGTGATCTAATTAGTCTGTGCTTCAGGAGTGTCTTTTGGTAAGTGTGTGTATATATATATTGTATATAAAATATATAATTTTATTTTTAAAGGTATGCCAGCTGAAGAGCATACATTCCACTCAACATTACAGCAATGTGTTGGGAACAAACTTGTTCAGAAGAAAAGCATGGTGTGCTGGTGACTGAATAATGATTAATGTGTTGGCAAAATCACTCTTCTTGGGTAAAATCACTCAGCAAAGAACAACTGTGTTTAAGAACAGTCTTAACAACAGAATAGAGAGATCATACTTTGACTTGCATTATCAATATGCTGATGACTGCTTCTCTTCTCACATTTTGTGATAAGAAAGTCACTGTGACCCAACATGAATTAAGACCTATAATTACACAGAAATTCAGTAAGTTTTTACAGCAAGTTTCCACTCCATGCCACACTTTATTCGTTATCATGAAAAGCCCTTTCTCTCTGATCTGTATATTTTCAGACACTCTGAGTGACAGCCTTCTCTTGAAAGCAAATAATTTCCTCTGTCACATGAAGGGAAAGTCCTGTGGGGAACTTTCCAGGATAAGCAGGACTCCTCCCCAGCTGTGCCCTTCTTTTTTTGAAAAACAAACCATGTTTCTTTAAGCAAAATGGTAACACTTATACCCCTAAATCTGCTTACCTCCTGGCCTGGGCTTTGTAAATGTAAGTGCAGATTATGAATGCATGTGCAGTGTCTGATATTTCTAGGAAGAATACTTTATAACTGAAATCTCCCTTCTCCTGGGGATGAAAGCAAAACAAATTTAAGGATTAAATCACACAGAGGTATAATCCCCAAGGGAAACTTACTTTAGTTATTATGATTATATTACGATGTACGCTCCAGTACAGCAAAAGCTGTGTGAATACCATTTCAATGGGGAATAATTTTTAGTCTTACAGCCTATAGTACATTATAATGCATTTCTGGACGCTTGATGAATCGTAACTGCAATTCTCAGACATCTTTGCTTTCTGATATTCCTAATCTTCTCCTCTAAAAGAGAAAGGAAAAGAGCATGAGATTCATAAAAGAAAAGCTTAAAACAATTTAGTTAGACAAGTTTTAATCATGCATTGATTACATATCCCTATATATGCTTCATGTTACACAGTGCTTATATGATTTATGGAAAAACAACAGGGTGAACCATTTCAGAGAGTCTAATGCTGCTTTTTTAAAGGTGTAAGACCTGAGTGATCAACCCAGGTCAGCTTCTGTGCTTGTGCAGGGGAAGTAACCTGTGCAAGGTGTGAGATGTGGGAAATTAGGTCCTCCTGCACACAGTGGCTGAATGCTTTAACATGCCATTGCTCACGTGGTGTGCCTCAAGGCAGCGGATCAACCCCCAGAGCCCCCTGTAGACCCAATATTGGAGTACAGGACTGTACTCATAGCTCTGTTAAGACTCCTCTATTTTGCATCCCACTGTGCCAAATAAAGAGACTCAGCTGTTGGGGAACACAAGTTTGCAGATTTCAAATGACGGGTTTTTTTGGTGTTTTTTTGTTTTTTTGTTTGTTTTTTTTTTAAGATGCAACAGAAACTGGTCCTGATGTTTGAGTGAATATGCAATAAATGAGCTAAAAGTAAAACAAAATTACATGGTCACAATATAGCAAATGCTGCAAGTCCCAGAAACAAGAACTGGCAAACCACTTCTTCTGGTGGTGTTTAACAGACTGTACCAGGCAAGAGCTACATGTCCTTCCACATCAGCAGTGAATGAACGACACTAGAAAAATGCTATTTGGTTGAGTATTCAGGTTTCCCATCTACACAGTCAGATCCTTATTCTGCCACACATACCATCTAATTTCACTGTTTGTGTGTACCAAACAATACAGTGTTTATAGATGCTTAACTAAAGATGAGATTAAATTACTAGCCCAAAGTCACACAAAGAGTCCCTCGGAGTAAGAACATGAGCCCAGGTCTTCAAAACCCAAGTCTGGTGCCCTTAGCATGAGATCAGCCTTCCTGTGAAGACTGAAAATCCATACTGGTTGCATTGTTGCACTGTATACAGCTGCCTCTAGAATACTGTGATCTTTACAGAGCACTTCATTACCAAGAAGGTATTGATTGACACATTGGAGGGAGTTCAGAGAAGAGCAACAAAAATAATTAGAGAGTGAAGAGATTGACTGGAAAGATTGATTTAAGAGGGAAGATTAAGTGAGATAAATATGTATAGCTTGGCTCACCTGCAGCACAGTGCATAAGTCCACAAATATTTAAAGGGTGTAAACAATCAGGAGGAAGAACTACCAGTACTGGTTCAGTCTATTTGTGATTTGGTGGTGCTACAAGCTGTTGTTGTACAGAGCTTTCTCAGCCAAAAGCCTGCCTCTCAACATCCTCAATGGAAAAATGGTTATTGAAGCTATGGGACCAGCGTGACAATGCAACAGGATTCTCTTCTGGGCAATGGCAGGCACTGGGGAGGGGGCAGAGGTGTCCCTTAACAGAGTCGTGGATGCTGTCCTGCCTAAGTTTGGAGGGTGTTTCCTGATCTAGAACAGCAGGACTCATGCCAAATGTGTGATACACTGTAGTTTCTACATTTGTATCAGGTAATGTCAGTTGCCATGGTAACTATGATACTTGATTACTGTGGAATAGCACAGCAAGAAGCCAGGTAAAGATTGTGGAAGTTCTTAGTGCGTCTGGATTGGACCATCCCAGCTTTGATCAACTAGAGAATGAGTTGGAAACAAGCTACTTCAAATAAATCCTAAAATAACATTTGAGATTCAATTTTTTTCTAAAGAGAAAGTGGATTTCCAAGTAATAATAAACCCTCAATGACCCTGTGGCTTTAACAGTTTCAGGTGATATTTAGTGGCTGCCATCAAATAATCATGGTACAGACTTTACTGGATGTCACTGCTTATCCAAGAAAATTTCCACATCATTCTATAAATATAACAGGCATGTCTTGTTGTCCTTGTAGCAGGACAGGGCTGATGTTCCCATGTCCTGAGACAACCCACACCCAGTTGTGCCCATTGGTGCTGCTGCACAATAAATAGATCACGATGGGCATGGGGGAGGATGTTGTGTGAGATGTGCTTTTTTCAACAGCATATCATTTTGCAAAGACAGAATGTGCTGATCTGTGAATTTATGCCTGGGACTTAAACATATCTACAATAGAATCACATTGATGTGTGCAGCTGTGAGGAGATGCTAATGCATCTCATCTAATGCAAGTACAGAACTTTTTGGGTGAGCTTCCCTGCCCTCCTTTTCTTCCTGTGCAAGTCAAAGAAAAGCCACAACTTGTTCTCCCATTACAACCACTGGTTTGTACATTCCCCTTTTCTTTTCTTTGCAGTCTCTGTAGTTATACAGCTAGGTCTCCACAGAGTAATTTACTAGCTGAATCTCTCCCAGAATCCAGCTTGAAACCAAGCTGTAAAAACAGCTGAGAGTGTAAATAATTCATGCAGACAATATGACTTTTTTATGTAAATTCGGTGCATTAACCCTCTATTATAATGATGGACGACAGATATGGGCGACGTTGCCTTGGTAAGAGCTAATGGATGGCCACCATAAATTCACTGCACATTTTATTGTGTTGCTGGAAATTGTGCCTTCAGGCAATGCTGTTTACTTTTATGTAAAACTCAGGGTTCCCTAAATATTACAAATATTTTACATCCGACTCCTCAGCATTTGGGCACAGCACACAAATCAAGCTTTCTTCATTTGAGCTGTAATTAAAGGTTTGGGTTTTTTTCAGGGACAATTATCTAAAACTATAAAGAGAAATATGTTTTCCCCTTTAGATGTTCAGTCATTGATGTATTAACAAAACCTTTGAAGAAAGATATTAAATAACTGCAACATATAACTTTGCATTAGGCTATATGCTGTATGCATACATTACAAATTGGAAATAGTTTCTTGTTATTGGTTTTTATTTTTTACCATTTCTTGTGCTTAGTTACACATAAAAGATTCTTTTTTTCCCCACACATATGCTTCTCTCTATAATTCATATCTGTTTTATCAGTGTAATTCTCTGAACAGTGTCCTTGAGGAATTCTGCCTCTCAGTAAACATGGCAACTTCAGTTCATTTCAGGGAATTTTAAATAAAGAATTCCTGGTTACTTTTTGTTTCCACATGTTACTGTTTTGTACAAACTTAAGTAGATTGGGATGACACATGTATTTTTTCTCCAGAAAAATGGTCTCAGCAAAACAGAAATTTACTGTATATACTTAAGTATAGTATTTTCTTTTTATGTTTTTTAATACATAATTATTATTATAAGTATACAATTAATTCTGCTTAATCAAACATTCAATTAAGTCTCACAGTACACTGTGGCTTTGGAAGAAGAAAACAAGCAGAAAACAGACATATGTAGAAAAGGATTCCACTTCTTCTGAGAGTGTGAACAGGATCTCATTCACAGCAAAGGGGGTAATGCCGAGAACAATAGCACGTTTCTCCCTTGGCATGGTGGCCAAACACCACTTGGCCAGAGGACCCCGATGACCAGAGCATCAGGGAAAGCACCTATGTGAGAGTTTATTGAAATCTCTATTGGAATTTCTGGGGGAAATCTTGTAGATTAGCAGTGATAAAAGCATGCTCACTCAGTCTTCTTCTTTCAATGGAATGTGCCAGTTTGGGCAGTTTTGTTGTGATACCTCTATGAAAAAGCACTGCACAAAGTTGACTAGGAGTGACCACAATTGAGCTACTTCAATAGAAATGCATGACACATTCCAAAACAGCCCAGTTCCCTGAGGAATAAATGGAAGGCACACTGTAAGAGAAGTAAAAAACACTGAATAGAAGGCGGGAATGGAATACAATGTGCAGGGGCGAAAGGGCTAACAAAATTAATCACATGTAGTATTAAGTCTAGCAGTTTAATTACACATAAACCTACTTAATAATTGGGTTTATTTTGTATCCTGGCTAAGCGTGCTCCTTTCAACTATATTAGAAATGTCACAAGATAAAAGGACAAAACCTATTACCAAAGGCATTGCATTTACTTATTCTTAGTCTTCAATATTGACTAAGACTCCTAAATTTGGACTTTCAGATTTTGCACTTTATTCTTCTGACGTGCCCTGACGTGCTCTACTGCCCTGAAGCCACTTTGCAAAATTCATAGCAGCTTTCACATGCCCTGATGCTTCTTGGGACCAATTCAATATCGAACAATAGATGTGTGTGCAGTAGAGCCAGGAAATGTTACACAGGAGATCATAGGCTTATTCCCCAATAACATTTTGATTTGTAAAGTATTCCACTACACAAAACACACACAGGAGACAGCATTAAAGAGCATTAGAGACCATAGCCAGCAAGACAAAAAGGTGTCTTAAAATACAGATTGACAGCAAGGCCCGGGATATAAGCAGGACACACTAAATAATCAGTGGAACTGTTATAGAAAGAGTTTTCAATATTTTATATTATTTGGCCATTTAACAAATCTCTTCTGGCTTTCAAAAAAAACCAAACCCTTACTTTTGATTTTTTTCTCCCTGTTGTTTAAAATAAAGGTGTTTGTGTAATTCATACATCAAGAGAAGGCCAGTTTTCCAATCTAGTTCTTTGTCCAGTGCATTTCCATGCAGAGCAGACACAGACATGGATTGCCAGGAGGAGTTATAGGGCAGGTTTGATCTGTTTGAAGGAAGTCTTGTCTATGATCCAGGACACAATATTCAGTGTGATCCCGCTCTCTCTTTCTTGTGTAGAGCAAAGTATTCCTCTGGTTAATGACATGCAGATCATAAGGCATCACACTGTCCAGGTATGCAGTTTAAATGCCAAATTTTCTGAACTCTTGGATAGTAGTTTGTGGCTCTCACTCTGTTTTGGATGGTTTGCTTCTGTGGAATTTGTTATAAGGATTACAAGACTTTGGTTGCATGGGGGAAACAGCACTTTCCTTCCTGTGCTGCAGTGCCAGCTGTGTCACTGTGAATCTCAGAGGTGATAAAACAAAAGGGAAATTGATTTGGAGATGGAAGCAGAGCTTGAAAGCATGTGGGCTGCCTTGTAGGATTACGAAGAGAACATTTCCTCATGATGAACACATCCCTGGGTCAGTCCAAATACAATTACAGCTTGCTACAAAATCAGAGTCCATAACAAGCCTTCCTTAATTTCCTATAGAACAATAATGTTCTTATATTCTTTGTTGAACCATGGTTTGTGTTGGAAGGGACCTTTGAAGATCATGCAGTCAGACACTGCTGCCATGGGCAGGTACCCCTTCCACTGACACTGGAACAGATTTCACAATGAAGTTGTGGATGCCCCATCCCTGGAAATGTTCAAGGCCAGGTTTCAAGCAACCTGGCCTGGTAGAACGTTGGAACTGGGAGTTGGAACTGGATGATCTTTAAGGTTGTTTCCAACTCAAACAATTTCTGGATTCTATGAACAGAATGCTCCACGTACACTGTGAGGCAGTTTTCACTTTGGTTAATTTAGGGCTCATGAAAAGAATGAGACCTAGATTGCCCACCCATTTCTCATGTCCAAATGCAGCATTGTCAATACAAAGATTTTTGTTAGCCCCCTTCTTCTGTTTAATACATTTAAGTACTGCACTCTGCATATAAGAATAGTGATGTTATCAGAAAGCATTCAAAAACATATGTTTTAATGAAATGTGTTGACAACTGCTGAAGTAAAGTTTTTGTTAAGTCTCAAGAGTTTATCCATGACAAGCAGTATTAATGAATTGAATTAATTAAAAAGCATTTCAAGATGAAACAGGACCTGTTCTATGTAAAATGCTCTATACATTAGACAAGCATTATGGAAATCACTGCTTTGTACTACACTGTAATGCAGCCATTTATAAAAGCTTCTCAAGATCCATGGATAGCAGTAATTTGGGTTTAGCGTGTCTTTGAAATTCATTGAATACAGCATGTGCTATTTAAAAGCATGAAATCTTGATGGTTACACTGCTATCAACATTTATTTGGCTTGGAGAGGGAAACGAGAGCTCAACGTTACTGGAATGAGTGAGTGGGCATGGGAACAGGGCGAAAGGATGGAGGACCTGGCAAGCCTTGGCAGAGGCTGGTGCTGACATTTTTAGGGAGCTGACATTTTTAGGGAGCTACTGTCTGGCAATAACTCAGGGTCCTGAGCTGGTTTGAAATGGGAGTTGTTTTACTAAAAGTAATTTCTCATCTCTGTTGCTCCTCTGCTGTAAACTCCTCTCCTTTATGGACCAGGCTTGTTCTTCACCATGTCTGCTCATTTTTAGCTGATTTTGTGCCCTCTCTAAGACTAATACTATCAGCAGTGACCACTGGCACTATGAAATATCTGTATTTCACATCATGAATCACTACAATGGGCAAAACAGTCTTATAAGTGTGTGCAGTGTGGTTTGTGTGAGCTTCTGGCCGTGGCCCTGAGAAGCCAAGCATGAGCAACGGGAGTGCACTCCTGCAGCAGGAGCAAAGGTATGGGTGCCCACTGGCAGCCAAAGGGCAATTCTGTCTCACTGGGCCAAAATCAATCATAAAATGAGAGTTCTGGGCAGGAAGCTTGTCTCAGACGGAAATATCTGTCTGCACACAGGGAGAATTCTTAGGTTCAGTTACGACTGTGGCTTGGATTTGGATGAGTAAGGTAACAGTACCCACACACAGCACATTAAGAAAATATAGCTTTAAAATATTATTAAGTATGTAACACATTCATAAATAAAAGTATAAAGGGTGAAAGATGAGATACTGAAAAGCAATACGATTTCATACATGCATGGTGAAGTTTGTTTCACTTTGTGTGTCTCAAGGTTTGGCTTGTAGGAAATTATTTCCAGTGGATCCACCTTTAGCTTTCTGTTTTGGAATTCCTCTGGATCTTAATAAAGGAAATTACATCCTTCAAGGAGAAGTAGCCAAAAATCTGTTGGTATATTTGAATTATTGTAATATATTAATGCTCACAATTCAATCAAGAATATGGCTGTGCAGTAGAGAAGAAAAACATCCTAAATACAAAATGAAGGCCAGGTTCATCAAGCAATGCACACAGATATTTAAAGGATGGTAATATATGTTACTTAGCTACTGCACATGCTTCTAAAAATTCATTTAAGACAGTGCTTGGAATATCAGTAAATCTGACAGGCAGCATCATTGGTTAGAAAAAGGGATAATTCATTTGGCCCTTAGTGTATGAGGAAAAGAGCAGCCAAAATTGGATCCCAAAGTGCTTTGGAAGATTCATGCTCTAAGCAGGTATGAATCTGCTCTGTAAAAAAAAATAAGAGAGCTTGTTCTGCTACTTCACTATAACATGAGCAATATGTTTGCACTTGTCACAGGTAACATTTGCATTTATTATCTGCATGTAAAGAACTTCTAAGCTTTCTTATACCTGCTAAACCGGCCCAGGTAGCATTTGGGCCTGACCAAAAGAAGTCTCTCCCCACAGGCTGGGTGCTGTGCTGCCTGGAGAGCAGTATCTGCCAAAATCAGGGCTCGCATTTTCTGCTTCCCTTCAGACTCTTCTTGCCAACTGGATTCCAGGAAGGACCAAAAAGCCTTTTCTATGCAACCATTTTTGAGGGCTGAAATAGCCTGGCTCCTCCTCAGTCTGTCTAGAGTGCCTGGCTCACTCTGTCAGGCGGAGTGACCAGACAAGACCACGATATGCAGCACAATGAGATGATGGAAGTAAAAGTCTAAGATGTTGGGTAAAAACTGGCTTCTGCTGACTGATGGTTTACAGTGAAGTGTCCGGTGGTGGTGGTAGTGGTGGTGGTGGTGGTGGTGGAAGAGCTGTGTTTGTAAGAGCCATAAATTGTAAAACTCTGTCCATGAGCTCAATTGATCCTGGGCTCCCAGAAGACACAGATTTTTTTAACCAGATACTTGCATAGCCAGATTATCATCTCTAGGGTTGCTTAACAGCTGATCCTCAAAATCACTTGAAGATATAAAGATCAAGACAAATTCTGACTGTTTCCATTACCAGGAATATTTGCTAATTTTCAGTCTGTCTGCATACAGGTGTCTGTTTCTTTTCTGTTGTTTCTCCACGTAACAAACAGTTTTTGCTGTGATTCATCTCAGTTCTGTGCTGTTGGACTAGCATGTTTAAGTCAAAATATCCAAATTTTTCCTAATCAAATTTTTACAGCACCTCAAAATCCAAATTGTGACTTTTCTGTGCACAGGTAGGAAGGTAAATAAAATTGAAGAGGAAAACTTCTGCGGAAGAAACAGCAGTAAGAAGGGCAAACAGACATGGTGGTAATGGAATAAGAAATATTGCTGGTACCATTTCATTATAGAGAAAAATAAACATTTTTAAACCAAGACAAGATATGCTGTGATCAGAAAGAAGGGAAGAAAACTGGTGTTTGACTTTCTTAACTCAAGATGGTATTGCAGCATCCCTGAGACACTTGGTCAGACAAGATGCCTTGTATTTGCATTTACTTCTAAGAGCAGCAAAACCACTCTTGTTATTGGAAAATTATTTTCTCTGACTCTTGGGAAGGATGGCTGGCTTTGAAATAGTTTTTAAAATACAAATTGGGGAACAGTCTCATAATACACTTGATGTTTTTTTTGGTTGCAGCTGAGAATAGCATCTGTAGTAGTTAAATGAATATGAGTATTAATCACTTCAAATTATGTAACTTACCCAGACTATGTAAAAACTGCTATTTGAATGATGTTTTGCAAGTAGTGATATTGTTGGACTTCACCCTGAAATCCTGTCTGGAACCTTTATCTAATCCCAGGTGGAGTAATTTTGTATTCTCAATTCTACATGCAGTAGAATGGTAATCAGAATTGTGATATCCTCACTGAACTGCTTATAAGGCACTGGAATATAATGATTGTTAAATAAAAACAAAATAAATCCTTGTAGGCTCCTCCAAGGAGAAACTGCTCTATATAACAAGGCAGAAAGTAACACTTCAAAACCCAGGGCAACACCCAACCTTGCATGTTTGAGATGGGGCAAGTGGGTTCCCCAGACAGACACAGACTCTCTCATGCAGACATAATGCACTCCTGAGGAGAAGGAAGGCTTGTCCCTTGCTGAAATACTGGTAGGGAGGGTCATCTTAGGGGCTGCTTCTTCAAAGAAGCAAATAAGCAGCCTTGTCACACAAACTTGAATGTAAAGCACAGTAGAGTTACCAGTTCTAAACAGTCCACAGCCTCACAATAATACAACAAAAGTCTAGTCAACAGCCTTCAAAAGAGGGTGAAGATATTCATCAAACCCGATGAGGCTCCTATTAATTAGTGTTAAGTGTTGTTACACTTTTGTTACTATTCCTATTTTGAAATTTAACTAAGAAACCTAATGGGGCTACTTCTGCACGATGTTAATTAGATATGGCAATTCCACTTACCCATACGGCCTCAGCACACAACCACCACACATCAATATTTAATTTAATTACTGATGTTGTGGTGCAAGTCACATCTGATTTAGGAGATAAATATGCTTAATTAATAATGAGATAAAACACATACAGTATGTCACCTTTTGTCATTTGAGCTTTATTCGGTACAGTAAAGAAAGACACACATGGACACTGGCGAGGCCATGACATGGTGATCTGTGTCTCTGCATTATCTTTGTCCTTGGATTTACCTGAGCTCACACTGCACTGTAAATATGACAAAGACATCTGCTAGTGTCAAGGCCACCAGCCTATATAAAGACACACTCGTGTCTTGAGTAATTCATCATTTACTTCCATTTTTCTACATAAAAATGGAAAAACGGAAACTTAAGAACTTAAAAACCAGAACTTTCATCTTGGATTATATGTAGCATCTATAGAAATTCATTCTATCAGGTTTGATCACAGTATTCTCATCTGTGTTGAATGTGGCCTGGTACAGAGGCTGGTTGTGCAAGAACTCATTCTGCATCAGCATCCTTTGGAAATGAGCCTTCTTCCCATTGGCACTGGACATCCTCTACCCAGAGCTTCCTGCAAGAGCCTGTTGAGGATAGTGGATGTGATTGTTGTACCACGGGACAGAGCTCTGGAAAGGTATATGCAGAAAGATTGCTTAGCACTTTGTAAAGCCTGTGGGGAGAAGAGGACAGACAGGCAGGCCTTGAGGCTGGTTATGATGAAGCATGTTAAAGCAGCTTCCAGGCAGGACTAGGTCCCCATTTCATAAAGGGCTTTGCAACAAGGACTGACAGTCAAAGACCTGCAGTGAAATTCAAAACAAATGGATGAACAGGTACCACACAACCAGTGCACCAGATCTGCTGAAGTAAAGCAAACTACTTCTGTTCATTTTTGATAGAAGATCAAAGCCTTAGCAGGTCCCCCTCTGTTTCCCCCTCTCTTTTCTAGGCCTGTGTTTCCAGAGGTTCACAAGCTAGCACTAGAAGTTTGTGTGGGTTGAAACTTGATATGCAAGATCTTTAGCTGGGGGCCATTTGGTTTGATGTGTTTGACAAAATTTTAAGAGCTCCTAAGTTAACTGTGCCAAACAAATAGTTTCCTAGAGGCTGAGAAGGTTTTTGAAACTTCCTTCAGGGAAAATTCCCAGTTGGCAGAAAACCTGTGAAAGCAAAAGCATCTCACAACACTGTAACCTATTGAAACACATACTGCTCTCAGATCCATTTGTGGTCCTTTTTTCTATGTTATATATAACTATTCTAATATTAATATTGACAGTAACTAATACAATGGGAACCTGTTTGGCTATCAGGAATGATTGGTGAATGAGATCATCTCAATATCGTCTGAAAGCTTCCCTTAGAAACAAAAAAGAACCAACAAAGAAATCAAGACTGGGAAAGCCTTCAGCTGTCCAAGCCTGCCTTAAAACCCACTCATGCAAAAGAAAACACTAGAGAGGGGAAGACTCCAGTCAGTGTTTTAGTGCTAATAGGCACGGAGAAATGGAAGTGGCAGTGATTGCAAGTGGGGGATACTCTTCTTCAAGGACAACATAATAGAACTGCTATCCTTTCCAGCTCCATGACCTGGAATTGTAGGTGGTCACCATGGCTGGCACTGGGACCTACTGGTACAATGGATGTACTGCAGAATTTCCAAAGGGTGTGACTGAGCTGTGGAATTCAGCTGTGCTGAGCTCACACCTTCTGTCAGCTGCCAGAAGTGGGAGAGGCATCCTGGGACCTGTTCCCTCTAATTACATTCCCTGGTCTTGACAAGTAAATGCATCCAGAATAGAATGGGGGATGGAGGAATTTGTGGAACCCATAGTTCTATCAGCCAAACGGAACAGTGAGGAGTGTTGTGTTAGGAACACTTTCCCCATGAGACCAGCAGCCTGCATGAGTAGCTAAGAAATGTATGGGGAATGAGAACTAATCCTCTTTGAGAAGAACCTGTAATTTCCCCCCAGGAGAGAAACAGTGCTACAGCTGGAAGGGCAGGTAAGAGCAGCACTGCCTCCAGCTCCGTCTGAGCATTCTGCTTGTGCAGGAACACTGAGGGCAAACATCACCAGAGTGTACAGGACAGTGTGTGCTCACCTGAGGAGAGAATGGAGGAGATAATGGGGCATCTCTCACAGTGATTGGCTTCCAGAGAATATGGAACACGTTATACCAATACCATGGGAATACCCTGGGTAGAGATAGAAGTGGTAGTTGTACCAGGATCAGTAGCTAAAATGAAAGTGTAGCATAAAATTAAATTCTTTCAATGGAGATGCACAGTTGAGACTTTATCCTACTGTGTGCTTAGCAATTGTATTGATATGTGAGGCACAGGATTGCTATTCCATCTTCCTTACAGGGTGTTTTCGTAAACATTCATTTCTTCCATTTATATTGTCATGGGAATGTTTTCTAGGTTCTCCTGTGGCGGTGTGGACTCTGTGTGCTATGAATTACACCCATGAGCTCAGTGGATTAGAAAATTAGCCACCCCTTCAAAAGAGCCAAAGGCATGCAGGAAAATATTCATATTCTTGGTTTCTTCCTTCCAAATTCATACCTGTCCTCACTGAGCAACAGCTACCAATGATTCCAGTAAGCACATGTGATACCACTGGCACCTACATGTGTGAAATTCCCCTCTCCCTCCTTCTCCTCCTGCACGGGGCCCATGGCTCTCTGTTATAGTGTAGCAGCAGCAGCCACTTAGCACTGGCAATTGAAGTACTTCTCACCTGCCCAGCCTGCCTGAGTCTCCTAGGCTTGCCTGTGGGATATGAACTCAAGTCTCCAGCTCTCCTTGTCATTCACATGCTTCCTTGAGGCTTGCTTTTGTATTAAAGTGCCTGAAACTGGTATCAGAATTCAGAAAGGCAGCATGTCACTGGTGACTACTAATAGCAATTACTGCAAACTAGGATATACACCTGCATGACATCCAGCAAAATAGGCTGGAGCAGATTAAAGATTAAAACAGTAATTTGACAAGGAAATAACAGTCACCCCATCCTTTCAGTACATAACTGTGTCTGCTGCACCTTAGAGTACCTGCCCAATATTCTCTCTGTTTTGGTCATTTATACTTGGACATGGTTTTGACAAGTCAGAACTTCTTTAGACCCCCTTTTCTGTGAATGAGTAGTTAAAAATTGTTTCTTGCAATGTTCATTATTTTGCACTTGTCTACACTAGTAAGTAATGGAATTGTGTTGCAGAAGACTCACAGCTGGATATGACAGAACCAGATGTTCACACAACAGGCCAGACACAGCTGGTTCTCTTTAGCTGGCAAGGGATGTAGAACAAGTAACTGCAGAGACAGCAAGCCTGAAAAAAATCTAAGGTAATCAAGCTAAATATGCCTGGAGTTTTAGGCCATCTGGAAGATTGCCAGAAGGCTATTTATTCTGATGTCTACACCTGCTGAATGGGAATGCTTTGTGTGAACTCAGAGCTTGAAGTAATACTGTTTCTCTCCCTTTTTCAGAACTCCACTCCCTCTAGGCAGTGTTTCTTGCTTGATAAATTGAGCTCTACAACTTAGGTTTGATTTAGAAAAAAAAAAAAAAAACAAGAAACCAAACCTTGAACTTATTTCCTGGCTATTGATGAGCAGAGCAGGAAAGCAGTGTGGCACTGGAGAACAGAAAGGGAGCACAGTGTCACAGATTTCCCCTCAGAGAGTTAAATCTGTGGGCAGTGCAATCTGCTAGATGCATTGAGAGCCACTGGAAAGATTTTCTTTGTCCCATTTATAGTGAGCTGGGAGACAAATCCCCACAAGCGCTTTTGGCTGCTGTTGTGTGCGCACTCACCTTTCTGTGCTCAGTGACAGATTGCTCCCACAAGGCCCCATCTGGCTCAGCCCTGCTGGCTGCAGCCTTCTCCTCACAGCCAAGCAGCACCTGCCTTGCTGTCAGCGTGAAAGCTCTTGGGACTTCCATTCTACAAAAAGATTTGGTGGTGGTAGTGGTGGTGAGCATGCTCCTACGGTGATGAATGTTTGACTGTGATGACATCTCAGTGTCAAGAGAGGATTTTTGGATAAACAAGACCAAGAAGATAAGAGATAGACGGATCACTATGTTAAAGTTGTTGACAGGGTAGAGGTCTCTTTGAAGACATTGGTTTCCCCAAGCTTCTGTGCCTCTGTAAGGAAATGAGAGCATCTCACATGTGAGACACCAATTACCTTATGGAGCGATGTCCACTGCCACAATAGTAATCTCTTACAAACACACAAAAATCTGTCTTTTCTTGTATTTGTTTTTTTCCTGATCATTGTACTGATACATGCAGTACAATTCTCTGAGGAAGCTTAGGCTCTCACACTCTCCTCAGCAAGACAGATTTTGCCACCTCTCCACCCCAGTGTGTGCTGAGCAGTAACCGTGCTCTGCCTGACATGGGGCATATGCAGCTGCACTGGTAATGATTGTGCCCGCTGCTGTCCTGGTTCTCAGATGCAGCAAATGAGCATTTCTTTTTCATTTTGTTCATGCACGTGATAGTTCTTCAAGTGTTGTTACTGTTCTGTGCCAGTTTTGGTGGGACTGGAGTTAGTTTTCTTCATGGTAGCTCATACGGTGTTGCCTTTTGCAGTTGAGGTGAAAAGAGTGCTGATAACACACTGATGTTTTAGTTGTTGCCAAATATTGCTTGCACAGCATCAAGGCCTTTTCTGCCTTTCAGACTGCTCCTCCCCCAGGGGGAGGCTGGAGGTGAAGGAGAAGCTGAGAGGGGACACAGCTGACCCCAACTGACCAAAAAGATATTCCACAATATACAACATCATGCAGTGCAATAAAAGCTCTGAGGAAGAAGGAAGAAGGAGGGGGCATTTAGAGAAATGGTGTTTGTGTTCCCAAGTCACTGTGAGACGTGCCAGAGCCCTGCTGTCCTGGGAATTGCAAATACCTGCCTGCCCATGGGAAGTGGGGAACGAATTCCTGCTTTTGTTTTGCTTGCTCATGCAGTTTTTGCTTTACCTCTTAAGATGTCATTATCTCAACACATGAGTTTTCACATTTTTACTCTTCTGATTGTTTCCCCATCTCAGTGTGGCAAAGTGAGTAAGCTGTGGCATGTTGCTGAGCCACCTGCCAAGGCTGAACACAACATGTCCCAAAGGCAGGATCAGTTCAGGGGATTCTCTGTAAATGCACCAGAGTTCCCTCTCAATTTCCCTGGCTTTGCTGAAGGATACAGTGGACTTCCTAAAATTCTTATGGAATTTCTGTTCCTTAACCTGACCCAGATAACTGATGTGTTATGCTATGATGCTTTGCCAGAAAGAAGTTACAGTTTTTCTTTGACTATTTGTTTGGTTTCCATCGGCAGAGAGGTGAACTACAGAGTGCTCAAGATGATACCTTTGAAGGACATGAGACTTAAAACCAAGTAAAAGATCTACTGTGTGTTATAAGCAATAATCAATAATTAAAAACCTTGTTAAAACATTGTTGAAGAGTATTTCAGAAGAAAAGTAGTTATACTGCATTTCATGCTTAATTCAATCTCAATTAGCTGATTGTTAACTTCCCTCCAGCTAAATCTCATTCAGCACAGAGAAGAGAAATCAAAAGCATTCTAGCTTTAACAAGCCTCGTGTTTCAATCATTCATCTCTGCCCGCAGGCTCAAAATCAATGTCAACAGACGTTTCATTGCAATTTATCAGCCATTTCTGCATGTCACTGTTTTCTTGGCTGCCCCGATTGTCCCTCAAAATCGTCTGTGGGAATCAGAATTCATCTGGAGCTGAAAAGCAGGCAGCCCACACTTGCTGTTCCCTAACCTGCTGCAGAGTTCGCTTTCCCGAGAGAATCCGAGGGCTCTGAGCAGCCCCGGGCGCTCGGCAGGAGCGGGCAGGGCCGTGCAGGGCTGGGCAGGGCTGGGCCGGGCTGGGCAGGGCTGGGCAGGGCTTGGCTGGACCGGGCTGGGCCGGGCTGGGCAGCGCGGCTGCGGCGGCCTTCAGCACCGTGGACAGCGCCCGCCGGCCCGGCCGCGCCGCTTCTCGGCCCTTCTCCTCCTCCTCGGCCTTCGTCTTCCTCAGCCCTTCTCTCAGACCTTCTCCTCCTCGGCCTTCCTCCTCCTCCTCCTCCTCCTCCTCCTCCTCCTCCTCCTCCTCCTCAGTCTTCCTCCTGCTCAGCCCTTCCTTCAGTCCTCCTCCTCCTCCTTAGCCTTCCTCCTCCTCAGACCTTCCTTCAGCCCCCCTCATCAGCCTTTCTCCTCTTCAGCCTTCCTCCTCTTCAGCCCTTTCTCTCCTGCGCCTTCCTCGTCCTCAACCCTTCTGCTCCTTGGTCTTCCTCCTCCTCAGCCCTTCCCTCCTCCTCCACCTCTTCCTCCTCAGCCTTCCTCCTTCTGACTTCCTCCTCCTCAGCCCTCCTCTGCCTCGGCTACCAGCCGAATTCACACACAGCAGAACAGCTTTACCTGTGTGAATAACTCTTTAAAGATGAAGAAATAGAGGGGCTCTCAGGCACAAAAGTTTTTCTACCTCCATATGCTTGAATTGCCTGTAGAAAGTTGTGTGAAAGAATAGCAGGTGACCACGTAAAATTTATAAAGCATCACAGGCATTACTATTTGCTTCACAATAAAATAAATAAATTGTGAGGGGAAAAAATTAATTTAAAAATAATAAAAAATAATAAAAATTTAAAATATTTTTTTAAAAATTGTGATATTCGCCTCTGTGAACAGAAGAAAGCTAGGCTGAAGTCTGAATTTGGATGTTTGGGTCTTGTCAAGCTCCTACAGAACTTGAATTGATAAAACCAGGGTGTCTGATTGCTGCACTTACACTGCAGGCAATGCAGTAAGGGATGGTGTCATTATTGGACACAAAATGAGTACACAGAAGCTCGGTAAGTTTAAAAGAGAAAAAGTACCAGTTTTATTTAAACATCTGGTATTTATAGAATTCCAAAGGTGACCGTGAATTGGAGGATGGAATTACCACCTCTCCACCTAGACTGGTCCAAAGCTCAATCAATCATTTCTCTCCACCCACAGAGAAATATGTAAACTATTCTATTACTACATGAAATTGTGTGGGAACTCTGATTCTCAAATATGTAAACATTATCAGAAGGCTAAAGGAATTTTATGAGAATTTTAAACTTTTAAAAGAACTATAAAAGAAAACACTTTTAAAAATCAGGGCAACAGTATGGGGCACTCAGGAATGACACAGGAGTGGTATTTCATTCTCCTTGCTCTTTCCAGACCTGGTCCGTGGTGCTTCAGCTCTAACTTTTGGAAGATCTGTGGTTTTCTGTCTGCTTCAGGAACAGGGTGCATCTGGTGAGAAGAGCAGACTCGCCATCATTACCCTTAACACACAAATTGGTTTTTCAGGCATTTTCTTCATTCACTTTGGACAAGTGATTTAGTTAAATGATGGGATCTAAATGTCTTCACCAAGACTAAGAGAAACTTGGCATCTGCCCAGGCAGTATTTGGTCACTGCTGTTTCTGAGCTAAATGGGAGACAAGCCAAAAAAAAAAAAAAAAAAAAAAATAAAGCTGTTTCCCTGGATCAGAGATGTTTGCAAACACTGACACAGTGCCCATGGATCAGACAGAAGTTATGGAAGTTCATTAATTTAAATAATGATCAGGAGCCTCACTCTGTTCCTCCAGTTTGTGTCATGTTGTTGTGGAGGCATCTACAGACAGGCAGAATAAAGTACAGGTTGTGACAAGCCCACACTGGCTGAAGTAAATTCTACAACTGATCTTCTAATAGTATCAAGCATATTTGCCTTAATAGTTAACACTAAATCTCTGTTTTCAGGGTTTTGGTGCAGGTTTGATGACTACTTTTGTGATACTTCAGTTTCAACAGAAGTGTTTTTTTCCCTTCATGAAACAATGATATTCACTAGGTGATTTTACAAACATTCATTCAACTGAATGGTGTTACACCTCAGCTTGTTCCTGAATCTTCTTTTGGTTTTTCTCATTTTTTGTTTCTCAGTGCAGCATCTCAGTTCAAACTGTGACTGCGTGCTCTTTGTCAGGAGCTGCTTCTGGTGTTGATAGAACCATCTAGAACCCAGCAAGATGGGAAAAGGGTGGCTGAGGCTGACAAGTGCCACCAGAACACCAGCAATACCTGTGACATTGCACAAGCTAGATTGTCAAATTTACAGTTCTCCTTGATTCTGTCTCACTAACACCTAAAATCAAGGCTTTTCACAAGAACTTCTGCTAGAAGAAAAACTGAAAGTGCAGCAGGGTGAACCAAACTACAGCAAAATTCCAAAATGTTTTTCCTCAGGAAGATTCCAACCCTGCTGTCATCAGTGGAAGCAGCAGTTTGCTCTGAACTCGATACTGCATTGATCTCATCTGTGCCTTCATGCAGAGACATCAAAATGAGTATTTGTTTCTTCCAGTATAAACTTTTAAAAAGAAAGAACCAGTCCCCTGTGGAGAGGCATTTATATGAGCTGACAAAAAGCATCCTCTCTTTTCAGGTTCCAAAAAGTGGTGATTTCAGTGCAGGAAGGTGAGCCTTCTCTCCAAGACCTTTTTCTCTTTGGGCTGCAGAAACAACAGCCAACTTCTTTGTAGCCTAAATTAGCTGAGGATAAAGAAAAATCAACACTCTGGGGAAAATTCTGAGGGAAACAAAAAGGAGGAGAGAAAAAAATCTTCACCTGAAAAAAACAAACTTTTTAGAATAAAACAAACTTTTCAAAATAAAATAGATTTCTCAATTTCTGAGACTTTTAGGCCAATAAAAAAAAGGTGTCTTTTCCTATTAAGAAAATTGCTTTCACTTTCCTGCAATGAAGAGAGTTTCTAATGATGGGAGAAGTTGAGTAGCTGCTGAGGAGCTGAAGTGTGGATCCAGCTATCAATGCGTCACCAGCTAAATGTGATTTGAGATGCAGTTTGCTTTTCTGTGTCTCAGATCTCAGAGCTAAACCACAAACTGTACATGACACAACTAAATTAATATTTAAAAATAATTACTTGCTGCCTGAAGGTAAACAGAAAATGGGTAAATAATTGATAGCACTGGGACTGCCACACTGTAACTCTGCTGAGCGTTTATGATGTGCTGTGAAGGTTCAAAGGGATTGCTCGTCTGCTGCCTCTGAAGGAGGGTTTTTGCTAATCATTCCAGGGCTTGTTTTGTCAGCCAGCAATGTTTTCAGAGTTTGAAGCACCAGAATAGAATGCCAGCTTAATTTAGGTGAATCTCTAGTTTAATTTACTGACTTTCATTCCAAGATTTGCATTGTAAATGATAAGGTGATTTTCATATATATTTTTTTCTTTTAAATTTTGGGGTTTTTTTAGCCCATCAACATCTGAAGGGAAATTTTATGTGGTCTGCTGCCAAGAATGTAGAGTAACTTGCATTTAAGGAGTTGTTACATAACATGCCACCCTATGACAATACCTGTCTGCAGAGCCTGGTGATGCCTTGAGAGTTGGTGGCTCTTCTCTTTTCAGTGGTAAATATCCATCCTCTTACAGCCCAACATGAGAATAATCAGTATTCAAAGTGGCAGATGACTGTAAAGAAAGGTCAGTGATTTCAAACTGATTAATTTTCCTCCTCCATCAGAAAACATCTCGCACCAATTATTATGATTATTTTTATTATTATTCCGTGTCCTGCCTCCACAAAGGACATCATTGTTTTCTGATGTTAAAGCACAGCATAAGCAAACACACAGGTAGCGTGTATGGGGAGTCAATAGCTACAGGTCTGCAGGATATTTAAATACAGAGCCATGCACCTCTGTGGAGAAATGATCATTAGGTAAAACTTCAAAAAGAGAACAAAACTGTCAGCAGTGCCAGCTGGCTCAGGTGAGCCAACCACTCTCAAAGTTTTATTTGCAATAGATATCTTAGTGCTAGGGATGGGAATGTGGCTTCTTGTCTTTGTGCCCAGTCAGACCTTCAGTAATGGCAGCTTCTCTAATGCTTTACACTGCCTAACACTTTAGTCTAGTTGCTTGAAAATTCAATCTAAGCTTTCATTTCCATTTTGAAAAAAAAATAAATCTGTACTCAGATGCCCAAGCTTGAGGGTCATTTGAAGGCACAAAGTAATTCTCACACTCCACTGAACAGTAGCCAGTGTTTCAGTGAAATGTGGGAGACTTTTTCCAGTTGCTGTGCATCTGGAAATGAGCAGGAAGGATGACTAAATAGAAAACATGAAAACATATGGAATCTCTTCACTGGAGATTGGCAACATGTAATAAAAAATGTGTCTGTTGTTTAAGAGTCCTCTAGTTGTCTCTCTCTCTTCCAGCCCTGGAAGCCCAGGTCTGTATAATTGAGACACATAAATATTGAGCACTGAGTCTCAAGTGGGACATACAGGTTTGTGTATATTAGGTGCAAGCTCAATGTTTATAGCAGGACAATCAGGTTGCCAGTTTTCATGTTTTAAAATGAGTGCAGCATTTGGATAGTCCTATATGTTCTAGCTCCACCAGCCCTCACTTACATGAGAATCCCTATTCTCACTGAAAAAAAATAATGCTATTTCTAGCCCTCATGGTTTCAGAGGAAGCCCTAAAAGTGTGGCTGTTCACAGGCAGGAGGCTCCTAAAGCAGAAGGGGACACACCACTGATGTGCTCTCATTCCCTTACTGCTGGGCCAGGGAGCTCCTGCATTTGCATGCTTGGTGTTCCCAACGCAAGGAAAGGCAAAACAAACAAAACAAAACAAAACAGAACAAAACAAAACATAACCAAACCAAAAAAAAAAAAAAAAACAACCCAAAAAAAAAGGAAGCCAAAAAAAGTCTGCTCTGAACTCCATTCCAACATTCAGGTCACCACCCTTCTTCTTTCTTCCCCACACCCAGGACCACACACTTGCACTTGCACCTCCAGGCACATGTCTGCCTACCAACCCAACGGAGGTTGCAATCTCATTGCAGTTCTGGTTATCTTTCAAAGAAAAATGTCCTAAAAGAAACCCCAGGAGCTCAGTGGTGCGGCCCCACCCCTGCCATGGAGCATGACCACACTGGCAGCTCACAGGCTGTACAGAGAAAGGGATTTCTTCTTGTTGGGAAAATGGCCAAGGGGTGTTATAGGAAGCAGCTGCTTGGAGGCAAGTCACTGCTGTTAAAATATTTGCTGCTCTCAGGGAATGAGAAGCATTGAGACAGACTGGGGCATCTCTAGCCAGTATAAGAATCACTGGGGAATTTCAGGTTTTTTTCTCTGAATTTACTTTATGTTAGCTGCAGGAGCATTTCATGAGACCTAGGCCTTTGTTGTATTATCAGCTTGAGAAATAGGAAAATGGGGATTCTTTTTTGAACACTGATGTCTTCATTCTGCAGGACTAGTAACATTATTTTAGTTTAAAAATCTCTGTGAATAGCTACTGGGCTGACCACTGTGTAGCTTTGTCTTAATGGGGGATTAATTGGCATTTCTAGAAACAGAGAACAGTATTGCTAATGTGAATTTTGTTTGATGAGTAGATTTCTGCCAGGGTAGTAATTTCGGTGTATTATGAGGTTAGTCCAGTAGAAAGGACAGTAGTGAAAATAACTACTGGGCCCTGACTGAACTAAAACCTAAAAGCTTTCACCTTGAAGAGAACTTAACTTTGAAACATTTATTCCTTCAGAAATGTATGCCAGCAGCAGAGAAGCCGTCCGAGTGAAGCTTCCCAGAGAATGCAGTAATACATGCAATAAAGAGATTTTTCTAGTGAAATCCCCACTTGAGAACTGTTCATGGGTGTAAGAAAAATGGAGGTCTTGCCACCTGAGTTCCCTTCCTCTCCCTCAGTAGGTTATCAGCATGAAAACAGGAAATGAATTGGACACCATTAATAAAACATGAAGCCTTCGTGTTCAGGTTCTGTGCTCTGTCGTTCAAGTGAAGAAGACACTGTGTGAGAAGGAAACAGAGGAGTCACATCCACAAGTTCATTTACTCTTTTTAACTACACAGCAAACTTTGGCTCAGACTTGGAAGCAAACCATTATTTTCTTCCCCTGAATTTATTGAAAAGCTTTTAAGCCTTCATATAGAAAACCTGAGGGATTGTTACTGAACTGAGAGTAGTCTTTTAGAACATAAAATGTTTTCCTAATAGATTTCACCAATAATTAGATATTGTCAATACTGATTTTTTACTCAGCAGTGTCTTTCACTGTGATATAACATTTTAGACCTTGTTTTCCTGTATTTATTTCTGGAGCTGTTGGCGTGGCACAGACTTTTTTTCACTGTGGTAGATGTTCTTTTTTTTGCCAGTTGCTTGTTTGTGATTTCAGCCACATCCTGAGACATGTACCTTGCTCTTTTTGGGGGGCTCATTTTGCTAGAGGAAAATGTATGATTGACCCATCTCATAAAATCATTGTTTTTCACCAAAGAACAAATTACTAACCTCAAAGAATAGAGACCTATATGAAGCAGACTGAAAGACCCCCCCCCCCCCCCCCCACTGGCAGCACCACCACCTATTCTGTCTGTACTTTGAAACCATCTATGAAAGCTTATGGTCCCAGCAGCAATCCAGGGATGAGAGCTTGCAAACTGGTTAGGAAAAAGTCATGGGAACAAAAGTAGAAGACCCGGTTCAGCCAGACAAAGAAGACTTCTGCAGCTGTAATAAAGGCTTGGTTTGCTCTCTGGGGGAGTTTAATTGCAAAATACTTAGCATAGGTGAATCATAAGAAGCCTAACTATAGGAAGAGGTTAACCACAGCTATAGGAAAGATTCATCTGAGGCTAAAATAAACAAGTTTTTTGGTGGGAAGGAACCAGAAGACTCTCCTCAGCTGTGGACAGTCCCACTCCCGAAGCTCAAAGGTTGAGCTGTGAGCCCAAAGCAAGTCCTCTTGACTTTAGACAGTTCTTTTAGGAAGTAGCTAAGTACAAGTCCAGGTGGAAAGATAAGATATTTGTTGTTAGTGGGAGTTTTTATCAGACTGCTGTGGCTGGAACCACTAGTTCATCTCCCATGGGAGGCAGTGCTTCTCATTAAAGCCTACCACAACTATAAGGGTAACCTTGAGATTATTAGAACGTCCATATTTTTGAACAAACTGACATATTCTCACTGTTAAATAAATATGGAAGCATGGCTTCCTGGATCCTGGTCAGGAAAAGAAGGCTCCAGTCTCAGAGATTTTAGGCCAGGTCCAAATTCCTTCAATTATTTCTGTGTAGTCTCCTTCAAAATAACCTGTTTGCCAGATGTGTCTCTTGCTTAATTCCTGAAATGCAGACCTCAGACTAGGGGAGAAACCTGGGCAGTAAAGCAATCCACCATCAGCAAACTTAAAATTTAAGTGTTAAAATTCAACTCAATTAAACATTTTTCTTTGCAGCCATCTATTAGTTTGATGATAGGAAATTGGATTTGATTCATTCCATACAAAGGGACAGTCTGGTAAATGTACATTCTCAGCCAAAACCATTAGTTCGCTAGCAGAGTAGAATCATGTTTTCACTGAAATTCATGTTACCATTTGGTTTGCTTGTTCTTGTTGTCTGGCTCCATCCATAACAAGTGCAGCCAAGCTCTAATTCTCAAACTGTTTGAAGTCAGTCTCATGAGAGATAGGCTAGACAATTCATTGGAAAATATTCAAATTATTAATAAGGTTATTCCTAATTGAGCAAAAGGTTCTATATTAACATTTTTTATTTTAGCTCATCTTTTGTTACTTGGGGTTTGGGTCACAGGATTTGTTTTTCTACGTTATTAATCCGTCATGTCTAGGAACCACCTTCCATTTGCAGTTTGAGATAATTGGAAATAAAACCTGTAAACATCTGTGGACACTGAAGAATAATGCAGCTGCAGGCTGGCTGGGATGGGCTGAGTGGAAGTCTGAGTGAACATGATCAATGGAGTGGATGTCTAACTGGATGTGTTCATGGAGGGGTACCTTGATATGACGCAGGGGATGTGAGACTGAGCATGATTTATGGAGAGTAATCAGCACTGGAGTTCCAACAGGAGTCTCTTATCTTAGATTAAAACACAGCAGCACCTGCTGCTTGCTGCAAATACATTTTTCCTGGAAAAAGAAAGAGCTAGCCTTCTGGAGTGTTTTCTAAATAACACATCTCTGTTCTTTTTAAAATATTAGTATGTTAAATGGCCAAAGAATTCTTGCTGAAAATGATGCCTTGGTTACATGACCAGAGCCCTCTCATTTTCCCAGCAGAGGCACTGAGTAGCCAGGGCTGTCTGGAAGGCACCAGCAGTGACTGAGGAGGGTGCACTGGGATGGACAGCTGGGTCCTGCCAGAGCTCTGAGCCAGGCCCTTCACTGAATCATTCATGGCATCTTCCCTGCTCAAACTGCATCTGACTTTTATGGAAATATTTCCTGTGACTACATTTTTAGCCTGCTGCCCATAGGAATGTCTTACATCAGGCATTTTTAAGGCCTTTTTTTTTCCCCTTGCATCTAGCCCAAACTTTCCCTTCCCCAGCTCCACACCAGTGCTTCTCATGCTTGTGTCTCCTGCCCCTCCCTCTCCTCATCATCCTGCATATTCACATTAACTGAGAGGTAATTAGGGACTGATCCTGTCCTCTGAGTCTTTGTTTCTCCAGACTATGACTTAAATTCTACCCTCCTGCAGCAAACTCCACAGAGATCTTAAAGACTGGTCCTTTTGGGGGTGCACTCGCTGCTGTATCTAGTTCTCAACACAAAGTTCTTTGATATTATAAAGTTGTCATGGCAGGAGACCCTGGTTAAGCAAAACCAGAACTGGCTGTCCCTCCCTCCCTCCCTCGGGGGTTTCATGTTATTAACAGGGCTTTGCTCAGCTGAGGTACAGGGATCTGTCAGGTCTCTGCCCACATTCCTGTCTTGCAGCTTCACAATTCTCATACTATTTTGGAAAACAGGAACAAGGCAGCTTGTACGATCTGCCTGTCATGGCCACCAACCCTTTGAAGTTAGAGGCTCACAAAGTCCTGCTGTCCATCTCTGCCCCACAAGAGGAATGTGTCTGTGAACCCGACCCTCTCTGGGCTCACTTTGCACCCCACTTGTGGCTTGGCAATGCCAGTCCCAGGGCAGGCAGCCCCTGATGATGAACCTGGGCTCCCACCTGCTCACCAGCCCCTGCTGCTCTGCCCCTTGGCAGCCTTGCTCTGAGTTCCCTGCTTTAAGCTCATTATGCAGCATTATATCAACTGTTTTATTGCAATAAAAATTAATCCTAGCAACTGCAAAGTCATTGTCTCAGGTGAAACAGTATTTTGGAATTGTTTGGCACAACCTACTTTCAGTAGCCTCTGTTACACAGGTGTTTCACACTGTTTACCCCACTGTGTAACGTGGTACTGATGCCAGCATGAAATGGTCTGCAATCTCTTGCTTCTCCCTTTCCTGAGCATCCTCACAAGCAGCAAAGTTGCTTCATGTGCTCATTGAAAAACCCTCCAAAGCTTGTACTCAAGCATTCCCTGGTGAGATTCCCAGAATTCTGGGAATCTCACCAGACCTTCATTCCCATTCTGTGCTCTTCTTTTCAGTAGGTACGTACACTGCTCTTTAAGTCACATCAACAAAAGCTACCAGATCTGTGATACTTCTCAGCCCTGTAGCAAGGAAAAAAAAAGTGGCATTGGAGCCAGAAAAAGAGTTTGATTCTTTAGAATCATGTCTTGGTTTGGGATCTTTTCATTTGCCTCTGGCACTTTACAAGCCCTCCCCTGAGTTTTTCATCCTCTTTCAAGGCGCTGTTAAAAACCTCCTTTTCAGCTGGCTCAGCTTGCAGTCTGTGGTGGGTCTCTTGCCCAGGTGTGCCCTGGGACTGGGACAGGCATCACCTGGCACACATGGCTGACAGGCTGCTGACCTGCCTCGTGCTGCAGCACTGCGTGGGTCTGGCAGCAGCACCTGAGTGACTGAAAGCTTTGTGTCCCACATGCCACCTGCCTGCTCTGCTGGATCATTCTTTGGTTTGTGTTTGTGCCTGGTGAGCAGACTGGGTGGCGATGCTCAGGACTACATAAACTCAGTGCAGCCCAAAACTTCCACATCTGCAGCTGTAGCATAACCAAGAGAGGAAACCCAGGAGGCTGCTTCTCCCTGCTCCACTTCTGGCCTGGTCTCCTGTGCCAGGCTGGGGCCAGGGCCACAGGGCAGCACTGTGCCAGCACCAGGGAGAGGGCTGGCATCTGATTTTTTTGTATGCCTCAGGATTAGTCCACCACAGCCAAACATGCCCAGATTCTACTTGGTGGCATCTGTGCCCAGCACCATCCTGTGCTGAAGATGGTCTCTGCTGGGTGGCTCTTCCTGCTGGAGCTCAGTAGGGTCCCCAAGCCCTGGACAAAGTCTGGAGTGGAGCAGTGGTCAGAGCTACTTAAAAAAGTCTCCTTGGAGAGCTCCTATGACATGGTAGCTTGTGTCTTGGTGTACCATGTCCAGGACAGTGGCCTGCCAGGCACTGGGCATGACTTCTGGAGTAAATTTGAGATATCTGGAAAGGAGAGTCTGACTTCAGCATCTTCCAGACAATCCCAGTGGCAGAAAGTATCTGAGGAATCCCACAGACTCACACCCAATTTTCAAGGCCAGCATTTCTCCCAGCATACACAGCCCTGCCCAGGAGGCTAGCCAGGCTACATTATCTGCAGTTTGAATCTGGACATGAGGAGGCAGGTGCTGGGAAAAACAGGCAGGCACATGAGTAGTCAAAGGCAAGAGCAAGTGTTTCAGGTCTGCACACTCAGCACGTTGTACCCCATCCAAACTGGGCTGGGGATGTTGAAGCAGGGAAACAGGGAACAAGGAGGAGTGTTGCAGGGCTCCTGCCAGACTGAACACAAGGCAACACCAATGCCTTGTGAGATGGGGAAGGGAATTTCTGACAGTGAGAATCAAAGATCAAGATGAAAATTACAGGGAAAAAGTCAAGCACATTGGGCTGAAGTTCCTGAGGGCTGTGATGAAAGACCCTCTGCCTCCTCAGTGGCAGTCCAAGGGGCCAGCATTCCTCACCAGACTGGGGGTCTTTCTGGGGTGCCAGTGCCTGGAGAGCTGCACTGGGACTTGGCACCCTGTGAGGCCTCTGTGCATGTGTTCATCTTCCAGATAGAGCCTCAGCAAGAAGAAGGTTGATAGAGTTTAAATGGGGGAGCTAAGGACTGATCTGTGCTAGGAAGGGTCTCAGGCCATGGCCAGGAAACATCAGGTGCACGGCAGGAGAGTCGGTTCCTGTGCTAGGAGGTGCCACCAGCACAAATCTCTTAATAGTCTTTTAGTCTCAGCAAGGCCTTAAAATCAATCAAAGGATTAGCTAAGCAAATCTGGTTTTGTGGTACATGATCCAGCTTTGTGCAATTGGATCTAACATTGCTCAGACTCTCCCTGGTGACAGCTTGCTCCTGTGCCACCTGCAGCTGCAGGAATGGCTGCAGCTGGCAGGAAGCAGAGAGAGGAGTGGGGTCCCACCCCTGGCATACCCTGCTCAGGAGCAGGAGTGCCAGAGCACAGCAGCACAGCATGGCTTGTGCCAGCCCATCACTCCCCTGCCACCAGCGTGTTCTCTTCACTCAGAAGTTTCTGAGAGCTCTCAGAAGAAGAAGTTTCACCCTGCAGAAGCTCTCAGAAGGGAACATGAGTCACTGAGCTACTGGCTTCATATGGCTTCTGTGGCACTTTTCTCTCAGGAACAGGTAACCACTGTGATCCCTTTTCCCTGGCTCCAGAGCTGAGCTGCAGACAGGGACCAGACAGACCCTTCTCCTCCCACATGCACTGCTAAGCCTCATCCCCAGAGGACCATTTCTGAGCTGCCACCAGTGAGAGAAACAACAAGTCCCCCTTGACATTCTGGCTCCTGGCAGATCAATACTTGAATTCATTTGATGACAACAGCACCAATCCTCCCAGCTGACACCTGGCAGTGTCTGTTTCCAGCCTGGTACGGGAGCATTTGTGCAGCTTCTGACAAAGCAGTTTGCTTCCTCTCAAGCTGAAAGTTACTCCAAGTGACAACATGAAGCCTCAGCCCCCTGACAGGGCCTGAATCCCCCAAACACACTGTGGCTGCACAGCACTGGCAGATCTGGATGTGGTCACTGGACTTGCTAAGCAGTCACAATGGCAAGGTGATGTGAGGAATCACGACACATCGCCTCCAGAACCCAACAGTCTCCGTTTTCTGGCAACATTTTCCTCTGCCCCTTTTTTTTCCCCAGACTCTTCCACAACCTGTGGCCAGGTTGGTTCAGTCTTGGTGCAACATAACACGAAGTGATGCCTGGCTGCTGGATTATCCTGCTCCCTGTAACCATGCTGACTCGTGAGCCTCACAGCTCTGGCCTGTCATCCACTGGGAGCTCATCTATGCAAATTTGCTACAAGAAAATGAGGTCTATAAATAATGGACACCTTGGGCCTGCATGTCGGTACAAGGTAATCCATTGCCTTGCTTGAAATGTATCCGGCTATATTTCATGCTTCCATGTGAAAGTTACAAGGAATGAAAAGTACCCAGGATAAAATCCAACCTGTACTCGTCTTCTGACCTAAAAAAAAGAGAGGCAAAAAGTTCCTCCCAGCAAACTGGAACTGGTGTGGCAGGAGCACAGTCCTTGGATGCTGTGATGAACACTCCTGCTGCTTCTGCCTCCTTCACAGTGCCTGCCCACCTCCCTGCTGGTTTGCTCACAAGGAATGTGAGAAAGGTTATTGATACCATTTGCCCAGCAAAGGGCTAGCTAGGATGCTAACAAAAACCAGACTGTTCAGTTTTGTTGCCTTTAAATATTTTCAAATGGAATGTATTTGCCCCACAGCAGTTTTGACCCCTGAGAGGAACTTCTCCCCTGACTGCTGCTTTGGGTGGCCCAGTAGTCTTGGGAATACAGGTCACAGAAAACCAGTTAAATTGTTCAATTCTTTCCCTCTCCTTGTTGACAAAGAATTTATATACATGGAAAATATTCAGAAATGTGCATCAAGGTTGGTGTGGGGTATAGAACAGCGCCCACAGGAGGCACAGCTCCACAGACTGTGATTCCTCAGCGTGAGAAGATGTGACTGCAGGACTGTGAGGAGTCTCTGGAATTGTGAGCAGCATGAAGAAGTCACCCAGAGGTGACTTCTTCACTGGTTCTGGTTCTTCAAACAGAAGAAGGTGGCCTTTTGCACAGGGTGTCATTTATCTGCAGAAATCTTTGCTACAGAATGCTGTGCATGCTGAAGCTTTACATAAATAGAAAAAAAAATAAACCAAAGTTATGGAAGGGTTAAAAAAGGCTAGTGGCTATTGAATACCAAACCTCACTTCTGTCATGGGAGATCTCTGCAAGCTGTCAGGCCCTGGGACTGTTCTGGAAAGGCACTGGGTGAGCTTTGTGCTGTCCTGACAATCCTCCCTACACCTCTGCTGCTGGACAGAGCATTTTTCCTCTGACCTCCTGCAGGCATTTGATGTTATGTTCATGTGCTTCTCCTCACCCATGATTTCCACCCAGATTACCTTTTTCTAAAAATCACAGATTTAGTGTTACAACTAAATTCTGCACTAAATATATTTTTTACTTTGAAAAGCATCTGGACAATTCTTTCTGAAAGCACCTTCTGGCTACTCATAGAGCACTCTGAAAAGGATGAGGCTTTAGATAGGCTGGCAAGTCATATAAATAGTAAACACTATGGGTTCTGAGAATTGAATTTTCCCTGGGAAGTCTCAATCTCTAGTTCTGTAACGGCTTGGTTATCAAATAGATGACTTATTAGTTATTTCCATCTGTGGTTGGAAAAAGGTTCCATTGCATAACATTGCCAGAAGTGCCAATTTCACTGCCAGAAGTGCTTTTGGGCCCCCAGATCAGCCTATTTAAATAACCAGCTCAGACTTTGGGGTGCTCAGGCTGGTGGGTGTACAGGGAGGGCCCTGGCCCCTGTCAGCATGCCCAAAGGACAGTGTCCACCAGCAGCTCTGCCCCAGAGCTCCTGCCTCTTCTGAGGATGGTTTTCCCAAGGTTGCATACAAATCTCAGTTGTTTCTTTGTGTGTTTGTTCACTTTTGGTCAAGTTTGAGTGAAGGGTTCTGGGTTTCTGCCATTGTGGAGGAGTTTTGCAGTGCAGCTGCCACAGAGGTTCAGCCTTGCAGGTGCCAGAGGAAAGGGATGGTGTCTACAAAGCCAGCTGCATTCCCACATTGCTCTCCCCACCTTCCACCTTGTCCACCTGTGTGTGCACTGCTCTGCTTCAGGAGGGTGAACTGGAAAACAGCAGTGCCAATGGTAATCATTTGTTGAGAGAGATTCACATTGCTGAAGAACCCTGAGAATTGTAATTACTCACAAGTTCCACAGGATGCATTGCTCTGAGCAGTCACTGGGAATAGATTATCCTTACATGTGCAACAAAGAACCTGGAAACTATTCACAGGCAGGTAAAACAGGGAATACTGAAAGAGTAAAACAAGAGAGAGTGTTGACATGAGTGAAAAGAGGAGGAAAAATACTGGGCTCAGTGCCTGATTCCTAATCCCTAAACTGTCTTACTATAGGATTGTGAAATCAAGGAGGAATAAACCTAATACCACAGTTCCTTGCCATCAAGAAACTATGTATTAATACAGTACAGCTAAGGTAATTAACCAAATCAGACTTAGTCCAGTGCTGAAAGGGATTTCTTCCCCCAGGGATAAGCAGATGTCTCAATCTAATTATACAAGTTATTTAATCAGAACCAGAGGTTGGGTATCTAATGAAAATACTATGTAGTGTTGGGGGGATTTGCAGCTCTGAAGCAGTGCAAAAGGGGTACACAAGCTTCCACACCAGTTCAGTTTCTAATGTTCTACCTTTAAGTTACTGTACGTAACTTTAGGATCTCAGGATAGGAATTTGAAAGAAAAAAGAACACATTCTAGCAAAAGTCAGTGTCACTGCCTGGTATGGAAAGAAAATTCTTCTAATTATGTCACTGGTGCTCCACCCACCCAGAGTGCTGACACAGGAACAGACAGCTGTTTTGTCTGAGGAGCTGATGGGTCTGTAGTACCGTTTTGTGAGCCTTGCCTCACCCAGATAAGACCTGTAACAGGTGTGTAAACCTGCCCATAGTCCAAGCTTGCCAATAGTGGGGGTGCAACTGTTAACAGCACAGGCTCGCAGGGAAGTGCTCTCTGTGTTATCAGGAACAGGCAGAGCCCCTGAACCCATGATCCCTGGGAGACACAGGTGTCTGAAAAGCAAGTGGAGTGTCATTCCCACTGGGAAGGCTGTGCTGCTACCATCAGCACTTCCTGACAATCACAGAGTGGGACACATCCAAGCTGCCAACTACAGCAGGTAGAAAGCAAATCTTCTGTGTTGCTGCTAAGAATTTTGTTGAGAAGGTTGTAGGAAATGTTGACCCAAATAAGTGGGACTGGGAAGAAAGGACTTCAGAACAGTAGTCAGAGTGAAGAGATGACACATCATTGCACCATGACTGGAGAGAAAGACCAGATCCTGAGGGCCTGTTGACTGCAGTGGGAGTGATGGCCCACAGTACAGTTAAACAAAATACAAGAAATACAAGTTGTGGCAGTGATCAGAGCTTGGATGAGACAGTCCTGTAACCAGTCTGAGAAGTCCTGGGCCCATGCCAGTAAGCTACTTGCAACACACAGGAACAAAGAGAAATTTGACTTTGAACTCTGCTGTCCTACATCCACAATCACAGAATAACAGAATAAACTGAGTTGGAAGGGACTCACAAGGATCATCAGGTCCAGCTCCTGGCCCTACACAAAACCATCCCCAAGAGTCACACCATGTGCCCTGAGAGTGTTGTCCAAACACTTCTTGAACTCTGTCATGTTTGGTGCTGTAACCACTGCTCTGAAGAGCCTGTTCCAGTGGCCAGCCACCCTCTGGGGCAGAACCTTTTCCTAATATCCAACCAAAACCTCCCCTGACACAGCTTCAGGCCATTCCCTCAGGTCCTGTCACTGGTCACCAGAGAGATCAGTACCTGCCCCTCCTTTTCTCCTCACAAGACAGCTGTAACTGTGATGAGGCTCCCCTCAGTCTCTTCCAGCTGAACAGAGCAAGTGAGATCAGTTGCTCCTCATACAGCTCCCCTGTGGGAACCCAGGACACCCCTCTGGCTGCCCTGGCTGCCCTAGCAGGGGGCTTGGAGACCTTGGCATGAAGTCAAAAACACCTGTGGCTTCGATTTTAGCCCGTGGAAAAAGCTGCCAACTTTGTATGAGGAATTACAAGCCACAAGGGTTTGAGTAGTGTGGTACTTGAATTGACACAGGGTGAAAAAGTAGAATTTTGGGGTTTTTAGAATGGGGTTCAAGGGGACAAGGTGGAGGGATTTGGGCGTGTCCTACTTCTCCTTCTCCTTGCCCTCCATGTCTTGGTGTGATGGTGACACTTTTCTATTGGTTTAAGGTACAGACACACTGCCCAACATAAATGACAGATATGGCACATTATTGTAAACATAGCACACATAGTTTTTGGTATAAAATGTGAACACCGCCCTGGGGAGCAGACAGAATGCCATGGCCAACCTGCTGGACAGAGCTCAGCAGGTCAGAGAAAGAATGTTATAGATAAGGAAAAATAAACAACCTTGAGAAGCCGACCCTGCGCATTCAGACTCTTTCTTTGGCTGTGCGGGCTGGAAAACAAGGACTTTTACAATCTTGGGGTCACCTCGACACCCAGACCCCGAGACTCCCCCTCAAGGCCCTTCACCTTGTTCATTGACCTCCTTTGGACACTCCTTGATAGCTTGCTGTCTTTTTTATATCGCAGTGACCAAAACTGCTCACAGAACAGTTGCATTTTCGTAAGCTGTATAAATAATATCACTCCTTTCATCACCTTGTACCTACTCCACACCAAACACCCAAGCAATCTGCCCATGAATAAAACCTAGCTGCTTGTGCAGAGCACAATGGCTTATGGCTTCAGAACCCGTGCAAAGACACGTCTGTAGTGTTGCACTAGGTGATAGCACCTAACTTGCTCCTGTGACACAGCAGGAACCACTCCTGCCTCATCAACAATGCAGTCCAGTGGGACACAGACAACCTACATTCAGTCCTCTGCCGTCTTTGAAGCACAAACAGTTTATGAAAAGGAGCTTGGGGAACAGTTCTTTTCTAAGACTTGCCCACTTACGAGCTCTGTGGAGCTGTAACAGTCTCTGCTTGAGAAGATTTCTCTTCTAGAAGCAAAACTTTGTGATATTTGTCATTTCAGATGTGATGATCCCTCTTTGAAAATTCAAATAACTAAAGTCAGTTCAGTTAGAAAGGTGAAGAGCTCAGGGTTTGTCTTTACAGGCAGCAGCAGAATGGAAATTTTAGATCAGGCAGGGGAGCAAGGTTTTGATAGTACCTACAGTGAATGACCACCTGGTCCATTGTCGCTGGAACCAGCAGAAACTATTCTCTGAGGACAATGCATGTCCCCATGCATGTCCCAATGCATGTCCCAGGGCAGGTGCTGCTTGGCAAGAGGGGCTGCATTCAGAGGCACAGCCCTCCTGGCACTGGCTCTGCTCCAGGCTGAAAGCAAACATGGAATTAATGTCTCTTCCCATCCAAGTCTGTGGAGAGATTTTACAGGCGTCAGTGGCAACAGGATCAGAGCAGAATCTTAAGGCTCTTCCCCTGGAGCTTAGAGGAGTTTAATGGAATAAAGTCTAAGTTGTAATTAATTGGCTGCTACGTCTCCTACAGGAAAGAGTTAATGAAGGCACAGCTTGTCTGGCCAAGGGGCTGGTGAGACTCCTGTAGAGCTGACTCACAGGTGGAACACCCTGCCAAGGCACCGAGTAGGCTCCTCATCCTCAGCTCCTCCTGTCCCAACCTCAGCAGTGTGAATCTGTCCAGCAGTGTGGCTGGAAAGGTTTATCCCCTACAGCACCTGCTCTTCCCTCTCAGTTCAATGCTCTCGGTTTGCACAAGAAAACTTTGTCTTCCAGGTAAGACCCTACACATCCAGCTGTGTTTTGATGTTTCCATAGTGCTTATGGACCCCCCCATAAGTGCTCTCTATGGGACGTATATGTTAATAGAACTATTTAAATGGTTAATGAAATGGCCAAAGGGAGGGCAGAAACCTGTAGGTTGCTGAGAAGCAACACACAAAGAGAAGTTACTGGGTGAGTTGGTCAAAGACAAGCCTCAGAACTGGCCAGGTTTGATATTTTCATCATTGAGCTTGGCTCAAAAAAAGATGAAGAAATGAAATTATTTGGAGGCATCATCATTCCAGAAGAGCATGCACTTAGTGAGATGCTGTCCCAGGCATTATCTTCCACCCCAGCTGCTCACCACTTCCCTTTCCCTGAAGAGAATGGGACCAGTGAAGAGCCACCAGCAGCATCAGCTCTCCACAGCTGAATGCCAGGTCCCTGTTCCCAGTGTGAGAAGAGCCAGGCTCACACTCGGTGTGCTGGGGTGCAGGCAGGGAGAAGCAGAGGAATCTGAAGGCTGGTGCCTGATTCCTGTTCTCCAGAAGCACATCTTCACCTGAGAAGTTAATTTCATTAAAAATTGATGTTTTTCTTCCTGAACTCACCTTCTGCCTCAATTATCACAAAAGGGCTGATGAAAATCACCGAAAGTGCAACAAGTATGACACAGTGACAGTTCAGGCAGAAGATAGGAAGGACACTTGGTCTTGAGAATAACCTAATTTATACCACTTTAAATCCATACTGGCCAAAACATCTCAGTTTGGGAAGCCAACCTGGGAAGTGTGGCCTGTCAATAGGGACAGGCAGCTCTGGAACTGTGAGTCATTGGAGTAATCAATGTGGAGTGGGGTGAATAAAGAAACACTCATGTCCTGCACCAAACATGATTGGAAAATGTAAAAATGGACCATTCTCTGTACAATTCCCCTTCTTCAGTAATCAATCTTTACAGATTGCTGGACAAGCACAGGAGAGTTCCTGACTCTGACCAGGTGCAGCTGTGGTGATTCCTGAGCTCCTGCTACTGCGCTCCAGTAAAATAACAGCTGCTCCTGGTCCATGTTCCAGCTGATATTAGATTGACAAGATCAAGTAATGCCACAACCATAGACACCTTTGTTTGCTGAATGCACAATCTTTCTTGTTGAGCACCCACCAAACTCACTCCCGGATATTATCTGTTCTAAACTGAGCATTTATTCATGTGGTTGCTTTATGTAAACTGCGAAGATCCTCATCAAATAGAAACCAAAAAGCTTCATTATTAAGGTGGAACTGAGCTGAGAACACATAGAGTGAAATTATCAACCTCCTGTGTTATTTTGGGAAGAAACACTCAGTGCCTTGAGCAGCTGGTGCAGCCTGGTGCTAAGCCCTCCTGTTACCCCTGACCTGACTCAGGAATGAGTCTGGGTTTAAGGTGAAGATTTCTTCTGGCCATTATGCAGAGATAGGAGAGCCTTCCCCAGGATGAGGGGGGCAGAGCTCTCCAGGGGTGGTGGGCAGGGACACCAGCAGCAGCAAAGGACAAGAGGGGACACTGGACTCTGCCCTACCCCAGCAAACCAGAAAAATCACATTTGGTTTTTGAGAAGGGCTGGGCCAGATGGGAAGAGGCCAGGGCGTGCAGCTGCACACCAGCTATCGCTCTCCTTTCTGCCTGCAGCACCACCACAGCTGGATGACCACACAGCTGGGAGCTCCGGGCAAGGATGTTTTCTGCACACAAAACTCCACAGCACTTGAATGCTGGCATTCACTGAGGGTAAACACCAACATTCCTGTGCTTCTGTGCTCTCATTTATATGATAAATGCTAATCAAAGAGTTTGAGGTAAAAGATACTCAGAGAATTCAGAATGTAGGGGCAGCAAACGTATTTCTCTAAAGCTGTAAGTTAATTCTATTTTCCCTTTCTTACTTTTACTGAATCTAATACAGATTTGACCCAACTACCAGAATTGCAAAACTCAGGCTCCACCAGACAAGACTCATAATGTTTTGTTTCTAAAAAATGGGTCGTTGCAAAGACAAGGTATCATTTCAGAAGGTAAGAAATCCGTCTCCAAAATTCACAATTCTGAATATTCAGCTTTTCAGAAGCAGCTTGTTTTCCACAGTAAAGAATAGCTTTTTTTTTTTAAATTCAAGCCCTTCAGCAACATTAACATTCTTGGTGCAGGTCCCTGCCCTGTCATAACTCTTATCTCAAGGACAGCACCTCGACAGCAAAATGCCACATCCGTCACATGGGAATATCAGCAACTGTCCAGTCATCTTGAGTACAAATAAAGTGCACAACCCACAGTTCTGTGTCCTATCAGCTGCTTTCTAAAGCTGCTAGATACACCTCAAAACACGAGTAAGACTGTTTCATTATGGCACTTCCTGAGCATACAGGATGAGCCAATATCATACTTGTGAAAAACCACCAGGAAAGCCAGGAGAGACATAATGGAGAGAGACAATGCAGCAGCACACACGTGCTCCAAGTCATGCAGAGCCACTTGTGGAGATGGGCATGTGCATGTATTCATCTCTGTGCACATGCACAAACCCTGCTGGAGGTGGACAGGGGCAAGCAGAGCTGGTGGGTTATCCCTGCCTCCTCCTGCGTGTGATAATCCTAAAGGCTGTGGTGCATGTTGGTGGATGTGTGTGTATATCTTTTTCCCTTTGTTTTGTGTATTACTTTTAATCCCCTGGGGCATATCTCTGAGCTGAAGAACTTTAGAGCTGATATAGCTTTTTAAAGTGGGGATTATGTAAATGCATATTATGGGGCTTTCATAAATAGGGATTATTTGTCAACTACATTTGAGCGCTTCCTTTGGAGCCATTAAGATCTGTTGTGTAAACAGGAATTTAGTGAGTGCCTAATCTAAATTTCATTGATTCAATAAAAGATCACAACAGCATTTTTTGCATTCATTTTGGTCTCATGAGAACTTATTTCTGGACAATTTTCAAATAATTACAGGACTGTATATGACTACAGCTAATCATAGTGAGCATACCTCACACATTTGTATTAGCTGTTCTCTGTGATTTATTCTCTAGTTCTCTTCCTCTCTAGTTTTATGGCTAAATTCACTGTTGTCCCAGCCACTAACCTGTTAACTGTCACTCACCAAATTAAGAATTCTGCACATTTAGATGAGCAAAGCAAAAATAAGATTTTGCCAAAAGGTATAGCCACCCAAAAAGCGGTAAAAATTTCTTATCTGTGCTCCTAGGTGTCCTAGATGAAAGACCTTTAGGCAAAATGTTACAAATTCTGGGAAATGCTGTCTCTTCTCAGGGCAGTTTCACACTTACAGGCAGATTCTACTTGGAGAATTGACTGTTGGCCTCCTCTCAGCTGACAGGCAATGCTGTGTCTTTCCTTGCTGCAGAGATGGTGCAGAGGCCTGCTCCAGCGTTCCACCCAGTTGTTCCAACTGGTGTCAGAGAGGGGCCCAGACAGGAGCAGCAGCTGTTCCCCCAGTGCAAGAGGCCCAGATGTGAGGCAGTTTCCCCGGGAGCAGATGTCCTGACAGGACACAGCTCCTCATCACAGAGCATTCCCAAGCAACCCTGAGTGCCCTGGGGCAGCGAGCAGAGCAGGGGCTGCAGCAGCAGCAGCTCCCTCGCTGTGCACAGCAGTCCCAGCTCTGCTCCCTCCGTGCTGAGCCTCCTCGTTATTTCAGTCCTCCCACCAGCCTCAGATCCAGCTGTATTAGGCAGGTTCTGATGCTGTCACAGTCACACAGAGAATGAATCATATCGAACATTGCCCATGGGGTTGTTTATTCCTTGAAGAGGGAATGGACTGCATGCCAATATCCCTGGCAAGGCTTAATGAAGGAACTAGCTCTTGCTAGGAAATCTGGATGCCCTCCTACAGGGATTTGCTGGATGGTATGGCTATGTAAAACTAAGAATAAATACAATAACTTTTTTTTTTTTTTTCAATGGGAATACACTTTCAACATAATGAAATCTTGGTAGGGTCTTTTAAGCTGTGCAATTCCTCAGTCCCGGACCAGAGTGGAAACAGGAACACAAACATGGAGGTCTGGCTCTTGAAGTTAGTGCTTATACAGGAATCTTAATCCTTCCTGTCCTCTTCACTTAGGGTCAGCAGCCTCTCCTTTGCTTTTATCTCCTTCATGTTGTTTAATAGAAGAGAGAACTTTGCCACCTACCTCTGACTTCTGGAGCTGGGAATCGCTGAGGGAGGAGTTAAATGGGAATTTTGCATCTTCCTCTGCTGTTTGCTGTTCCCAGTTTTTAAACTGTACTGCTATTAAGCACAACGAGCCCAAAGCACAATCAGTGCACAATGCCTTGGTTTACAAAGATCATTGGATCAAATGTAAACCAGCACTACTGTGTAAAGTCTCAGTTACCAGACATGATGTGTCTTCTCCTTTGGTAATTTCTGAAACATATAGAACAGATGAAAGTTTGAAACGCAATCCAGTCTTCAGCCTTTGGAAATGATTCATTCTATTAATGATTTACTGATTTATACACAGCTTATTTTGCATAAAGTTAGAGCTGGGCACATTTATTCATTGTGATTCCCTTAAAAATGGATATAAATAGCAAAAGCAATTGGCTACCAAAAATTTTAATATTACAGCACTGCATCATGGAGAGTTGACATGAATATGGGTCTAGGTCAGAAAAAATATAGAGAAAATGTTTAACCAAGTATGATATTTTACAGCATGTCACTGAATCATTTGAAAGGCTTCTATTCATTACAAACGTATGCAGTGTGGGCAAAGGATTCCTCAGGAAAATAAGAAAGATAAATTATTTTCCTAATGAAATATGCTCCATGATCTATTGGAACCCATCTCTCCTACAAAGTCCAGCCTTTCTCTGGGGCTGTACACCTGAAAAGAGACCCTGGTGTCAGTGAAAGGAACTAATTACATGTAATTCCACAGCAAATAAAATGCACTTGTTCAGTCCCAAACTTGTCCCCAAAGACAGTGGGCAGCTGAGACTGCCAGCAGCAAGGCGTGTCCCCCTCACAGCTGCTCTTTCCATGATTCAACCAAACCCAGCAGCTCCCCAGGCCCCTGACAGGATGCTGAGCTCTTGCCATGGACCAGCACCAGCCCCGTGGATGCAGGTTTGGCCCTGGGCTGCCGAAAGGCAGGAGCAGCTCCTGTGGGGCTGGGTGTTGGCACCCACCCACTGCAAGCCTGGAGGAGGAGACAGATCTCTCCAGCCCTGTGTGATCCCAGGCAGCTGCTCCAGGAGCTGGGTGAACCAGGACGAGGGTCAGTGTGGGTGAAATCAGTGATCACAGTGTGGTTGTGGACAGCACTTCATCCTGTGGCTGCTGGGCCACCAATGCCAAGGTGACAGTGAAGGCAGAGGTGGGCACTGCGCTGGGCACTGTGCTGCCCACGTGCCAGTGTGAGGTGTTGCAGCTTGGTCCCCACAAATCCAGAAGTCAAAACGGGTTCTTCCATCTGCTGGCTCCAATATTCCCAGCATGCAGAGCTGCAGGACCCAAGTCCAAAACGGTGCTTTGGTACCCCGAAATGACAAAGTGCCTCCAACACAGGAAGGGATGTGGCATGCCTCACAAAAAGCCTTTCAGGAGGCTGCAGTTAATGTCCTTAACAGCAGCAAGCCACCCTGCCCAGCTGAGGAGAGTGCAGGGCATCTTGACATGTTACACTCGTACACATATTGATCCAACGGTTCATTGTTCACCCAAGCCCTTGGCAAAGGTCAGTCTCTGCTCCCGTCCTACAGACGGAGCACAAAGATTAATTTTTAGAAGTGATGAATGTTCCTGGTGCCCACCCTGATTCACTTTGGGCCTCAAGCCCCAGATGAAGTCTGGAGCTGGCTTAATTAAGACATCCCTTGCCCCTCTCCCAGCAGTGCCAGACATGTCTGTTTCTTGTTGTCGTTGTCTTTTCCCACAAATTCCTCCACCCTTTATCCTGTGCCAACCCTCAAACCGGCTCAGAGACTTGCCTCTGAGGCAGCATCCACGACCCACATTTCCCATGACGCCCAAACAATCTCAGATCCTCATTTCTTGGCCCTGGCTGCTCTATCCCATGGAGCGTTTAGGAAGGAGCTCCCACCTTTCCGGGGTCCAAGTTTACCAAAAAAAGCTCAATCACGACTTTTAACGTCTCCGCTTGGTCTTGATTACGACGCAGTCCAGTGGCTGAGCACCATGGCCACCCCCGCAGACCAGCGGCAGGAGCCAGCGCTGCCCACCGGCCCCGCAGCAGCCAAAACCCAGCGGGCGGAGAGTCCGCGCTGCCCCCGCGCCCGCGTCCGGCCCGTGCGGCCGGCGGCGACTCGGCATGAATGAACCGCGCTCCTCCAATCGGCGGCCGCTCCGCCGCGGGCTGCCCCGCCCATCTCCCCCGCCGGCCAATCCCGTGGGCGGCGCCCTTCCGCCGCCGGCCAATGGCGAGCGAGCGGCGCGGGGCGGCGCCCCCACCCCGTCCCCCCCCCGCCGGCGGCGCCCTATGGCGGGGCGGCGCGCGCCATCCGCGGCGGCGGGCGCGCCAATGGGGCGCGGGGGCGGGGCGGGCGCGCGGCGGCCCCGCGCCCCGGCGCGCGGCTCTAAAGCGCGGCGCGGGCGGCGCGGCGCACACGCGATGGCCGCCGCCGCGCAGTACTTGCCGCGCTCCGCCGCGCTCATGCACCCCGACGGCGACCGGCTGCACCAGGGCACCACGTACCGCGAGGTGCAGAAGGTGATGCACCACGAGTACCTGCAGGGACTGGCGCCCGCCGCCGGGCACGCCGTCGGGCTGGCGCACCACCAGTGGCTGCCCAGCGCCGGCACGGACTGGGGCAGCGGTGGGGGCGGCGGGGGCGCGCACCTTCCGCCCGCCGAGCACGCCAAGGGCGGCCCGCCGGGACCCCGCGAAGAGCTGTCCGCCGCCGCCTTCCATCACCGCCCGCACCTGGTGCACCAGTCGGCGGCGGGCGGCGCGGCGGGCGGCTGGGCGCAGGGCGGCGCACACCACCTGCCGCCCATGTCTCCGCCGTCGGGGCAGCCGCTGCTCTACGCGCAGCCCTACGCGAGCCTCAACGGGATGCTGGGCCCGCCAGCGCCGGCGCTGCACCACGGGCTGCGCGACCCGCTGGGCGCCGAGGAGGCGGGCGGCCACGAACTGGCGGCCTCGCCGCCGCCGCTGGGGCCGCCCGAGCCGTCGGACGAGGACGCGCCCAGCTCCGACGACCTGGAGCAGTTCGCGAAGCAGTTCAAGCAGCGGCGGATCAAGCTGGGCTTCACGCAGGCCGATGTGGGGCTGGCGCTGGGCACCCTGTACGGGAACGTCTTCTCGCAAACCACTATCTGCCGGTTCGAGGCGCTGCAGCTGAGCTTCAAGAACATGTGCAAGCTGAAGCCGCTGCTCAACAAGTGGCTGGAGGAGACGGACTCCAGCACGGGCAGCCCCACCAACCTGGACAAGATCGCGGCGCAGGGCCGGAAGCGCAAGAAGCGGACGTCCATCGAGGTGGGCGTCAAGGGCGCCCTGGAGAACCACTTCCTCAAGTGCCCCAAGCCCTCGGCGCACGAGATCACCTCCCTGGCGGACTCCCTGCAGCTGGAGAAAGAGGTGGTGCGGGTCTGGTTCTGCAACCGGCGGCAGAAGGAGAAGCGGATGACGCCGGCCGGGGTCCCGCACCCCCCCATGGAGGACGTTTACGCACAGGCGGACACTTCGCCGCTGCACCACGCGCTGCCCGGCGCCGTGCAGTGACTGCCCGGCCCCCCGCGGCCCCGACGGCGGCGCGGCGGGCGCGGGCAGCGGGGGACGCGTTTTAATTTATTCTCAGACTGGCCCGGCCGCCCGCTCCGCGCCCCGCGCTCTATTTATTCGCCCGCCGGAGCCGCAGCGGCCGCCGCAGCAGTAGCCAAAGGTTTGCGATCTCTAATTTATTCCCTTCCTCGCGCGGCCGGGAGGCGGTGGCGCCCCCGGCTCGGCCCCTCCCGCTCTGCCTGGCCCGGCCCGCCCGGGGGGACGCTTCGAAACCATTTCCCGGCCCGTCTCTATTTATTTCTAACCGTGCGCGGAGCTCGCACCCTCCCGTTGGTGGGTTCAGTCCGGTCAATTCCCTGGGGTTTCGGTTTTTGTTTGTATCTCTTATTACAAAACCAATGTAGACTGCGAGGGTACGTTTCTATTTATGTTATAGTAAATATTTTATTACTTACATAAACCATTTACCCAGGAACCGGTCTCGTGTCGTCTTTGCAGGCTCAGCACCCGGCCGGGAGCGGTGCGGCCGGGGGAGCCCGGGCGTCGGGGCCGGGGGCGGCGGCGCTGCCTTGGCCGAGGTCCCCTGCGGTGGCCGCCGGGGAGCCCCGTTCCCGGTGTCAGCGGTGCCCCGCGGTTCGCAGCCGCGGTGCTCGGCGGTGTTTGCTAACGCGCTTTGGGCGAGCCGCTGCCCTGCGTGGATGCGCTTGTGCGCTGCCGCGTTCCCGGCACCTTCCGCAGGGTTTTTACTGACCCGAGCGCGGCTCTCCGCGGTGTGAGCACAAAACAGCCCATACGGAACTTTCCTCCCACGTACCGGGAGGGTAATCCACGCACACTGGTGTTGCTGAGTAGATTCCTTCTACTCGAACCACACTCGCTTTTTCTGATGTCACCAGCTTTCTTTTTCGTGGTTTCATGGCCGAATATTTTGTGGTTATGCCGAGAAAAGCTGAAAATACAGTTTTTGCATTATCGGTTCTCGGAAGAATCATCCTGCATCTCTACTTTAAACGTTCTCTTGAAGCACCAAGAAAAGTCGCATGTGAGGATTGTTTGCCTTTGCAGGTCCTTGGATTCCTGCGGTGTTTTGTGTGTTGGCAGAACTTTTGCAATATGTTCCCATACAGAGCTCTTGTCCTGATTAAATACTTGATCGAAATCTGGTAGTAAAGGACCAAATTCTTTCTTTTTAGTTGGCAGAGAATTTACTGATGTTCTCAGAACATCTGGCACTGGATGGTTTCCCCATTTTATTCAGTACAAATTATGTGCTGTGAAAACAGAAACTTTAAAGGGGATTTTCTAGCAAACGCATTGCATTGTGCATTGCAATTCGTGTATAATTCTTTTTAATATATACAAAAATTTTTAACATACTAAATGTAACTTACTCTTGAAAATTTATACTTGAAAATTCTTGTCTTTGTTGCAGTTTGATTTTGTTGCATTTTGTGCCTTTGGTGGGGGTGTATATTACTTGTCTAAGCAATGTCACATTTGCCATTGATAATGTTATAATTTAGTGCATTTTCAATGTTTCTTATAATGTAGCTATTTTACATCAGCTAACACAAGACTATCAAGTTCTCATTCAAAATTCTAGTAAACTGATTTTTGAGATTTTAAAATAAAGTCACTTTGAGCAGTTATTTCAGCAAATACTCTGTAAAGAAATGGTTCACTTTTGTGATACAAAGCAGCTAGTGAATGCTGTGGGTTAGGGTATTAATAACTTCCCTTGACATGCAGAGCATAATACAAAATCTCACTAAAAGGGTTTAGTGTGCAGTGTGTGTTCTGTCAGCTTTTGCTACAGGCTTAGCTTCCTTTTTTGTAATGAGATTGGTTCTTATGGAAGAGCAGAGAATGGTAGAGATCGTTGTAGAGATCCTGAATTCAAAAAGTTTTGCTGTTTTTACTGAATATTTACTATTTCTAAATAGCTCTGCAGATGTAGTAGCTTAGATGATGCATTCCAGTAAAAAAAGTAAAGGAGGAGGATGATTTAAGGGTTTGAGTCAACATATCATGACAGCATTTAAATTAATTTCCAACTCTGAGAATCTGTCCTTAGCTGTTACTTCGTGTGTTCCCCACACATGTACCATTGTTTTTAGTGTTTTGTCATGCTGTAATTGCAGCCTTTGCTTAAGAATTTCTGTGTGACAGCCAGGCTTTAAGGAAAGAAGAAACAAAATCAAAACTGAACAAAAGAGGGGTTTTTTTTTGTTTGTTTGCTTGTTTCTTAAAGAAAACAAACTCGTTTGCATTGAATGTTTAATTGTGCTGATTTTCTATAGTAGGAGACATTTCAGTGACCTCTTCATTCTGAACTAACCTGGATGGCAAACAGGATTTGTATTGATACTCAGAAGGGCAGGGTCAGTTTTCACATTGCATTCTCCTAAGGGATGAGATGTGCTGTGAGTGCTGGAGAGGATGAGCACCCTTGGGTAGTTCGGTGTGTCACATTCTATAAGGCACTGGCAGCCCTGCTGCATTAGCTCTCTCGTGCTGTTGAGCAGCAAAAATAAAATATTCTTTGTATATCTCCTTTCTGCAGCGCCACAGTGCTCAGCTGTTCTAAAAATCAGATGCCCCAAAGGTTTGCCTATCTTAGAATCCTCGTCAGGGATTAAATGGCAATTACTGGCGGAAGACTTTTTTTTGGTTTTTGGTGGTTGTTTCTCACTAAGGTGAAAGCATGACCTCGTATTACTACATCAGTAGTAAAGCAAAAAAAGGTAGGGCTGTGGTGTTGGTACACTAAAGAAAAGCAGATGTACAAATACTTCTTTAACAAAGTAAATAGTAAATAGTAAACATACAAAGTAGGAAGTGTAGATAAGGAACAGAAACACTGCCGATGCAGTTTAGAGAGGGGTTTAGGTCGGTGCTGATGGGAAATCCTTGCTCTAAGCCAGGAGCACTGTTGCTGAGCAGTGCCTGTCCCCAGCAGGTGCCCTTCAGAGTGTTCAGGCTCTGGTTAGTCCTGTGGTGGCACCGGGCTGTGCTCGTTGTGCTTGGGGCAGGTGCCATCCCTCACCAGGGGCTGGGGTGATCTGCTTGCCTTGCCCACAGTGCAGAGGGACTGGTGACCCAGGGTTTGCATCTCAGACTGCTGAGGAGAGCTGAGGAGGTGACCAAGGGGTCTTTGGCCAGATGGGGAAGTTGGTACCAGGCAAAGGCAGCCCTGGTGTGGGCTCAGCCCTTCTCATGCTCACAGAAGGGTGTGAGCTGTGCTGTGCCACCCTTGTCTGGGCAGGGAGCTTGTCTGTTTGCTCCAAGGGCATGGGAGGGCAGCTGTGCTTCCCACATCTTCCCAAGCTGTCATCTTATAAATTGGTTATTGGTAATTTTAGGACATTGCTCTTTTCAGCAGACAATATTCAGTAGGGTATCACTTTCTCTCTTTTACTTGTAAAAAGGTGGACAGTTACCAATCAGCTTTCATGCATGCTTAGGAAAAGGTTGTAGTATTCCAGTTTGCAATTTCTTCCAGGTTTCTTGTCTTGACTGTTATTGCTGCCACTTGCAAGAGCAGAGAATGCTTGCTGTATAACAACTGCAGAAGTGACTACAGCACAGCAGCTTGCCTGGCAAGGCACAGTCACTTGTAATTAGTAATGCTGTGCTCATCTTATGCTTTCCACTGAATCTGGTCTCTTCTGATGGCTGCCCAGCCAGGGCTGTGCCTGATCCCAGCACAGTGCTGTGGTGCAACTGGCCCCTAATGAGCCATGGCAGCAGTTGAAACACTGTAATCTCTTTACACGAAAATTCAGAGCATCAACATTAACACCATAGAGTCTTGTTCCCAATTTTGCCCACTCCTGCTTGCTTTCTCCCCTAGAAGGAGAGATTTCAGTACCAGCGGGTTAAACAAATCTTGTAAATCTGTGCTAATATTGTTTGCATATATTTTAATTTTATGCTAACTCTACCGTTGGTTGTTTGGAGCTGGATCAGCCCCAGGACAGCTCAGAGTTGTCACTTCACAGGGACTGGAAGCATATTTGGGTCCTGCCCCAGGGCAGAACTCCACAACTCTGGAATTACTTCTCCTTAGCTGCCTTGTGTTGTTCTTACAGTTGGGTAGTTTGAAATGAGCCCGTCCTGGCTGGTGACTTGAAGCTGGTGCTTGCCCTTGTCCTGAGGACGGGCACTCAGTGGCTGCAGCTCCCACGGGGGCTCTGCCTGCTGCCAGTGCCTGCTGTCCTCTTTTCCTCTGGAGCAGATCAGCCCCAGCAGGGGCAGGAGCAAGCTGAGGTGGTGTGGGGAGTGTTTTGGTTTTGTTTTAAAATGCTAAATGTCCGTAGATGACAGTGCCTGCTCTCGCTAAGTTTAATATTGCTGCTCAGGGGGACCAAGGCCAATGTACCTTCCTGAAATGGGCAGCTCCAAAGCACAGGTTTTCTGCAGGCTCCCACCAGTGAGTCCAATGTAGGCTCTGAGCAGCAGCACCGTGTATGTGCCTATATAGGAAAATGCACAGAGAAGGAGCTTGTTAAAGTCTCTTGTGGGAGCCACCACTGCGTTTTGCCAAGCTGATTTATGGGCATTCAGCCTTGCTCCCAATTGTGATTTGCTGCAAGTAGGTGTGCACAGCAGCAGAGATATGGCCAACTGCACTTCCTCAGGTGTTCTCCTCTGTCCTTGAATGAAGCTCTGCCAGCAGAAGTTCCCCCAGTTCCAGTTTGAGCTAACACGACCCAGTGTCTGTGCTGTGAGTGGGGATTACAAGATTGCAAAGGCTGTGTTAAAGCATGTGATGCTGCACACACCATATAATGTGCATGTTAGATCAGACCTTATGAATATTTCATATTCCTTGATACCGCATTATTTTTGGTGTTGGGCAAACTGAACGTTATTTCTTGTAAACCTTGCAAAGGTTTTACGTTGTTTCCCTGGCTCATACACTGCTGAGAGCACTTGCTGCAGGGAAGAATGCTTTTCATGCCAAACGTTAAAGATGTTTCTTTATTTTCCTTTTGCTCATCTTTCTTCTGGAGCACTCTGCCCGATCAAGGCATTTGTGCAGCACCAGCAGCATCCAGGACCTGTTTCTTTGTGGACTTTGGCTTCTCTCAGCTCCACAGGGGCAATCTGCTTTCCATCACTGTGTCAGATTCTCTAGGGCCAAAACTCTTAGCAGTTAGCACAGCCACAGAACAGGATTTCCTGCAGCATGTTTCCAAGCATGCTTTTCTGGCAGCATGTTTAGGGAAGGTGGATGGCTCACAGGAGCTGCACCCCAATCAGCTGTGTCCTTCAAAGTAAATCAGTGAAGAAGTGCACAAAAATCTTCTTGCAGATATCACATATCTGCACGAGAGGTGCTGGATGCTCCATGGAAATGCCAGCTCTGCAGTCAGGGATCAGTAGAAGGTATGAGAGAGCCAATTGGCAAATGGGCATCTTTACATTTTACTGTACTTTTTTGGGTTTGTTTGGTTTGTTGGGGTTTTTTGGTGGTTTTTTTTTTTTTGGTTTTTTTTTGTTTTTTTTTCTTTGTGGGTTTTTTTTTTTTTTTTTTTTTTTTAAGTAAATCTGCCCTGTGATTTTTATTACCTGGAGCTCACTGTGTATTAGTGCCTCTCAGTCACACTAAAGGCTATGCGACTGAGATTATGCTGGATCATAAATTTGTAGCCAGACAAAACTCTAGGAAATGAATTCACACATTTGCATCTTTTGCAGTGATTTGCAGGATAAAGAGTCAGGCTATTGCATCAGATGTCTTTATGTTTGGATATGTTTTAAATAGATAACTAGTTTTAAATTGGAGACATTTTCTTCAGTTGTGTTTAAGACTAACCTGATTGCAGATAAACCAACAGAATGACAGGCAGTGAGGGAGCTGCAGTACACCAGGGTGATTATGAGATCTGCTACAACACAGGCTTTCCTCTAAAATGCTGTCAGAGCTCCTGGGTTTTACTTCCAGATCCTCTGCTCATTTTCTTAAGGACTAGGAGAAATGTTTAGTATTTTTTTCCCCCAGTGTTCTTACTTCTCATGAAGTGATGTCGTAAACTATGACATTAAGTTGCAAGGGTTAATTTACACAAATTGCTGAGCCACCTCAGCAAAAAGAGCAGCAGCAGCGTGAGATGCAGAGGGATTTCTCAGTCCCTCCGTGGGAAGAGCATCCCGAGTACGGGCAGAGCTGTGCTGCAGGCACCGAACCTCGCTGCCCTGCTTCCCCCTCCCACTGCTACAGGAATGTTCCTGAGCTGCTAAAAGTGCTCCTGAGCCTGCTGCCCGGGGCTGTGGAGAGCAGGACGGGCTGTTTGTGTTGAGGAGAAGTGCAGTGGAAGGGCATCACCCACTGCTGGAGCGCTGCCCTCAGCCGGGAGCCGCGTGGAGCTCAGCCGGGCTGAGCAGCGCAGCCAGTGTCCCTCTGATGTCCCCAGCTCCCGGCTGGCTCTCAGCAGCAGCACGGGGTTATTTTCATGCTCATGGCCTGTGGCATGCATCTGGCAGAGTTGTCTGGAGGAGCAATGACACGCCGTGGTGTTGGACATTGTCCCCTGCCGTCATTCCTGCCAGGTGGGGGTCAGGGGGGAGCTCTGAATTTCTCTTCTTCAGGACTGAGGTCCACGTCCCGTGTGCCTCTGTGTCCTCTGCAGGGCTGGATATGCCCGGAGTGTTCAGGACAGTTCTCAGGATGTTTTCTCCCATTCCATGACATGGGTGTCAAAGCATTTGGGAGCAAAGGGATGAAAAATGTCTCAAAACCACACATCCTGCTCTCCTTGTGCTCCCACGGTGCTCCCATCACTGTGTCAGATTCTCTAGGGCCAAAGCTCTCAGCAGTTAGCACAGCCACAGAACAGGATTTCCTGCAGCATGTTTCCAAGCATGCTTTTCTGGCAGCATGTTTAGGGAAGGTGGATGGCTCACAGGAGCTGCACCCCAATCAGCTGTGTCCTTCAAAGTAAATCAGTGAAGAAGTGCACAAAAATCTTCTTGCAGATATCACATATCTGCACGAGAGGTGCTGGATGCTCCATGGAAATGCCAGCTCTGCAGTCAGGGATCAGTAGAAGGTATGAGAGAGCCAATTGGCAAATGGGCATCTTTACATTTTACTGTACTTTTTTGGGTTTGTTTGGTTTGTTGGGTGGGGTTTTTTTGTTTGTTTATTTGTTTGTTTTAGGGGTTTTGTTTGTTTGTTTGTTTGTGGGATTTTGGGGGGTTTGTTTTGAGAAAATCTATCCTGTGATTTTTATTACCTGGAGCTCACTGTGTATTAGTGCCTCTCAGTCACACTAAAGGCTCGCAGGATGGGCTGAGCACTGAGGCTCACAGGGTGACACTAAAAGCTGCCTGTCCCAGAGCACGGTGCTGCTCTCCACCTTCTGCCCAGGGCAGGGCTGGCTCTGCCCCCAGGAGGGCTCTCAGCTCCCCAGCCCTGGCTGTGGGAGCAGCCTTGCAGGCTGGCCCAGCCTTTCTGGTGTTGGGGACAGGTGCAGGTCAACATCATTAAAAGGGAGAGAATTGAATCAATATCTGGAGTGTCTGATATTCTGCCTAGTGGAACACTTGTTATGTCTTTAATTACTATTTCTAAAAGCACCGTGGAATGGAAAGCAAAAGGCAGAAATAAATAGCAAGGGGTGATCAATTGGGCGTGAAACCCTTGTTATTGATCACCTTTAACCTCTGCTTAAACTAATGACAGAGCTACCATTTAACTGTCCCCAGGCACAAAGCACATCAATTGTACAAGTGCCACATAAATCATGGTGGGCTGCAGCGGGCTCTGAGTGCCCCTGGGGCCAGCCTGCCCATGGGGAGCTGCACGGGGGCACTCCTGCCCTGGAGCACCTGCTGCAGGTGAGCTGCTGCTCTGGTGTTCTGCTCCCGACAGCAAAGCCACATCACAGCTCTTAGAGCAGCACAGGGCTGGAGAACTGACAGTATTTCCCTTCCATGCCTCTTTCCCCATGGAGATAAAAGAAGATGTATGCTGCTGAGAATGCTCTAGATGCCTGCTCCTAACCTCCACGTGCCACAGCTGGGCCAGCACTACTGAGGCTGGGTGAGTTTGCAGGAAGAAGGACAGAGAGGACTCAAAACAACAATCCTGTGTCAGCAAGTGTTTGGGGAGGCAGTGACATGGGCACAGAAAGAATCACCTTTTCCCACGTGTCTTCAACTGGCTGTGCTGGAATTGCCTATGCTGCTTGTTATAGGGGTAAAAAAAGTAAAAATCAAGATGTGCAATGGGCAACAGAGTGAAGTCAGCACAGCCTTGCAAGGTAACAACAATAATATTCATTAACATTCAATCTACAAATTATCCCTTGGAACCCCAGCCTGGAGATGTGCCAGTTTTCAATACATGACAATGTTGTCTAATATGTTTCCAGCACAAGAGCATTTCCAAGGCTGTGCTGGATATGTGGCATCACCAAACCATCAGCTGAATGTCCTGCCATGCACAGGGCAGGGGCTGTGCCTACCTTTTGAGGGGGATATTTATCTTCAAGACAGGATGCCTGTTCTGCAAATTCAGTCCCCCAAGGAATTAGAAGGTGATTTTTTTTTCTTGATATTAGTGAAAGCAGAGGGCTTTTAGGGCAGCTTTTAAAAAGCTGGTTGTTTCCAGAGCTGTTTAGGAAGCATTTGCACCAAGCCCTGGGAAGGAAGAGGGCAGTGGGGTCCCATGGGGCAGTGTGTCTGTCTGTTCATCTCTCTTGGAATGCTCTCAGGATCACTCCTGTCTCTGCAGGAACGAGGAGAAGATCCTGTCTCACCTTCTGTGAGATGGGCTGCATCATGCTGAGCACACATTTGGCCCATGCCTGGCATGGCTGTGCACATCCCTGGAGGATTTTCTCAGGAGACCCTGGGTTAATAAACATTTTGCCTTTGTGCTGCCATTTGGAGGGTTTCTACTGAAATCTTGAAAATCGTTTGGGTGTCCTCATCCATCAGCGCCACTGGAAACATTATTGATGATACAATCATTCCTTTTTTGGTCACTCTGTTTCACTTTTTTTTTTCCCTGCTGAAATCCTGTAATTTGTCACTGCTGAAACGTTGAGAGATGATTGGAACCTGCCCAGGTGCAGCACGGGAGCCTTGCAAAGGCAGCCCAGGGAGGGGAGGCCTCTTGCATCCCTCTGCACCCACCCTTACAGGTACAGCTGAGGCAAGTCTGACATAGCCCTGGGGACACAGCAGGCTTGGCATCTCAAGCTCTGCTCTGGCCAGACTGGGGTTCTGGGCTGTTCCAGAGGATCCCTGTCCTGGTTTAGGTTCCCTCAACCTCATGGGTGAACTCCACGATGTTTGGAACACCAGCCTTGATCCAGCCCCCCTGAACCCCCAGTTGAAAAATCTGAGTGAAAACTCCAAATAATGGTTCCAAATAATGGTTCTAAATAATGGCAGTGGCTCTGTGATCCGTGGTTGCCCAGATATGTCTGCTGGCCCCAGTGACAGGGCTGCTGTGGGAGAAGCATGAGCCAGCAGAGCTCCTGCAGGGATGGTGACTCCTCTGCTGCCCTGGGCAGCCTGTGCCAGCACTTGTGTTGTTACAGGCACTGCTGCTGCTCCTCTGTGAAGGAATAAGCCATGGGTGCCTTTAGCTTCCACTTTCTAGGGGCTTCTGAGGCCTGGGAATCTCAGAGCAGAGGGATATCCCAAGAACCTGCTCTGGGCCCTGCTTCTGCCATGGAGGATTCACCTGGATGCTTGTGGAGGACACCAGAGGCTGCAGTCCCTGCTGCTGGTCTGGCAGGGACAGCATCACAGTGCTCAATAAAATCTTCTTCCATGTCAGTCCAGAGGGGCAGAGCTCCCCACTGACAGCAGCTGCTCTGAGAGCTTGGCATGGATTTGCATAGATGAAATGATTTCTCCTGCCATTCATTCAGTCTCTCTGTCTGCCAGCTTCCCTGCTCCTCTGAGGAATCTGAAGTCCACACAGGGAGCATTCAGCTGGCCACGAGCGTTGCTTTGCACAGATGTCCCCAAGCAATGCCATGAATTGTTGCTCTATAGTCACTAAGCTGTTTGGGAAAACATTTCAGATAACTGTCCTACGCATTGGGGTGACTGAATTGATGGCATTTGAATGGTCAAAAAGATAGTGTGAATTGGAAACAATGCTGTCCCTGTCACAGGCAGCAGGAGAATTCCAGCTGGTATTTTCATTGTTAATGATCAAACCCAGAGCACTGTGTGGCCTTAATACCTTGGAAGGGGCTGGAGAAATGCACAAATCAGCCTGTCACTTCCCCTTCTGGATTTTCCAAATGCCAGGGAAGGAATGCTTTTAAAATTGTCTTTCAGAACTCCACAAGTGACACTGTAGCTTGGCTGTGGGGAGGGGAAGGGAGGAAAGGCACGACAGTCGTGGTAGTTGCCAGAGAACTGTGACAGTCACCAAATTTGGGAGCTCCCCCAGCCTTGGGGGCAAGGTAGCACCTCTGCCCACAAAGGTGGGAGCAAACAGCCAGTGCTGCATCCGTGCAGTGGCAGGCAACACTCCTGGAGGTGCTTGGCAGTCAGGAGAGCTTTGCTGCATCTGGGCTTGGCAGAGCACAGCCACCCTGGCCATACATCATCCGGAGGAATGGGCACTTGGGTAGCACATTAGAATAATACATCATTAGAGTGCTGTTGCTATGGTGATGTATTAGGGCAATACATCATTAGATACCTTCTACTGATGATGTATTGCTCCAAACGTGGCTCCTGCCAGCACCAGCACAGGGACCACAGGGGAAGGCTTGTCTTTTTGCAGAAACTTCACCCTTCCCTAAGGAAAAAAATCTGAGAGTAGTGGCTTCACTGAGGAGATACAGGGCAGGGGCTAGCCCCTCTCTGCTGAGCCTCTTTACTGTCACTTGTTCCATGCTGAGCCTGGTGCTGTTCTCTGGGGACTCAGCACCTTCATTTTAGTGCCTGTGGGCAGAAGGATCTGCCAGTGCTGCTGGGCAGAGGGACGGGATCTGTGCAGGCCCTGCCTGAGCCAGAGGCTCTGAGGCATTGGTGGGAGCACCCTGCAGGGCTGCTGGAGGGCTGGCACTGCTGAGACCCCCTGTGAGGGGCTGCTCTGGGCTCTTTCTCCCCGTGTCCTTCACGCTGTGCCCTCAAGCAGGGGCTGCAGCACTCTGAGGAAACTCATCCCCTCCTGTTCCCCAGGTGTCAGGGTCTGGGTGTCAGGATGACCCCAAGATTGTAAAAGTTCTTATTTCCCAGCTTGCACAGCCAAAGAAGGAGTCTGAATGTGTAGGGTCAGCTTCTCAAGGTTGTTTATTTTTCCTTATCTATAACATTCTTTCTCTGACCTGCCGAGCTCCATCTGGCAAGGAGGCCATGGCAATCTGTCTGACCTCTTGGGCAGTGTTTACATTTATGTCAAAAGTTACATATAGTCTGTTTACAATAATGTGCCAGTACCTATCATCTATATTAGACAGTGTGTCTCTACCTTAAACCAATAGAAAAGTGTCACCATCACACCAAGACATGGAGGGTAAGAAGAAGGAGAAGAAGGTCAGGACACGCCCAAATCCCTCCATCTTGTCCCCCGAACTACATTCTAAAACCCCAAAATTCTACTTTTTCATCCTGTGTTAATTCAATTACCACACTACTCAAACCCTTATGGCTTGTAATTCCTCATACAAAGTTGGCATCTTTTCCCACGGGCTAAAATTGAAGCCACAGGTGTTTTTGACTTCGTGCCAAGGTCTCTGAGCCCCCTGCGAGGGTCTTGAGACAGCCAGGGCAGCCCAAGGGGTGTTCTGGACTCCGACACCCAGGCAGCCAAACCGGCTGGTGGCATGTGTGGTGCCCAGGCCTGTGACTGATAGACCCGAAAAGGAGCCCATGGCTGCTGCTGCTCACCTTCCCATGAGCTGCTCCCTTGGGATCACTTTTCCCTTGCTCTTCCCCTCAGCCCTGGGGAATCCTGGCTCTAGCCTGGAATGAAACCAAAAAGGTGAGCCCAGGAGAAGCTCCAGCCAGCTGGGTCCTCAGCATCCCTGGGGTCTTTGCAGGACTGCACTCTTTTCAGCTCAGTGGGCTAAATAAATAGCTTTATAGAGCAGATTGCGAAAGGAGGTTTCCTTCACTGCAGAGTATGTTGTGTGCATCAGATATAATTTGATTTTAATTAGTGGACAAGAAAACAGCATAGTTAATAAAGTATGCATTGCCTTTTGCAGGGATGCCAATCTTGAATTCCTAGAAAATGCAATCAAATCAGAAAGAGCAGTGCAAGGTGAGCCAAGGCTGAGCATGTCTGGGCTGGGGTATTGTAAACAGAGTCCCAGGAGAGATCCCTGACCCCTGTGGTATCCCATGGTCAGGATCACAGCAGAAAAGCTGTTTGTGGAGCTCGTGCTGTTATTTGGTGTGGAGATGCCCCAGCAGCCTCAGACAGTGTGTGCCAGCTGCATCCAGGGACTTTTCAGCTGGCTCCCCTGCCTGCTCTCAGCTCAGGCATGGAAAAGGGGAAGCTGCCCATTGTTTCCCTCCCTTGTCTTTTTCCTGCACCTGGAGTGACCTCAGTGCCTGTCCCAGCTCCCTCGTGAGGCACAGCTAGGACAGGGCTGTGTCGCTATTGGACACAAAATGAGTACACAGAAGATCGGTAAGTTTAAAAGAGAAAAAGACACAGTTTTATTCAAACATCTGGTAGAATTCCAAAGGTGACTGTGAATTGGAGGATGGAATTACCACCTCTCCAACCACACTGGTCCAAAGATCAATCAATCATTTCTCTCCACTCACAGAGAAATATGTAAACTATTCTATTTATACATGAAATTGTGTAGAAATTCTAACTCTCAAATATGTAAACATTATCAGAAGGCTAAAGAAGTTTTATGAAAACTTTAAAACTTAAAAAAAAAAACTATAAAAAAAAACCTTAACACTTTTAAAAACCAAGACAACAGGGCTGCTTCTGGATCTCCCCATCTCTAGCACTGCTTGGGGCATGCAGGCTCCCAAGCAGCCCTGGGTGCAGCTGCTCACACATAGAAGCTTGTGTTTGGGCAGCAGGTCTCCTGGGCTCCGTTCCCAGCACTGTGGGCTCGTGGTTAGACCACTTAAGAGCCAGGCTGCCCCCACATCGCCCTGCAGATGCACACTTCCTTCCCCTGAAATCTCTGTGGGAGCACAGCCTGCCCACTGAGGGCAGAAGGGCAAGAATAAGAGGTTGGTTGTGCAGACTTGAAGTATGAAATAATATCCCCTGGAACTGCCCTGCTGCTGGTTCCCCATCACTGTAAGATGTGAGACACTCCAGGAGAGCAAGTCCATGTCTGACCCTGCTGCCAATGCTTTTAAGGGTTCAGCACACTAAATAGGGGCTCTGCTCCCCAGCACCGTCTGCAGCACTCCAAGCCAAGGCTGCTTTCAGCTTCTCAATCAGCTGGGCTCAATTAAATGGTAACGTGAGCCTGTGGACACAGCAGTGATTGCTCATCTCTGTAACAGCAAACCATCCCCAGGGAGGGCACAGGGGTTTGTGTGCTCTGGGCAGGAGCTGAAGCCCTGGTGAACCTCTCCTGGCACAGGGGACCTGCAGCAAGGGCTGCCCAGCGCTGCTGTCCCTGGCAGGAGCAGCCCCTGGAGCCCGAGGTAAGGTTATTTAAAGCACTGTTTTCACTCTGTTCCCACCAGGAGACTCAGCTAGAGCCCACCCTAACGCGTCTGGAAGGGAGTGTTCTAAGAAGGCTGTGGGCATCTGAGAGAAGCAGAGCTGCCTGTGCAACTCTCGCCCTGCTCCAGGGCCATGGGGTGTGCAGGGCATCACAGCTCTGTGAGGCCAGACCTGGCTGTGAGGGACGTCAGACATCAATAAACATCACTGTCAGAAAGGACAGGAAAAGGTTATTTATCAGAAAACAGGCTGGAAAGTAGGATTGCAGCGGCGGTGACGTGTGCTGCGGCCATGCTGCCAGGGCTGCATCCCGCGGCGGCTCAGAGGGGTCAGAGGCACTGCTGCAGTGCCAGGGCTGGGCTCAGCTCAGCAGCCCCACACTGTGCCTGTGGCCAGCGTGGTGCTACCAGGCTGACAGCAGCCCAATATTCTCTCACTTTCCCTGGTGCAGTTAGGAGTGACAGTGTCCTCAGAGCAAGGCAGGCTGAGATTTCAGCCCGAGCACAGATGCCCTGTGGTGCTCCCCTGACTGCTGAGCTCCTGGGCTGCAGGAGCTGCTGTGTCTGTGCAGAGACAGGGGTCTCTTCATCTGCTGGTTCTGCAGGGAACTGTGTGTGGGCATGTGAGTGTGCCTCTCTGTGACATGCTGGGCATTTGAGAACAATGTTTTCAAAAAAAAAAAAAAACAAAACCAGACAAGGTTATTAATTTTCAAGATAACACCAGTGAGAACACTGAGTTGCTGTTGAATTGTTGATCATTTTCTGGTGACTGCAGTAAAGACATTTGAGTGCCATGTTCACCTGTGGCCTCCTGGACCTGCTCTGCCTGCACAGGTGATGCACAGGTGGAGCTGGAGCTGTGTGGGGCTGGGGGGCTGAGCCTGGTGAGCAGTGGGGCAGGAAGCCCCAGAGCCTCAGACCTGGGTTCGGGAGCAGTGCCAGGGACAGGCTCAGGACAAGCTGGTGGTACTCCTGATGCCAGGGCTGTTCCCAGAGGAGCACTAGGGCCTCAGGGATGCCTTTAGCATATCCCTGGCACAGCTGGGAAGTTTTGCATCCTTCAAACCTGTCCTGACGCCACAGTTCAAGGTACAGCCCCAGTGCTGTACCCTCCCTCTCCCCATCGCCTCCCTCTGATTAGAGCCCTCGAAGCAAACCTGCTAATGCCTTTCCCAAGCTCTCGCCCCCACACTTTTGCCATATAAATCACTATAATTAAAGTGTTTGGAAAATGCTTCTGGAGCCCAGACAAGCATCCCCACATGCTACACACCCAGCTTGGCAAGCCTGACTTCCTGCTGCACCCACCCTGCTGCCTGGGGTGCTGCATCCCTTCCCTCCCCAAACAGCCGGCAGGACACAGGAGAGGACCGTTCCCAGGCTGTGCTCGCCCCAGGCTGCAACCCTGCCCCGGGCTCAGCACCTGGCCAAGGCACTGCACCCAAACACAGAGAGGCCACAGAGATGGGGCAGGACCCCTGCTAGCCCCTGGCACCACGAGCAAAGGCTGGACAAGGCTGTCTGTGGGGGGAGACAGGGGTGCTGGGGGAATGCTGCTGCCCACGCCTCTCTGTCACTGCTGGGAGAACCAATGCTCTCTGCTGACTGCTGAAACCTGGCAGTAGAGAAAGCTGGGGAGGAAGCCCCTTTGAGAGGGCATGGAGGGCATGGCACACTGCACCTGGCCCTGCTGCTCCTCTCAAGGGATGAGCCCACAGCTCTGTCCCTGGCCCCTTTCTCTCTGGCACAGAGGAGGCAGCAGGGGTGAGCCCTGGGTGAGCCCTGGTGGAGCAGGCAGGGCTGGTGGGGCCCAGGCAGGAGGGCAGGGCTGCTCTGGGGACTGGCAGAGCCTGGTGGGATGGCCTGGGCACCAGGATGAGGTCCCAGCTTCCACCTCCAGCACAGCTCTGCAGGGCAGGAGCAGGTCCCATCCTGCCCTAAACCAAGGCATGAGGAACACAAGAGGTTTTGGCCTGTCTTTTTAATTTGGAGCAGAACAGTCCTTCAGGAGCTGGTGTGAGCCACCACCTGGGGAAAAAAAAGCCATTTTTCAAGCCATGGGCAGCAACATCCATGAAACATTAATTTTTAACACTGAGCCCCTGGAGTGCAGATCAAAGCAACTACATGAGGAGGCAAAGGGAAGGAGCAGAGCAGCAGGCGAGGAGACAGAGCTGCCTGAATGGGAGTGGCACAGGCATGCAGCAGCTCTCAGGAGCCCTGTGGATGTGGCCAAGCAGGCACAGTGGCCTGAGCAGAACAGCTCCTGGCACGGGGAGCCTCTCCAGACACCACAGTGTGTGTGTGGCTCTTTTTCTCACCGTCCCTGGACCCACCTGGCCCCTCCTGGCCTTCCTCCAGTGACCACTTCGGATGTGTCCCCAGACCCCTCATCCCCACTCCTGAGCTCCAAGGTTCTCAGCCAGGACTCCTCCAGTGGGTCCCTGCCTGTTTGTCTTCTCCTCTCCCACTGTGCTCAGCTGGCACCAGCTGTGCCCCGTGCCAGGAATATTTGAGTCACCTGCACTTTCCTGTTCTATTCCCAAGAGCCCTGCTGCTCCCTGCTGCCAACACTGCCACAGCAGCCCAAGTGCCAGCCTGCAGAAAAGCTACCTGCCCACCCAGCCCGCTGGCCACTGCAGCTGTCTGGGGGTGGGGAATGAAACCCCCGTTCCCCCAGGGCTCACCCCCAGAGCTGGGTCCCTGTGCTGACTGGAGGAGCTGGTGGCTGTGCTGCACCTTCTGCTGTCCCAGGGCTGCAGTGCCAGGTGATCACCCAGCCCCTGCCCACCCGCCCAGGGCAGCCATGCAGGGGCATTCCTGCATCCCCTGCACCTTGGTGCTCTCCCTCTGCTTTCCCAGCCACCAACAAGAGCGAGATGCACGAGCAGGGATCTGCAGCTGTCCTTGAGTGGCCACCGTGGGGATTTCACAGGCTCACAGAGCCTGTGACCATGGCAAGCTCTGTTGTTTGCTGCCACTTACTCTTCCTCAGCTGGGAGGGTTTGGCAGCTCTGTGCAGACAGAGCTCAGTCCTGCTCCCAGCTCCTGCTCAGCATGTATTTTTACCTTTTAATGAAAGCGACTGAACTGCCTGAAGTTGCCTCTCAACTCTTCTCTGGAGCTTGGATTGCCAAGAAATGATTGACACATTTAATGGAGGCAGTGGGTGCAGAGGAATTTGGCAGGAGCCCAGGCTCATGATACACAAAGGATAGCTTGGGCTTTCTGAGCCTCTGCTCTCCCAGAACACACTGTCCTCAGGGGCTGTGAGCTCAGGAGCCCTGGGAATAGGGCAGGGGCTGAGCCAGGGGGTTGGGGAGAAAGATTTGGGGCAGAAAGGGCTGTGGAGGGGCTGCAGTGCACAGCCCTGAGCGCAGGCTGGAGAATCCAAGCTTCTCTCGGTGCCTTTTTGGTTTTCCTACTGCTTTGAGCGGGGTTTGTCCCCACACTGGGGGTGAATGTGTACAGCAGATACTTGCCTGGTTTTGCATACACACGCTCGTGTGTGAACCTGCACGTGAAAGGGGCTTTTTCTTACATTTCCTGGAGAAAAACCCCCCTGCCATGCATGGACTAGTTTGGGAGCAGCCCACACAGATTGCATTTAGCACACATACCTGTGCATGCATGCTCCTGAGCGCTCACATGCACACGTGTGAGCTCACCTGCACCTGCAGCTGCTCTCCCCGTGGCACACCTGAGCGCTGGCATGTGCCCTGTGACACCCACACGCCAGACAGGTGTCACCCCAAACCATCACCTGGCACCTGGCACCGAGTAACGCTTGCTGCAGCCTCCCCTTCACACAGGAGCACTGTGTCAGCCAACTCCAAGGTTTAGATCAGCGCAGTCTGAAGGCTTTTGTGTCTGCAGCCTTCTGGGAGGTATCAGAGAGTGACCCTTGGCCATTCCTTAAGCTCAGGAGCGGGGTTAGGAACAAAGGAACAAAGCTGCCTGTCAGTCCCTGACCATGGGCTCTGACCTCGGCTCAGCTTTGTCCCGTTTGAAAGGCACCCTGAAGCCACCACTAAAATTACTAATACCTCTGCCCTGGGTGTTTTCAGAGGGGCACCCATTCCAGATGTCTCTGGAGTGATTTCCAGGACCTAGAGAAGGCGTTTCTTGTGTTTTCAATGTATACATTGCTCATCCCCTGGAGCTTCCCTTCTCCTGCAGATATAAAGGGCAATTTGTAGAGCTTACAAAGGCTTATTAAAATATCATTGTGAAAGGGTGACATAAGCACCTGAACAGAAAAGAATAGGAAATATTTGTCTCATTAACCAGAGACTTAGATGTCTTGTTTCCTTTTCCTTGTACCTTCTTCCTATAGGAGGGCAACAGTAATTTATTATCATGTGTGGAGAGAAAAGCCTCACTCCTTGGAAGATGTGCTGATTTCTGTGAAGCTCTCTGCACCTGGCTTGTGCTGTGGGGCGGGCAGGCTGGGAGCAGGCATGCCTGGTGCTCAGAGGCCTGGCACATTCTTTCAAATAATGCCAAAAGAGCAGCATTTTCTGAAAGCAGCACGGCCCCAGCCCCGTTTGTGTGGCCACAGCCAGTGTGGGCTGGAACACAGCACAGGCTATTAGCATGTAATGAACACAACAATTACTCTGTAAGGGGGAGAAAGGGTTAGGGCCAGGCAGAGTTTTAAGAATAAAGGCTTGTTTGGGAGAATTATTCACTCGGTCCCTGCTGTAGGTGGACAGCAGATTAGAAGGAAACATTATCTCTCAGGGCAAGTTCAGAAGGACAAATGAATCCAAACTGGCACGGGTTGAGAGTCTCAATACATTATTCTCTTTGCTCTACAAATCTGTGAGAACAAAGTGCTCAGTGTAAATGTTCACCAGGGCCTTTTTTACCCCTGTAGGACCACAAAAGTTCAGCATGAGATGAAGGGACACGTGTTGGCTATTAGTCCACTACAAAGAGCATTTCAGTTCAGAAATTAGAGTCTCATAAAAACATTATTGTCTGTATCCCAGGACATTTGCTTGTTAGGGCAACATGGACTGAAAAAAATGTGCCCCTCTGCACAGTTGTGTGCCTCACCAGCCTTACCATGGCTAGCCCACCTCAGGGGCTACCTCAGGCCAGCCCCCCAGCCTGGCATCACCCTGAGGACAGCCCCTGAGCCTCAGCCTCAACACCAGTCCTGTTATCTCTGCAGGCCAAGAAGGATTTTTGCCCTAAAGAACCCCTGGCCTGGTGTGCTTTGCTGCTGCAGGAGGTTGCACCTTGCCCAGGGTCCTCTCACCCAACATGCAGTACTGCATGAAGCCTCCACTGACATTTCTGGCTCTGCCCTGCTCACATGTCTGCAGTTTATATGTTCACCAGGTCTGAGGTAAGGAAGAAGTTTATGCCCAAGTGAAAAAGTCAAGGATCATGGAGTTCTTGCCTTCCCCTGCCCCAGAGATCACAGTCTAGCTCTTGGGAACACCGAGGCACCTTTCCCCTTCTCTGCCATCAGGAGCCCTCCTTCCTGAGGCTGCTGTGGCTCAGCCTCCTCAGGACTGACAAACCAAAGCCCCGCTGGAGCTGCTGGACTTGGTCCTGGCTCTCTGAGTGAAGTGCAGTGATGGCAGCATGGAGACAATCAGAACACAGGATCTGACAGTCCCTCCTGGACTTGCAGACTGGAATAAACAAAATTATGGACAAGCATTCACGAGTACATCTATGACACTTCTGGGTTGTAAGCTGCTTGCTGCCTCCCTGGTTTAGAATGATTTTGACAAAAAGTATCCACATGATTTTGATATACTCGAGCCCATGGCCAGGCTTTATAAGATACTTGGCAGTCTATGGGACAGTTTTTAGAAGCATTTTGTTTTGCATTTGGATTGTCTTCCAGCTACCAAGATGATCAGCTTTGGGCTCAGTCAGCAGAGGGAGGAAGGTTCTGAGGACTTTTGCAGTAGGAGACTCGGAGGGGCCACCCCAGGTCTAAGGCTGCCCCAGGACACTGCCAGGAGCTGTGGGCAGGCAGTGAGCAAGGCTCAGAGCAATTCTCATCTCCCCCAGATCTGTTTGTCCTGCCAGCCTCAAAGGCAGCCAGCACACAGCATCCACTGCTTCCTCCAGCTGCACAAGGAGCATGTGCTTTTAAAAGGCTAAAAAAAAACCAAAAAGGGTGGAATATATATTATCTATTCACAAAGCCATTGTAAATATTAAAGAGCCCATGAGGGCAAATGTCTCTGATGATGTCTTTTCAGGAGTGTGGGAGAAAAATCCATGCAAAGGCACTACTCAGGGGTATGGCCAAAAGGCAAGAGATGCTTTGAACTTATTCAAAGCCACAGGGTCAGCAGTGTTTCTGGGACTGCAGCGGGAAGCTGCTCCCCATCTCTCCTCAGAGCCAGCTAAAAGGTCACTTCGGCAAATCCACAATTTAAATAAAAGATAGTGAGTCCCAGAGAAAGCTACTTGAAAATAAAAGGCACCAGAAGTGAGGTAGATGCATCTGTCTGAGTGGCAGAGGTTGTGGAGAGCCTCGACTCAGTACCAGAGTGTCTGTGCAGCACAGGGAGAGGACAGGTACCCCAGGTGCTTCTCAGGGGTGCACCTGCAAGCACCTGTCACAGCAGGAATGGAAAGGGAGCCTCCATCCCCCTGTCCCCATTCCCCCTCCAGCCCCCTTGGCTGCACAGAGCAGCCAGGGCCCTGGCGGTCTCTGCTGTCCTGCCCCACCAGTATACCCAGTATACCCACGCTGCAGAGTCACGTCCCTGCTGCCACAGCAGCTGTCATGGCCAGGAGGAAAGAAGCATCTCTGGAGAGGCCAAGACCTGGGAGAGAGCTGTGGCTTTGGAGGACTCATCTCCTGTGCTCCTTAGGTGTCCCAAGAGAGGACAGAAGATCACTAAAAACTCTGAGGAGACACTTTGATTGGAAAGGCAAGCAAAGTGAAGCAGTCCGTGGTGTTATGTAATGCAGCTCTGTTGAAACAGTGCAGGAAAGTTGCCTTGTGCCAATAAATCAGGCGGCCACGGAGGAGCAGATGTGAATCACACCTTGCTTCATATGCCCTGCAGTGTTTTCACTTATTGTTCCAGTTTTAAAGATTAATGGCACTCAGAGATGAGTATTAGCTACGCTTCCATTTCATACTCATTATCAGAAGAGCTTTTTTCAGCATAATTAGCATGGATCAAATTTTCTAAGTGGCTCAGCAGACTGGCTGCTGTTCCTTGGCTGCTAAGAATGCCTGGGACATCCCACTGCTGCACTGGGTGCACTGGACCCCTGAGTCCTCTTAGCACCTTGAAACGTGGAGAGAGAAGGGGCACTGTGAGATGACAGCTGCTGCAGCCCAGAAACAGGGGTTCCTTGACCTGGGCTGCCAGGAACCCCCATGTTCTGACACAGCTGGTGGAGGGTGAGGGGCTGGCGGCCTCTCTGTCACTAAACAGGAGAGCAGGTGGGTCTGCCTGCTGTGGGTCAGCCAGGGGCAGGTGCTGGTGCTCACAGCCCAGGCAGCAGCAGCCCTGGAACCCCAGTGCCGGGGCTGATCTCTGCTCCAGGCTGCTTTGTGTTATCTGGGCACGTGTGCCTGGTGCCCAGCACATCAGCGTAGGGAGTATTTGATACCTGGAGGAGTAACTGAGGTGGGTTACCTACACCAGGAGAGAGTGAAGGTGGTGTGGGAGAGCTGGAGGAAACAGTGGCTGGGGAAGGGAAACTTGCTGGCATCTTCCAGGGCTTACTGGGACTGTTCCGTGGGGCTGGGGCACGCTGTCCCCCACAGGTCTGTGTGTGAAGGGCGAGCCCCGGGTGCTGTGCCCGCAGGGGAAGGTGTTGGCAGTGTGGGAGGAGAGCAGTGGGGGCTGTGGGTGCTCGTGTGTGCCTGCCAGTGGTGTGGAGAAGGCCGGGGAGCACAGTGCTGAGCTGCCTGCTACACCCAATCAACCCGTGATCGTTTCTATCATGAAGATAAACTGGCCATCGTTGCCAAAAATAAATGTTAGTGTTCCAAATCCACACTTCAATAGCACCAGCTCATTAGAGATGCATATCATTTGGCTCCAGTCCCACACCTTCTAGCTCGTTATAAATATGCAGTTGCTGCTGGCTCTACCCCAATCATCTCTGCAATCAGAGCTTTTAATTAGGTTAATTAAATTGTATCAAACCTCGCAGGGACGCAGTTCACTGATGCTGATGAGGCAGCCAAAACAGACCTTAACTCTAGCTCTAATGAAGGCCCTGCTGCAGCTAATAACAATGCATAATAAATTAGTGCTTCCCTAGAAAGGTGCATCGGGGCTTGCATTTCAGTAAATGATGATCTGTATGCACTAATTCACTATTGCAGTCTTTAGGTCTGCCAAGCCAGGGACATCCTGGGAATAGGTTCTCACTAAATAATGGGCTCCTGCCTGCTTGAAGCAACGCTGCTCACCTGGGCTCTCTCAAGGCACTAACGGCTTCAGGTACACAACCGTGAGACAGCAAAGCAAATATTTGCTGCTTTCACCTTGCCCAGCCCTGGGTTCACCCTTGATGCCTGGCATCTCACAACAGAAGCAGCAGCAGGTATTTATTCATTTGAAACCTTCTGTCATGGGATTTGGAGAGGAAGGTTTTGTTTGGAGGGAAATGGGTGGCTGTGTCCAAGTGTGGCAGCAAGAAGGGAACAGCACCCTCTGCCCAGGCTCTCCCCAGACATCAGCAGCCCTGTGTTGCTCCTAATCAAAGGTCCAAGTGGCCAAGGAGCTGTGGAACAGAGAGGTTTAGGGCAGCCATGCTGAGCAGCAATTAGTCATTCCTGATTTACATTCTGCTCTTTCAACTCCCTGCTGTGAAGCTGCTCAGGCTTGAGTGGAGGAACTTCACCACCCTTTTCTCCTTGGTGCCCTTGGGCAAGGCACCTCAGCTGAACCTGGCTGAGGGATGCTCCGGAACAGCAGGACCAGGGCAGCCAGTCCTGCAGCTGGAGACACCTGCACCAGCCCCCAGTGCCACTGGTGACCCTGGGCTGGCAGCACCTGCTGGGTGAGCAGAGGGATGATCCAGAGGTGCGTGGTGAGCAGATGGTAACGCACAGGGCAGCACTGTGAGCAGTGGGATGGGTGGGACCAAGCCTCTCTGCTCTCCTTTGTTCAAAGAACATAGCCTGGGGGGCCTCCAGAGGTGCTGGGGGTCCCTCTGGCTGCCACAGCACATGGCCACTGATGGAGACCCCACAGTGGCTGTCCTGAGGGAATCCAGAGCCTCCCCAGGCAAGTCAGCTTCTGCTGCCATGCCCCAGGGACCCCACTGTGCTCTCCAGTCTGGTTCAGGCTCGGAAAATGGAGCCTACGGGAAAGCACCTGAGAAGCCTAGGGCTGGTGATGGTTCTCCTGCTAGTAGAATATATTGTTGCAGCTGCCTAGAGATAATCCTGCGAGTGTAGTCTGCTATTAACATTTATAGGCAGTCATTATCAATTGAGTTCTTCAGGACTTGAACAAGGAATTACACAAATTATTATATGGCACAATATTATTGAATCACCTAAAACCTGAGCTGTGAATCTGGGGAATTTTTATATCTGTATCTTTCAAGCTGCAGGGAATCTCCTTGCTAAAGAACCTGTTGGTTCAGCTTTTGATGCTATAATTATCACAAACAAAAAATAGCTGTGGGCATTTTCTCGCTGTCCTTCCCCATGAGGGCCCAGCTAGAAGATGGCAGATCCCACTCCTGTCTCACTTTAAATCCTATGCTGTGGCCCAGTGGGCTGGGTTTTGGATTCAGTTATAAGGTACTGGCTCTTTCCAGATGCTTGCAGAAACATTTCAGTGCTTTAGTATGAGGATACCAAGCTAAAGGCTTTGGGAGTCAAAGAGCAAAGTCTTTCAGAAGGTGTGGATTTTTTCCTGGATGCCATTGGGAACTCTGCAGGGCAGCAGGTGTGAGTCAGCCCTGTCTGCTAACATGGAAGTTCAGAGATCAGCACCTGCCAAATCCTTCACCATTGCAGGCAGGAGTAGGTGAAAAACGTTTGTTCACAAGAGCTGGCAGCTCCTTTTAGTCTGTTATGGCCACAAGATGATACACCACTCCACAGGCTGTGGGATTTGTAGCCAGGCTTTGGAGGTCAGGGTCCAGCAAGAAGCCTGCTCAATGTGACCACCACAGACGTAACACTGTTCTGGTTTCCCTTTGTTAAAGCCTTCATGGCTTCCCAGGGAAAAGTAAATCACAACAGGCACAACTTTTGCTACCCAGACCCATCCTGTGATCACCAGACTGTGTGTCCTGGCTGGTACCTCAGCTCCAGATGCCAGTGGATACCACCACCCCCAGGAGCAGTGTGGCCAGTGACTGCTCAAAGAAAGCCTCGCAGCTGCCTAGTGCATCCCGTAACACCTCACTCCCAGCTGGGAAGAGATGCCTTTGTTCCAGGGCTCAGGGCACTTGTGCCCGTTCCAGCACTTGCTCTGCAGTGGGACAGAGGGCACAAGGCAATCGTTGGGCCTGGCCAGGTCGCTGCTTTTCAATTCCTGCTGCAGGACTCCTGGAGGCTCCCGCAGCAGAATTGCTGGTTCCTCTCCCATCCAGCAGCAACGCTCTGAGTACAGGTAAAATTAATCAAGGGCAAGGATGAAATATGTATCTATTTAAACCTGAGTCTGAAAGAGATTTCCCGTGACGGCCAGAGGGGTCCCGAGGGGCGCGGTGACACCGCGGGAACGTCCCCGAGCCCCGGGCGGGCACGGCCGCGCCGCGCACCGCTGCTGCCCCCTGCGGGCCACGCCCGGCACTGCGGCCGCTCCGCCGCCTCGGCCAAAGGCTGCGTGGCTGTGGCTCGAGCGAGCCGGACCGGACCGGACCGTCCTCACACGCGGGCTTTGTTCCTCTTTCGCTTGAGCACATCGGACCGAACTGGACCCTTGTCATACCCAGGACTTTGTTTTATTTTCACTCGAGCGAACCAAACCGAAGTGAACCAAACCGTTCTCACACACAGGACTTTGTTTTCCTTTCACTCAAGCAAACCAAACCAAACAGAACCAAACCAAACCATTCTCACACACGGGGCTTTGTTTTCCTCACCCGGCCCTTACAGAATCCGCAGTCTCCGGGTTCTGCAGAACTCCATGAATGCTCCCCTGAAAAATTTTCTCCCCCTGAAAAATTTTCTCCCCAGTTATCACTGCGATGGCAGGAACAACGTCTGAAGCTGCATTTACGCATGTAAAAACATTGCATTTCATCACCGAGCTGCTGGAAAAGCTCCAAAGTAGGTAGGCCTAAGAAGAGCATCTTTTTTTTCTCCCCACCTTGCAGACCATGTGCTTATTGCTGGCAGCGACGGGACGATGGAGAGATAAGAAAAGGAATGTTCACACGGAGGCTTCTCTGAACATGCCTGGGCCGCTCCAGGACAGTCAGGATGTGTGTCCACATCCCCCACCCCGGCAATGCAACCGGCCCAAGGAAAACCCAGAGGACAAACTCTTGTCCCATACTTGGCTGCTGCATTGTCTCCCCTTACACAGAAGTTTGGCACTGCCTCAGTTTGAACTGAAGCAACTCTGGAGGAAAAGCACACGAGGGAATAGTGCAAATAGGAAATGAGAGGGATTGGGGGATGCTGGGGAAACTACTAGAGAGTAATTCACCTTTAGCCTGCTTGGAAAGACAGCTTAAAAAGCTCAGCTCCAGCCTCAAGTTTGGACAGGTCATGCTCACCCCAGAGCTGACAATCCCCAAGTACCTTCCCTGTCCCTGGGCTGTGCTTAACCCACCTCCCTAACATCCCACTATGACCTTGACTGCTCACTGATGGTTTATGGTGCATCCTACCAGGACACTTAGGCAAATCTCATGGCTTCCCACCATAAACATCAATAGAACAAACTCTGATTTATTAATCAATTAATTAGATGAAACACACTGATGGCTGCCACAGGCCCGCAGTGATTTGTTTCAGCAAAGTGCTGAGCTGCAGTCAAAAGCAGGCTGGCACCAGCCCTTCTCCAAGGGATATGGCTCCTCCTTTCTGAGCAAAGACTGTAACAATTATTCCATGAAATGGCTAACGTTTCCTCTGAAACTTGAATTTGTAAATAGCTGGACCAGTCGTTGTTTCTTTCTTCACCTTTACTTTATGGGTTTTGTCCTGGAAAAAAAGAACAAGTACAAACATTTGCTGTCATGCAAGGAGGAAAACCCACACCCACATAAATCAGAGAATCCCTAGGTCTGACCATAAAAGAAAAATGGTCACTTTGCACTGTTTAGGTGGGGATTATAATTTTATCTGCTCAAAAGAGCCTTCAGGCTGTCAGGCACAATCTGCTTTGCTCAGAAGCACCAGAGAACAGGAGTCCCTTTGACACAAATAATTTCTGTGGTCATCTGGATTTTTAAGACCTTCTCATAACTCACAGAAATTGTTCCCTGCTTCTGACTCCTAGTGACACTATTCTGAGCTCCCTGTGAGCACCATTTTACATCTGAGTCTTTATCCTTGCTGACAAGGAGAGACTTGGACTAGCAGATATAATTTACTGGAATGCTTCATCTCCTTGCTTTTTCCATATTGAAGAGGATTACTTATCTTTAGGAGTTATCTGCAGGTGTCACTATAAAACCAGAATGAAGAAAGAAATAAAACAGATACAACACACACAATACCAGACCTAATGACCTGAACAGAACAGACTTGGAGAGCCAGAACCAAATCCCTCACCAGAAGATCCTTCCGTGTCTGGATTTTCTGTGAGATGACAAACATGGTCTTCTCCCTCTCGATGCGCTGCCTCAGGAGGTCATACTGGTTCTTCCTCTGCTGGGCTAATTTCTGGAAACAAGAAAAAAAAAGCTGTTTTAAGACAGAGGTGAACAAGACACTGTGGTCTAAATCCTCTGACTTTCAATGTCAAATGCAAGAAATCATTTGACTCCCTAATGAAAATCCACTTTATCCAGAGGAGGGAAAAAAGGAGGACAGACCAGAGACCAATTCCTGAAGTACTCAGAACCTGCTGAGGCCTCTCAAAATGCAACTTGTTGGGTCAAGTTTGCCTACTGAGAGTGGATAGCTTTCCCAGCACAGGATCAGTATTACTGCAGGTGTGATTTAAGTAATTAAATTAAGGAGAACAGATCCCAACATGCTTAAAATATGACTCAGCCATTTAGGAGAAAACTAGTCAGTCTACGACTCGTCCAACTGCTTTACTGACAAGTCAAACTGAGACAGCTGGCAGGAGGAAAGGGACCACAGGGTGTTTATTATCTGCCATCTGAGTCAGAAAAAACAGGTTAAAAATTTACCAGTCGGCAATTTTAAGACAACTATTTTTACCTTACACACAACCAACTCTTACGCAGAGGACTTTCCAAAAGATCTGAATTACCTGAGCAGAATCTACAGTAGTAAAGCCAACTGTAGCTACCTGTGTGATACTAAAACATCAGAATCAAAGCTGATTGCATAAGCAATTCATGCTAAAGAATCATGAAACAGTTCAAACTGGGAAAGCCAGGAAGTGAGACTATAGCTTAAATGGCTTTAGGAAGAAAAGTGAGGAGATAAATCTCAAGCCACTTTGGGCTTAGAACCAAAGTGAAATATACTGTAAGATCAGGAACACTGCAACAGAGACATCTGTGATGGAATAAGCTTCTTCCTATTTACCTAATTCAGGGGTGCAAGGGGTTTTGGGGAAGTGTAGAAGAGACTTAACAGTGGATGCTGAAAAAAATTACACCTGAAACTACAGCAGTCTAATGAAAAGGTAGTCCCATAGGTGTTCTTTTATAGAGGAGAAATATCTCAGTTTTGCAGGGACACTGCCTAATCAATCAGATCCAGCCCACTCTTTTCTGGCCCATATACCACAACTTATGGTGGTCCATCCACAGGGGACTGGGATGCAGTGAAAGAGTACTCTGTGTTAGTCCAGGAGATGTGACTGCAGGCTCTAGGCAGTCACTTGGTGATTAAGTGACATCCACTACTGCCTTGTGTCACCAATAAAAGTCTTAAGAACACAGTTTTGTTCACTTCCACAGTGGTGCAATGAATCCTTTTTAGTGCTTGTCATATAGAGGATGTAAACCATGAAGAAGTCTGTAGGACAAACAGCAGCAGTACCTTTAGGTGGGCAGGATCAGTAGGTCCCTTCACTGCCTCTCTCTGCAGCGTTGCAATGGTTGGTCTGTTGTACACTCTATCTACCAGCTCAGGAAGGGTGTCCAGGTGAGCAGCAATATCAAACTCCTTAACTATACATAAAAAAAAAAAAAAAAAAAAAAAAAAAGAAAAAAAGAAAAAAATTAGGAATAAACTCCTTCAATAAGGAAATCTTCCAAACACATTGCTACAGTCAGCAACACAGCTCCTGCAGAAGTGATGTCTCAGCTAGTAACCAAGAGGGATTTCTAGAGCACCTGAATTTTTTTATTCCTGAAAGATAGAAGTGTCTTTCTTTTCTGACAGCCCACATGAGCAGGTGACAGAACAAGTTCAGGGCTCACCTTCCCGCTCCGAGTCCACGAAGAAGAGATGCCGGCCCGCGCCGCTCCCCGCGGCGTCCAGCAGGTGGAGCTCTGCCTTCAACCGCTCGATTTTCTGCGACAGAAAATCCAAGTTTGGCCATATTCGGAGCGAGAAAATCAAGTCTCCCCCGAGGACATTTCTGTCTGTTCCTCGGGGTTACAAATAGCTGAACTCCTCCTTCCTTTTTTCATCTCTGAAAACACATCTAGTCTATATTTTTGACATGTCTTCACAACCTTTCCAGACAGAGGGTCACAGTGATTCCTGCTGTTACCCAAAGTGCACAAATCCACCTGCAAAACTGAGTCCTCTGTTTGGCAAAGGGGAATCATTGCCATGGAACTGCCAGCAAAAGCATGAAGGAAAGTATAAAGCTGGCTTTGATTTTTTATCCCCAGTGAGAATTCTGTTTTGTGAATCAACATCAGAGCATGCAACACCTTCAGAAGAGGATCGTATTTTTGTGGACTAAATTTCCACAAAATTTACCTTTTCCATGTTGGAATTCTACCATATTCTAACAACCCACTCCAGATCATCCTCCTCAGCTGGGAGACCTTCTCATAGTCTGTAACTGCCTGACAGGAGAGTGTAGCCAGGGTGCAGTTACTCAGCTCTCTCAAGTAGCAAGCTGTTCCCCCTGTATCAGCACTGGTGGGGCTCCCCCTTGAGTGCTGTCTCCAGTTCTGGGCCCTTCAATTTAGGAAGGACATTGAGAGGCTTGAATGTGTCCAGAGAAGAGCAGCAAGGCTGGTGAAGGATCTGGAACATAAATCCTATGGAGAATGGCTGAGGGAACTGTTTAGCCTGGAGAAAAGGAGGCTCAGTGGAGACCTTATCACTCCCTACAACTCCCTGAAAGGTGTTTGTAGCCAGGTGGGGGCCCAGGCAACCACTGACAGAACGAGAGGACCTTCAGCTGTGCCAGGGGAAGTTTAGGCTGGACACTAGGGAAAAAAATCTCTAGGCACTGGAATGAGCTACCCAGGGAGGTGGGGGAGTCACCATCCCTGGAGGTGTTTAAAAAAATACTGGATGTGGGACTCAGTGCCATGGTCTAGTTTTCCAGGTGGTGTTAGGTCATAGGTTGAACTTGATGACCTCAAAACTCTTTTCCAACATAGTCAATCCTGTGATTCTGTGACAGGACAAGAGGAAACAGCCTCAAGCTATGTTGGGGGAGGTTCAGGTTTGGTATTGGGAAAAATTTCTTCCCTGAAATGCTAGTCAGGCATTGGAACAGGGAAATGGTGGAATCACCCTCCCTGGAAGTGTTCAAAAGGTGTGTGGCTATGGCACCTGAGGGGTACAGGTTAGTTGTGACCATGGTGGTGGTGGTGGTGGGTGAACAGCTGGACTTCATGATCCTTAGGGATTTCATTACTTCTCTATGAACTAAGAAGAAAAATGTTTAAAGTCTTGAAATTTAGGTGAAAGTCACTGTGTTTTATAACAATGCACAGTGTCATTTTCTATTATCATCACACCTTTAAGTTCTATATCCAGCACTCCACAGACACTTCCATTGTCCTTCCCAGCACTGTACAAATCAGACTTCGTTGAACAAACACAGTAGTCAGCAGCACCAGTAAGTACAATACAGTAAAAAAACAATTCTGAGCAAATTAGAAAACACTAAAAATGTGAGTTATTACCTTAGCTTCCGCAACTCTTTTCATTTCTATGTATTTAATATCCTGTGTCCTCATCAGTTTCACCTGCTCTGGGGTAATTTCACCCTTTGGCTGCTTTATTACATGGACTCCATCCTACAACCAGACAAACACAGCACTTATAGACAGCCCATCCCACCTGGAGAGCACTGTGGGGCCTGCTAACAGCAGAACTTTGTCCCTTGTCCCTCATTTTCTTCAAAGCCCTCTACAGGCACCAAAACAATTTTTCTCATTTGTCTAGTAAGTCATTAATTTAAAACAAAACAAGGCTAGGGAGAAGAAATGTTACTTAGAGCAACAAAGTGTAATCCTGCTTGAAGGCAATGGAGACTCTCACCTTGACCTCTGCACGTATCATTTTGAAGTAGAACTCATCGGGGTTCTTGTCCAGAGCTTTCTTCTGCAGCGCCCTGAGAGCATTCTGCTTCTTGTGGTAGTCACTGGGGAGGATAAAACCAACAATCACGAGCTGTTCGGCAGCTTCTCCGTGTTCACCCCGGCTGAGGCGCCGAGTCTTTCCCAGCGAGGCTCGGAGCTGGGAGACAGCGCAGGGAAACCCTCCGGACGGGGGAAACCCACCCAGCGCCGCCCGCCCCCAGCGGCCGCACTCACTGGGCGCGGAGCCGGTAGTCCTTCTTCTTCTCCAGCAAGCCCAGCTTCGTCCGGGCGGCGGGCTACGGGAGAGACGGGGAGCGTGAGGGGGAGAGCGCGGTGAGGGAGCGCGGAGGGCCCGGCGGGGAGGGAATGCGGAGGGCTCCGCTAGGGGCCCGGCCCGGCTCGGCTCGGTTCGGCTCACTGACCTGGGCCCGCTCGCGGTGCGGGCGCTGCCGCGCCTTGGCGGCTTTCCTGAAGGCGGCCGACATGACTGCGATGGCGGCTGCGGCCGCTCCGAGCGCCGCGCCCAGGAGCGCGCGTGCACACGCGGGGCGCGCGCCGGAACAGGCGGGGCCTGGCCTCGGGAGTCACGGGCCGCGCGCGCCCCCGCCAGGAGGCGCCGTGCCCACGGCGACGGCGGGAACGCGCGCGCAGCCCCCCCTATCCCCGCAGGGACCCCCGGGCATGGGCAGGCCCGGCAGCCGCCGCCGGGACAGCCCCACGGGGCGAGCGCCGCCGGTCCCTCCGCCGCCGCCCGGAGCCCTCCCGGGGAGCTGCCGTTCCCGCCCCCGGAGCCGCCGCCTCGGGACGGGGCTCATCCCGCTGCCGGCCGCACGGGGAGCATCGCTGGCGGCAGTGGCACAGCGCCTCCCGGCGCCCGAGCGCCGTGCTGGGCGGCACCGGCCGGGCCGGGCCGCCCCCGGCCCCGCCCCCGCCCCGGGCCGGGCTCCGCGCTCGAGGCTTAGGAGCAGCGCCGAGCGGAGCCGGGTCTGCCCAGCGCCGGGGCTCCGAGAGCGGCAGCGCGGCCGCGGGACGCCGACCAGGTGGGTCGGGTCGGGCCGGGGGCGGGGAGCGCTGCCTGCTGTGGCCCCGCAGCCCTGGGCGGGTCGGGCGGTGGCGGGGGTGCCCTGGGGAGCTGAAGAGAAGGCACCGTGTCCCCGGTGCCGTCTGGGGTCGGGGCATCCCCCGGGACCCTGTCGGGGTCACGGTGGCGGTACGGGGACGTCACTTGCCGGAGAGCTCTGCTCCGGCAGCACGATGCACACCGCTTTCCAAAAAGAGAAAACCACAGCCTTTGGGCCGTGCCCCTTTGCCAGACGGCGAAGTTGAGAGCTCGAGCAGTGTTTTGTGAAGAGAGTACTGAGACTTTACTCGACCAACAGACCCGCGAGTAAACTATAACCAAATGCTCAAATGTAGCACAGGAAAATTTTCAGCACATCTGGAGCGATTGTTGTTTTTCCAGAGAATCCCAGGGTAGCTATGGGAGAAGACTCTAAGCCTTGCTTTTGTGTGTGTGTGCTAGACAAAGACTCGGAAGTCACAGTTTGGATCTCACATTAAAAAATAGTTCTGGATCTTTGCAATTTTCTTTTTCCTCAACAGAATTATGTTTCAGATTTTGCTCTCTTACAGGTAACTTTTTACTCTTTTCTTTATCAATTTCCAGTTCTGTACTTGTGGTTACCTTAACCACTGACACTTCCATGAGAACTCAAGGGGAAGTTGGATAAACTTTTCCAGTTAGCCTGGGTGAAGCATGGTGGTAGGGATTTCTCTCCACAGACTTGCAGCACAAACGGATGGTATGTGCCAGGGTTATGTATCTTCGTGGGGTAGGATTTGATACTGATGTCTCTTTACTTAAATCTGAACTTGCTATGTTCAGTGTTTTCCAGTTTTGAAAACAATAAAGGAATCTTTCCAATGTAGAAAACCTATTCCTAGGAGCAGAGGAAAGGGCAAAGCTCTGGTGGATGCAGCATCCTGGTGGCAGCACAGGCTTCTAGGGAAGAGTGTTTCCTTTTACTTTTCTGACTCCTCTACCAAGCATTAGAAATCTGTGGCTCTCCTAGCTGCCCAGGTGTTAAAGCTGCCTTATTTCCCTGATTTGCTTTGTCAATATGTGGTTTAACTTCATGATAGGCAAAGAGGAAAGAGGAAGTCTGACATTTTTCCTATCTTAGTTTTGTGCCATCCTCTCTCCTTTTTCCTAACATGGAGACTTGCTTTTCTTGCTGACCACTTCCTTTGAGACATAGAATTGTCAGCAGTAGTTTTATTCTTACCCAGCTCAGTCTGTAATTTTGCACACTTTTTTAAATGGTGGCATAGTGCAGGAGACAAAAATATAGGCGATATGGTTAGTTGTGGGTACTAATTATAGCAGATGCTCTATAGCAAAAGGTATGTTTTGGAGTAAGAACTCCATACACCTCTGCATAGGGAGTGGTGGGACACACTGAAGGCAGGGCAGTGTTTGGAAACAGCCAGAATTCCCTAGCAGGGAGGCCCTGTGAACTGTTCCATGATCTCAGCTTCTGGAGCATCCCTCTGTCTCTCTGTCTTGGATTTTTTGAGATGCCTCTTAGGGTAAAATCTGTGCTTTTGCCCTGCCTGCAGAACAGCACCTGAAGATCTGAGTGGTGAGGAGGGTGCTGAGGGTCACTGTGGTTCCCTGGTCTTTGGGAGGACAGGAGGTGGCTGCTGTTCCTGCAGCACATTTGCCCTCAATTCAGCTCCTGGTTTGCACTGTGGTTTCTTCTAGAGCAGGTGTTGGAACAGCCCTGCTGTCCCAGAACACAGCTGGCAGTAGGATAGCTCACCTTTCCCAGCTCACCCTATCCTGGGGAGGAAAGGCAGGAGTCTCTTTAGTGGCTGGTGTCATCACGGTGTCCCTGATGACACATGGGTTTTTGTCTGTAGTCTACCAATCCTGTATGACTGTAGGAAGTATTCACTGGTTGTCAGTTGATTTCTGAGGAGTTTGAGTTTAGCCATGTTCTTTTCTGGCTTTGGACATAGCAGCTTCAAGACTGAGGTGAACCCTTAACTGATGGAGCCAGAAGAAACTTCCCTGCAGGCAGGTTACCAAAATTCCCAAAAGTGCACCAACTTTGGAAGCACTGTATTCTGTTCCCAGCCAGGACTTGCTTGCCCTATTGCTTGCCTGATGAGGTAAGGTGCTTTCTGCTGTATTCCTAATTGCAGCTGAGTTTCTGCTGTTACACAGTTGGCTGGTGTTTGAAATGCCAGCTGAAATGTGGAAAAAATTGATTACTCTCAATACCCAAAGTGTTTCCAAAACCCTTTCCCTTAAAAAGGACTTTAATGACAATTGCAGCACTGATACACAAGGTTTTCTTGATGGTGCACCAGGATCCTCATTGATGTCTGTAGGATTTTTTCTGCCTATAGCTTATGTGAGGCTGTGCTTGATGAGCCACAGTTGCAGCAGCAACCTCAGGAGAGAGACAGGAGTTAAACCTTGTTGCTCTGGTTCACCTTTTGAGTGATAAAGAAGTTACCCAGAAAACTGGGGTCTGGCCACTCTGAATAAAAGCCAAACCTCTTAACAGGACAAACAGCTCCAAAATTCCTTTTAATTGCTCAAGTAAGAAATAATTTCTCCTCTGGTGTTCAGTATCCCTGGCTGACATGTGCTGGTCTCCGATTGCCCATGCCCACCGCAGTGCCCAGGTGCTCTGGCAGGAAGGTGCTGCCGTTGATGTTTGCAGTTTTGCTCAGAGTGCAAGTGGCTCATTCCTTAGAGGACTTTGCTTCTGCTGAAATAGGTGCAATTTCTATGGCCAAACTGGAAAAATTCAGAGAGAACTTCATAGGGTTTTGCCTTGGTGATGTCATCAAAATCAATTTAAGCATTTTACTCAGGTGGGGATTTTTTCAAAAGGAGGGGATAACTGTAGCCCTAAATACCAGTTGTATCTAGGAAAGGGAGAAGACCAGTTGTTAGGGGGCAGAGAACCTTTATCAGTAGTATTTAATCTTCAAATTACTACTACCAGGAGCTTTAGGGTCACTTTTAAAGTGAGGTTTTGGGCAGAAGGGCCAAGCTGCACGGGCTGTTTTGGTTTTGTGGCTGCTCTCAGGGAAGGCTGCCATGGGCACTGTCCTGCAGACACTCACCAATGAGGAGAGGGCATTTCCCACCAAGGCTGGGGTGTGTTTACTGGACTCTGTCTGCTCTGAGGTGGGAAAAGGAAAATACTTCATTCTGTGGAGACGTAGTTGCTGAGAAAAGTCCTTGGTCTTTGTTTCTTCTCTTCCTTCCGTTCTGCTCTGGTTTTACCAGGTGTAAAATACAATTGTCAGCAGTTTACACAGAAGGGGAATGTCAGTTTTCCTGTTGAAGAAAATATCAAGGGTCTGATTGTGAAAGGAAAGGGGAAATTGAAGAATGCCACATGGCTTCCACCTTCCTGTGTTTCACCCCAGCACAACTGCCTCTGCTGAGTGACCACTTTGTCTGTTGATATTTGCTAAATGGAGAAAGATTTTAACAAATTATTCTACCTGTACTCACAGGGGCTCACCAAGAGAGTAATATTACTCTGGGAGGAATCAGATGGACACGTTCATTAGGGCTAAATTAATAATTAAGAATTATTTAGTAATGTCTTAACACAGGATCCAAAGAGCAATGGAACAAAAATCCTGAAATTTACATTCTTGTTCTTAGTCTAGTCTCACTTTGACTTGATTTGGCCTGTGGTCATCTGACTGTTAATATTAATACATTTCCATTTTTATTTGCCTCTGAATATATATATATATATATATATATATATAAACTGTAGATTGTCCAACACTTGCAAACTGCAGAGTTCTTTTATGTGAAGTATTTTGAACTTCCCAAATGCAAAAAAAAGTTACTAAATTAGCAGCATGGATAGATATTCATTCTGGCCCCTTCTGTTTGGTGTCATGGCTGGAACAAGAGTTTGTTGATGTTTATGGCCAATCTGCCCAGTGCCAGTTCTGCTCAGGAATATAAATTATCTTCCAGCACCAAGCTGGTGCTGATGCCAAGGACATGATCTTGACTACTTCCTAACTTAGCTTTGAACATCTGAGCTGTGAGGAATGAGGAGTGTGCTGCATCTAACCTGGAGCTGTTGGCGGCCACCAATGTCATGAATCCAGTGAGTGGAGAAGCCAGCGCAGGTGACTGGACAGCTGGAGCTGTTTTCTCTACACAGGAGGGGCAAAGAGAACTCTGAATAGCTCAAGGAAATGCTTGGTGTTGTTTGAACAGTCAGAGATCTGCTTCCCTAGTGCTTCCTCCAGCACATGTTACACTTGACCCTGCCAGCACTCCACGCCAATAGGAGTCAAGTCTTTGTCCCCAGTGGTAGATTAAACTGCTTGGCCATTGTTGCGAGTCCAAGATTTTCCTCTCTCACCCTGTTTAAATGACTGCTTGGATGTGCAGCCAAAGTAAATATGAGCTAATAAAAACTAGAGATAACACATTCAGACTAGTTGTTACGGACTAACTGTAGCACAAAGAGGCACAAGTTTTGCTGGCAGCTTTTCTGCTTAAGTTTTGAACTCAAATACCTGAAAAAGGGTTGGTATGGATCAATTATAACTTCCTTTCTATTGCAATAGGGGAACTGTATCTGTATTCATGTGTATCTTTGGAATAAGAAAGGTATCTGTTAGGCTGCTGAGGCTCTAGTGCCTGCCTTGCAAGGTACAGTGCACCAGCCCCAGCTGAGCACTGCCTCACCTGAAAGCTGGAAGTGCTGTGGCAGGGCATGCAGCTTCAGAATACCTTCTGTATTTCCCCACAGTCACTTTCCTGTTGGCAATAAATGCCTTTTGAACTGACTTTTCCAGTTCCTCACCACTCAGCCTGTGGGGGCCACTGCCATAAGGTAACACTGAGATCCGTATTCTGCTAGGGGTTGGAAGGATAGGAGATGTTTACATGGCTCTTGGAAGTGCCCAGCTTACAGTAAAGGGAAGAGTGAAATTGGGAGAGTATCACAGTGGAGTGACAGGGATGGGATTGTCCCTGTATTCCTGTGATGTGGTGCTGTTGCACACCTGAGTGGTGCTGTAGTGAGGAGCTGGGAGGTCTGTAATTGTTTGGGATTAAGGCTCCTTTAAATGCCTGTATGTTACCAGCACACATACTGTGTGTCTGGAGAGGGCTGACCTACTGAAGTCCTTCTACAGTGGCTTTCTTTGCTTTTCCCTGCCTGAGGCCTTTGGCTCTGCATTCAGAATGGTCTTGCACCCTGTTCTTCAGCCCTTTCTGCAGTGGAATGGTCTGTGATGACCAAAAGTTAGAGAAAACTGAGGGCTGAGTGTGATATGGCATTAAAGGATTAATGGCTACCAAGCAATAATTACCATAAATTATGCAGACTAAGCCCAGATCTAGAAACAGCTTTACCTCTTTAATTCCAAGCCAGTCGTGGCTCATGCTGACAGCACACCTGGAAATGAGGTAACTGAGTAATCTACCCACATTGTTCAGATCTGCTGGGGCTTGGGCACAGACTTAGTATGTGTTTTCCTTGCTCCTGGGCAACCTTTGTTCTCCTGCAGCCAGGAAGACTCCCTGATGGTATAAGACAGGGTGCTTCTGTTCTTTTCTTGAGAAGGACACTGTTAATTCACCTGTGGTGTGACTTCCCTGTGAAATTCCCTTTCCAGATGCAAAGACCTCACTGTTATTGCAGTATGAGATGGAAACACTTCCAGTGCTGCCTGAACATGTTATTTAGGTCAGTTGCAAGGAAGATGGCAATGTGAATCAGAGGAGTTGGAAGAGAAAGAAGGTCATTAGACAGCACCTTGACATCCCCTGCCAATGTGGGGATTTTCTCTGCTGACGCAGAAGCCCGGCTGGAGCACACATTCATTGTCTTGTGCTCTTGCTATGGTGCTGTGGCTGGGGAGCTGGACTGGCAATGAACGAGTGGGCTGCAAAGACAGACCCTACCTTTGCCAGTCTGTCTGAGCACCTAGATCCTGGTGGGTGCATGAACTAATCTCTGAGACAACAAGGTCTCCTCCTTACTGCTCTGGAAAACAAGCTACGTCAGGATCATTGGCCTGACTGCATCCATTTTGGGTGAATGAGCCTCCAGAAGGTGGCTTTACAGAGGCACGTTCATCATGTTGTTGTAACCTTGACCAGAGCAGCTCGGGGGATGTTCCCATCTCAGCAATGGGCATGTGGTGCCCAGAGCACTACAGCAGCTCCGAGGGAATTCAGCAGAGCCAAGGCCTGAGTGTGCTGGGCCAGCCTTGGGCTGGAGGGCTGTCAGTGATGCTTGGAAACCCCTGAAAATATCCCATGGGCAGGGCTCTGCCAGGAGCTCCGTGTCCCTTCCCAAAGGAAGCAGTCTGAATTTACCCAGTGCTCTGTAGAGACCTGTAGGCTAAAACAAATTATTTTTACACAGTAGGAAACATTGAGACCAACCTTAACTGATGAAGCAATTTGCCAGCTTTTAGCCTCAAGGTCCCTAGTCCCTCAGGGCTTTCCAGCGTAAAGCCTTGGGTCGGTTTCCCAGAAAGATTCTCTTGGATGTGTGCTTTTGGCTCATTACTAGCTATTTTATTTTTCCAAGAGCCAGCTCTCATTAGCTTCGTTCTCACAGCATTGTTTTCTTTCTAGAAGAAGCTTTTGCTGGCTCTCCTAAACTATTGCATGGGAATTGCTTACTAGCTTACATTTTTTTTGTTTGTTTTGACCCAAAGCTGTGCTTTGCTCCCCTCTGTAACATTGCCAGCATAATTTCCAGTCTCTTTTAAGCATATGTTTTGCAATAATATCTAAAGTCTTGGCTCCAAGTAACTGCCTTACAGAGAGATTAGTATCTTCTAACTAAGGAATTGAGAAGCAAATAGTGAGAACAAAAGCAAAATCTTGAGAGCCTGTAAGACTATCCTGACCTTTCCCAAAGGCCTCAGCCTGGCCCTCAGTGTTCAGCAGATGGCAGAAATCAGGGTGGACTTTGATTTGTAGAGGCCTCTGCCTTGCTGCTGTGTTTGCGGGAAATGTGCTCAGCACATTGTGGCCATCTGGGCTTGACTGTACTCTTCTGATAATCCCCAGGGAGCCTTCTCCAGCAAAGCTCATCCTTGATGGAAGTCCTCTCTGGCTGACCTTGTAGAAGGCTAGCATCAGCAGTGTGGGTTTTTGACATTTGACAGCAGCATTCCTTATAGGAAGAAAATGGGCTTGGAAAATCCTTTGTCCTGGCCAGGGAGAAGGTGCCACTCACCAGGTATCCATGTGGGCACACAGTTGGAATTACACTAGAAAGTGAGGAGGTTAGTGTCAACGTTTTCTAAGCTTCAAGAGGAAGTGTTACAGGAATGCAAAGGCCATCAGAAAACAATTGGAAAATTGCCTTGCTTTATATGGGAGAACCAGATGGGGGGGGTTGAACCTGGAGCTGAGAGTCTCAAAATTGCAAGGGAGCTCAGTGACTGGCCATTCACAAGGAGACAAGAGTCAGATGAGGGAGTCATGACAGGAGCTGGAATCTTCATCTGGAGCTAAATGAAGGTCTGCTTTCCAGAAGAACTGAGCTGGCTTTGCCTGAAATCAAAAAAATGATTGGGTGCTCAGCATCCCTGGAACTGAGAGGTCAAAATACAGGCTGCTAAATTCAAGAAATAAGGAAAGAACAAACGCAAACCCTCTCCCAGGCTGTTCTGAGGCTGTAACTGCTCTGCCTCAGATATTTAGCATTTCAGGGTGGGGAGGGGGGGGGGGTGTAGGGCAGCTTGAGTGGCCAGTCCCACGGGCAGTGCTGTCCTCAGGGAGCAGGATGTCTGCCCTGCCCTTTGCACTGTGGATCTGGCAGTGTGTGCCTGATTTTGCTTCTAAATCTCACACTCTCTGCTCGTGACCCACCCACGATGGGCTGTTGGACCTGTGGCACCCATTCTGCTCCCTCCTGCCTGTCCCTGGCCATCCATAGTGACAAGTCTCAACCCTTTTCCTGACCTTTTGACTCTTCAGCTGTGCAGTGTGTGGAGCTTGCTCCAGGCTGCTTTTATATCAAAATCCCAGGAGAGTTTGTGTGATGGTGCCACAGAGGCTCCTCTCCACGTCTATCCCATGGCAGTTTTTCTCTGTGTTGCCCAGGCAAAAGGGACTCTCCTGCCTCTGGCTCTGCTGGCCAGCCCTCCAGCCACACTCTTGAGAAATCTTAGTGGAGATGTCGACCTGGCAGATGGAGGCCATTACCTCATTCCGCAAAAATGCTTTGTTATTGAGAAAATGGAAACTGTCTGAGGTTTGGGAGCTGAATAGAGTCATTGGTGTCTGTTTTAACCGCAGTTTAGTGGTGACTGCTCAAAAGTTCCCCTTTCTGAGCATTCCCTTTTCCTACACCCATAATCTTCAAGCCATTGGAGAGCTGTGATGACTTAACTCATTAACTGAGCAAAAAATGTTGAATGCTGCTGCATGCTCTGCAGAAACTTCACTAAAACCTCAACATCTTCCAGCAAAACAAAAATGATGAGCCAAGAAATAACCCTTTGCAAGCTGTTGGCCAGAGAAGTGGTCCCTATGGATACTAAGCCAAATTCAACCCTTTTTTACAGTTTCAGCTGTGTGTCTTGTTTACTTGATTTTGAAAAGCTCTATGAAGATTATGCAGGAACTTGGGGATAAAAGGCATGCTTGGACACTTAGGTTTGTAATTCTTAAACACGGGTATCTGAACCCCAGTCCTGAAGAGAAATTTCTTTTCATCAATTTTTAAAAGCAGATTTTAGCTTTGTGGATTTGAGAGCATAGGGGAAAGACTAAAAATAGGGACTGAAGTGTTTGTAAGATAGTTTTGTAAGATAGTTTTTGTACTGCTGTGAATAATGACTGGGCTTAGTCCAGAAGAGCATTAACCTAAACACAGGCCTTGTTTTACTTAACAGATATTTGTGAAACTGGCATCTGATACCTCTTTTTGAGAACCTTCCATAAGCATTAATCACCAGCACCCTAAAAGAACCAAGAGCAACAACTTTTTGGAAATAAAATGAACACTTTATTTATGTATTTTTAAACTAATTAATCTTGGCAGGCCAAATGAATGTCTTCCAGCTGCTACAGATGGTTTTCACATGACTAAATATTTTGGTGTGTAAAAAAACCTAAAATAGTGGAACCACGAGATATTAAGTATTTAATTATTACCCTGGAATGTAAATATGGCCTTGATATTTTAAATTTGTTTGCCCAAATTTCAAGTGTTCTCTTAGAAATCCATCAAACAATGCAGTTCTGATCTTGTTATCTGTGAAGCAGAGTGACTACTCAGCATCTTTTCCAAATTTATTTAAATATCAGAGTGGGTTTTAGAAGCAGGAATTTGCTTAACTGGAAAAATAATCCCAGCTGCTTGAGGCAGAACCCAGGCTCAAGGTTTGAAATGTAATGGACTAGTTCTGTTCTAGATCCTTGCTTTCAGGTTTAACCATAAAAATCCTTTCTAGGCTCAGTTCTGCCTCTTAAGGTCTTAAGGAGGTTTTTTAATATAAAATACAAATTGTAAAAACAATTAGCAGTTGATTTTTTAGCCTGTATCTTACCCGTTTAGAACACATTCTGGCCATGTGTTGTTCCTGTAGCTGTAAAGCAGCCTTGTTTCTTGAATGATGCAAGCCCACAAGATTTCCTTCATGTGAGTGTATCAGAGGTAATTTCTTTTGTGGTTCAGGGCTGTGTGGCTGCAGATCATACACAACCTTCATGTACACTCAGGCTTCTTGTGAAAAATGTCTTTTTGTAGTTCTTCTAATGAAACAAAAGAAAGGGAATCATATAAAATATGTATCTGAAAGGCCTAACCTTCAGCACAGTTGAAGACAAAAATTCCTCTCTGAGGTCCACACCTGATGGCACTGTTCCTGGGTATTGCTCAGGATGGGAAGACAGAATAGCAACAAAAACCATGGGGCCTGAGCTGTCCCTGAGTGCAAGGACTGCATTTATCAGCACCATGAGCCCCAGTACCAGCCTAAACTCCTGACTTTTGCCAGGCTTTTGACCTCACCTTGGAATTCCACTACCCTAATTTAAGGAAAACGTGGCTTTTTCCTTTCTTAAAAACGAACCCATTTTGAACTGGTACATAACTTCCTGCTGCTGCCCTGTCCCAGTTCTGCCTGCCAGCTCAGCCTGCTCACTGCTGAACCCCAAGTTTAAATAAAAAGCAAGAGCAGGTAGCAGAGGCATGGTGTTGGTTGGGAGATCTGGACTCTGGATTAGCTGTGCTCTGTAATAGCACAGCGCTGTGTCTGTCTGTTACAGGGTTGGAAGGCACCTTAAAGACCATGTCCCTCTCTTCCTTCTCCTCCTCCCTTTTCTCCTTCTTCTCCCAGAGTCAGGGTTGTGCAATCTATAGATGCAGGTTTGTACCCTACGTTGGTGGGTGTCACAATTTCCACTGACAGGGATATGTGCTGCATCTCAGGAGAAGAAAGATGGAACTTGGATCTTGGTTCCATTTTTAGTTCTACAGGCCATGCCTAGTGCCAGAACTCTCTGAGGTGCAAATCCCAGGAGGGAGATAGCATTACACCCTGACCTGTGGGTAATACAAGGGTAAATAATGTTTTTGCTGCTGACAGCTGTTATGGAATTGAGGAAGCCACAATCCAATGAGAGATGTCGGATATCAGCTCTGGAAACTTGAGGACTTTTTGCATTAATGGTCTTGCACTGGATCATCACATATGTTTGTGTTACTGGCAGTAGAGAATCGGGGAGCTAAACTGCTTCCCAGGTAAATCTTTAGTTTGTGTCCTTAAATTTGGATTATTTATTCTCATCTGCCTCTTTCCTTGGCACATGGACATTTTCAAAAAGAAAAGGCAGCATCTAAATCTAAAGGCATTTCAGTGGCTCCCTTTAACTTAATGAACAGTTGACATCAAGAAAATTGCTGAGTCCCTAACTCAGAACATTCTGGAATACATCAACTAGTAGTGGTACTCACCAAGAGTCATTAAAAGCAAAAAGTGCAGCATGTTTTGCATCTATCTCAACCAAGAAAAGTTTTATTTCTGCTATTTCTCAACCCTGAGCAAACACCATGTAACTCACAGAAAGATTAAATCTGGCCCAGTGTGCATGTGTAGAAGTGTTGGATGTGTTGCTTTTGGAGAGCCCAGAGCTGAGTGTGGGAAATCATAACTGCATGTCAGGTTGGTAAAGGTGCACAGATTGTGTTGTGCTTCCTGCTGTGTGAAACAGCAATAACTACAGGATGATTAAATAATGCTTTCAGGTCCTTGATAGCTTTGAATTTTAATTTTAGAAGAAGATGTAGAGCAGAACTTTGAATAAGAATGGAAGAGGGCAATGCAGAGACCTTGAATAATGAGTAGATCAGGCTGTTTGAGCCACACTGCCCCTTTCAAGTGACAATCCAGGTTCTGCTGCTCACCTTGTTAGCACTTGACTTGGTAAGTCAGGCTGATAATGATGTTCATGAGTTTTTCACTTTATGTTAGGAGTTTTGCTTCTTCTCTTTTGGTTTTTTTTTTTTTTTCTGTCGTCATGACATTGAGCAATAAAAAGGCTTTGGAAGTGAAATATGTCTACACAAAACTGGAATCACGTCTCTTGTGAAAATTTAGAGTAACTTTTATTGCAAGTGTCCAATTTCTAGTCACAAGTAATGACATTTAAACCCCTGTAGGAAACACAATCCCTGTGCTGATGTCACCCTTGGTTTATAATGTGAGTGCTTTTGTTGCTGGACAAGCACTTGAGTGTTTGCTAGTGAAGTGATGATTTACTCCTGAGAGTGTCTGGCTGGTGGCACCTGCTGTAGCTGACTGTGAGGTGAGGGGCTAGAGGAGCACCCTGGCACAGCTGGGTCCCTGCTGCTCCACTGCTTCCAGCAATGCAAGGTAATGGAATTGGGCTGAGCTTTTATTTCCAGGGTTTGCCAGTTTGGGACAAATCGCTTGTAAATGGAGCACTTCTGTTCTGATCAGCTCCAGAACAGAGGGAGGGTTGTTGGCATTGCAGTGAAGCCCCTGATCCTCGGGTTGCTTAAGCATGTGAACAGCTTAGGGAACTTTTTCCCAGTAGTCAGAATGCACGTTGCTTCTGCTTCCATCAGCATCAATGAGTGTGGAGCACCTTCCCTGCAGCAAAGAAACGAGGCATTGCTTCACATCTGCTGCTTCAAGGGCTGAGACAGCAGCTCTTCTTGGTCTTCAGCTGAAAGTTGCCAAGAGAGGAGCCTCTGTTAGTGAAAATTCTGTTCTTTCTGATCCTTTTTAACTTCTGAGAGATGTGCTTCATGTAGGTTGCCTTGTAAATCTCAGATGGGAATCAGAGAATGAGGTTCTGTGAAGGAGCCACGGACCTGGATCAAGGACTCTTGATGTTGTTACTTCTTGTCTGTTCATGTTGGATTTTTTTTTTTTTTCTGTAAAGGAACAGCTTTTCCTCTCTTTCTGAGTTTTTAGGCAGTCCACATGTTTACTGAGCTGCCTGCCAGCAGCAGCTCCAGTTCCGAGATACACATGTCCAGTGGATAGGGGCATGGGGTTGGAAACTCCATGTGTAGCTGCGTGATATAAAGGCATTCATACATTTAGTGGGCATTTGTGTCTCTTACAATAGCTGTTTCCACATAGTCTTTTGGATGTGGCACAGTTTTCCCTTTCCTGGGTGCCACCAAAGATTATCTCTGCACAGCAGAAACAGGAGTGCATGTTGCATCTTGCAAATTTCCTTTAGCACTTGCAAGGAGTTATTTTGTAGAGATGTTATGCAAAATACGTGACAATTGCGACTGATGGCTTCTATTATTTAAATTTTGCAGTACTTAAGAGTAATTTTAAAGGTGTCAGTGAGAATGGTTTGAAGATAACCAGCTCTGTATCATGAAAGTAAATGACACGTGCTGACCAGATCACCTGGCAGAGAAGTCTTCAGTCACAGAAGGGAACTTGTTTCACTTCTACCCTGGCAAGGCAGTGACTAGGAGGTGTTCTCTTCCCCTCTCAGCCATCCCATCTGTCCCCTTTCCCCGCCTGTGCTGCCCTTGAGAGCGCTGCCCTGTTTCGGGAGGGCTGCAGCTGGCACACACAGCATCTCCCGGGCAACAAATGATCCTCGTTTTTGTTTCGGAGAACCGTCAAGCCGTTCCCGGGGTGGTAACATGAGACAATTTGTCTTTTGCCAGGACTCAGTTCTCCCCCAGATTTAGAAGCTGCTCGCATGCTTCGTGCTGCAGGGCTGGCATTGCCTTTGCTTGAAAGGGACACCAGCAGCTGTAAAAAGCACTTTAGAGGGAGACTGTCCGTGTTCCTTGGGCTAAGAGCCTGCACAGGTGGGGAGGCCTCAGGGATCTGTGACAGAGAGGGAGTGCACAAGTGTCTCCTGTCACCTTCCTGGCTTTCTCTTCCCTCTGCGGATGTTGGAGAGCCCCAAAAGGCACAAAACTGCCAGGGCTCAGATGCACATTACCTCTCTCCATCAATAGATCTGCTTATATGCGAGAAACCAACTGCAAATACTTGTGTTTGAGAGGCAAAGAATCAAATCGGAAGAGGTAGTATTTTGACCAAATTTGGTGAAAAATTTCACTTTGCCCTTTAATAGGCATGCATTAAATAAAGCGTGTCTGGGATATGTGTCTTTTCCTGCTACTGGAAGTCAAAGTTGCTTTGTTTATTGAAAAGAAACGTGAAGCTGAGCAAGAGCCTTAATCAGCAAAAGAGCTTTCAGGCTTGCTGGGGAGATAGGGAATAGGGGACTGGGCTCAGGTTGGTTTTCAGCACGTGAGCAAAAAACACTATCATTAGGGCTGTGTCCAGTGCTTGAGGCAGTCCCTTGATTGCCTTTTTGGGCAAAACAGAGGTGTGATCTCGTAAGGATCTTTTATTAAGGACTGCAAAAAGCTTTGTAAATACTAACATAAATTATGTATCAACTCAGAAATAAGAATGGCTTCATCCTCAATGTAAAAAGAGCTGTCTCTAAGGGAAGGAAAAGTGCAAACTACAGTGTAAGGATTCAGTTGTGAGAGCACTTCAGGGAAATAGAGCGGAATTGCATTATTTTGCAGTAATATCTACATTGAGATGCACAGGCCCCAAGAACTAGCAACCAGAGCAGTCAGATTATTTTTTTCTGCATATAGGCTGTGATGTCTGTTTGAGTTGCAAGATTCTTGTGTGCTGAGCTGATCCAAGATGAAGGTACGTTGGCCTCAGTGTGCAGTTAGTCATTTCCTGTCACGCTTTCATGTTTGAATTCTGTTGTACTGCATATGACCTTTATTTTGTGGGGCAAAGAGATATTGAAAACACGATTGCCAGGAATCCTCGGATTGTTAAATTGGATAAGCAGTGAGGCATTGATATGGCTGTGGGTTACATGGGCATAAACCAATTCAGTCCAAAATTAAACTTTCAATGCTAGATTGTAGCACACTCACAACATGCTTATTGGGAGTAATTGCACACCTGTCCCTTGCTCCTTTTTAAGAACTGACAGGAGCAGCACTTTCCCTGGACTGCAGCTCTTGCTCCTCTGATCACACCAAAGCTCCTGTGATCAGTCACATTCCCTGAAACTTGACTTCAGCATCTTTCTTCCTCTTATGGCCACCGTGACCATGTGTGCAGCTGCTGCCCTCAGCCAACCCCCCTGCCTCAGTGGTAGCTGTGCCTGGATGCCAGTGTCCCCTGCTTGTCACTGGCACGTGGCAGGAAAGGTACTTGTCACGAGGAGTCACTCTGTTCTCTGCAGCCTCCTCAGAGACAAGCCAGAATCTCTCCTGGCATGGTTTTAAGCCATGAGTTTCTTAACTGCCTGACAGAATGGTCTGTGTTGAGCTGGCCAGAAGTTTCTGGTGTGTTCCTATCTTGCTCCTCTGCTCTCAGACTTCTTCCGTCTGTTGGTCTGCTTGAATGTGATGGGTCCAAAGTGCCCAAATGACTTCAATTCCTGACTTCCTGTTGAGTGCACAGAATTTGCTTACTTTGTGCTCTTTTTGAATAAGATTAACAGTTGATCTCTTGAGCAAACATTCCAATTTAATGTCAGCAAAATGACATAGGCTGCCTGCTCTGAGTGCTCCCAAATAGTTTTACTGCTGTTAGCTACACCTCTGAAAGACCAAGATTTTGTTCAGAACCTAAAATAGTTAGTTAACCCCTATAGATGCTTAGTAATAATTTTTTTAACTCTGAAATCATTCCCTCTTTTATTCATTGGCAAAGGCAAAGTCATTTCCTCCCTTTCCTTTTTTTCTTATGTTTATGGTTGCATAGTAGGGACTCTTCAGCTCCTTTCTCAGACCCTGGTAGAATTAGCTTTCCTTAAAGAAAGTCCAAAGCAAGGGCTGAATTGTCTCTTGTGCCTCTGCCAGTGCTGCTGGTACTTCACGGACCCAGCACAGCAGTGGTGGCAGCTTGCCCTTGCTCACCTTGGACCAGGTGTGATGGCTCTGTCACAGTTTCCTGCAGGCACCTCTGGGCAGGCTGGGGGCTGGAGGCACGTGTGATTTTCTTACTGATTGTATTCTGTTTAAGAGTACAATCAGACATTTATAGGATAGGTGTGGTTTTGGCACTGTCCTTTATCTATATGCAGAGCTGCCAGGAGGAGTCTGTGATATGGCTTTGTTCTTTGGATGGGGCAACTCAAAGATCCCTTCTGAACAATGGGACACCCTTATTTTGTCGTTCTAAGACTGTATTAAAGTCATGCAACAGTTTAGGTCTTGTGGCTTGTCAGATTCTTCTACTTCGGTTTTAATGGATTCTGCTGCTTCTTCCTCACAAAGTTGTGGGCATTTTCAGGAAGCTGCTTACCTTGCTGACAGCAAGTTATTTTATTTGAAATGCAGGGTGTTTCTTTACAGTGCTGCCAGCCATTTTACTCAATCTGTTGCATAGCCTGGAGCAGCCCGTGACAGTTCTGGGCAGGAGGGTGTCCTGCCCGCGCTTGGGGGAAAGGCTGAGGTGCAGCTTGCTCAGCAGAGCTCAGTGTATGCACATGCATGAGCACAACACCCCAGTGGTACAGGGAGGCTGTGGCCATACAACCCAGCTGATCTGCTTATCTCCTGCCTCTGAGACTGACTCTAAGAACCAAACTTTCCCTGTGTGTTGGAGAAATGACCTGCAGCATCCTCTGGTTGTGCTGGTGATGGGGAAGCTGCCATGTGAGGCCTGTGGTTGTCCTGATGGTCCCTGCAAAGAATGTACTCCTTGCCATGCTGGAGCCCTCCTTCCTACTTAAGATTTCAGAGCTGTCCTGGGGAAGGCTGAGGCTGGAGGGCAGCTTGGAGGTGAGAGCTGAGGGCAGGAAGTGACTCACTGGAGCTGCAAGCAGGCAAGTGAAGGTCTGATGCAACTCTGCTCCCAAGGGTGCCCCATGCAGGCTGGGTCACCCTGAGGGAGCCCTGGGACCTCTCCCCAGCTGCCTCAAGCTCTCCTCTGACAGCCCCGGGCATGCACCAGGTCTGCAGCAGTGCTGGTGGGTTTGGGAGCAGAGTGATGGGGCACAGGTAGGCAGCAGCATGAGTGTGGAGAAAGCCCCACAGCACCGCAGGGAGCTGGGCCAGGGCCAGGGTGCACAGTGACCCTGTGCAGATCCCCAGAAGCGGTGTCAGGAAATGTGAAATGAAAGCACTCCCAGCATAACGGAGGGGCTGAAGCTGCTCCTCGGAGCAAGCAGCTGGTTTGCCTTTTAGGGTCGGCAGCAGACAGGAACAATTTAATGCAGATTCCAGGACCCATAATGGTTCTGGAAAGCTAGCAGGAACAAAAAGTGTTCTTCTCCTCTGCTGACCTTGGAGTGCTTTGGGGACTGTCTTTCAAAGCCATGTCCCTGGACGGTTTCATCCTTATATGGGGAATACTTGCCTGCCCCAGTGAGGTGGTGCTTTCTCTTCTGTGTGTCTGTTTAGGTGTGAACTGCAATTGCTTATATTTATGCTCAGACAGCCGTGGGGAGGCGAGAATAGGCAGGGACCTGACAGACAGTCAAAAGCAGGTCTTTTCCTATGTTCTGGAAAGATGAAGTGTTTCCCTAGGAATAGCCCCATGGATTACTCTAGGGTGACTCTGTGGAGCAGCTGGTTGTGAGCTGACAACAAACAAACTGGTGTGAAGTTACATGGGGTTATAGGTTCACCACACACATGAGACTCCACACCTAAGGAGCTCTCTTCAGTGATTGTATGGCTGTATTCTGTCTGTGTTGCCTCCTTTGCATAACAAATCCCTGGTTTATTGGTGCTAAAATTATTACTATGATCTCCTGGGGCTGTTGCTAAGCCATGGCTTCAGACAATGACACCAGGGTGGTGTTGGGTGCATGTTACTCTCTAATTAGAAAGTGGACTTTGCTGTGCTTCCTTGACAAATTGCTGACCTTTTCCATACATGAGGCTATTCTGAGCTCTGCTCCAGACTAATCACATTTGCATCGAGGAGCACTTTGAATGTTGTTTGTGAGTGGAGCTCTTGTTCCTAAAGCTGTTTGTTCACTTGTTCACGGGCACAGGAGAGGAACTGAACTTCCTTTGCTCCGTGAGCACAACTACATCTTTCAGAGGGAAAGAGGAAGCAGCTGGCAGGCATATATCTGTGTTTATTTTTGCCCTCCAACAGCTATGGAGACAGCTGAGCAATATCCCACCTCCAGCTCCACTATCACCCTGTACAAGGGACCTGCTTCAGCAAGCCTTGTCCCCCCAGACCAGAGCCATCTGGCAATGCACAAACACTGTATTTGCAACTGCAATCCCATCATTATAGGGCAACACCTTGGTTAGCATTTGAAGGCGCTCCTGACATCAGCCCAACACACTCAACACACAGCTGATGTTTACAGGGTGGTGCAAAGGATGAGCACATGCTCAGTGGCACAAGAGCGATTGCCTATATTGTACCTTCTATGTCTGAGCCTCAATTAAAGGGGTTTTTAATGCATTTTAAAACTCTAACTTTGTGCTTCATAAGGAAGGCAATTCCCAGGTTCATAATTACAATCACAGTAAGAATTATGGGCTTTTCTACTATTTCTTTTACTCCATTTCTTTTGTCCCACTTTCCTCTTCCCAGAATGTTCAGTCTCACAGTACCACATCTCAGGGACAAAGATGCTGCATTTGCTTTGGTGCTGCCTGGGCTTTGACGCCCCTGCCCAGCTCTGAGAGCAGAACAAAGGGAGCAAACAGCTTATCTAACATAAATAACCCTGAGCAAACTTCCTGGGCCTGTTCTTATTCCCTTGAAAAGGCAGCACGAAGTCTGTTCCTGTGTGCAGCCTTGGCCACGTGAGGCTCCCGGGCCTGGCTCTGCTGCACCTCCAGCCTGGGGAGCAGCACTCAGCTTGAAAAGTTTTTCACTTGGGGAAAAACTGCTCGAAGCAGAGGCAAGCCTGGCCCACTGCTTTAGGGTCCTCCTTGGTATATCATTCCTGGAGGGATTTGTTTTTCACTTTCTCTTCTGACAACATCAGGGTAGTGGTGCTCAGGAGGCTTATTCCTCATCACTGGTAAAATCCAAGCCTTCTTCATTCATTTTTTCTTCCTTTGTGTTTTCTGATGTCCTCTGAGCCTGTGTTACTGGACCACAGAGCTAAAGTGCAGCCCATTGAAAAACATGGAAGTTCCCTGCTCTGGTGGTGCCTTAGCCTCTAATGAGCAGGAGTGCTCATTACAGGTCCTCTCACTACAGACACACCTTGGAAAGTTCCCTTCACCAGGGCCGGGAGGAGGGGAAAGAGAGTTGGAAATTTCATTTAATTATTTGTCAGAGAGAAAAGTCCCGGGTAGCTTCAGGGAGCAAAGGCAAGTGGGGTGGCAGAGAAGGCACAGTGGGTGAGAAGCAGCCAGGAGCTGTGTGGGGGTCAGGGGAGCTGCTGCCCAGTCACGGGAGCACCTCGGGGGTGCCCCAGAGCGGAGGGACACTGTGGGGCCAACACAAGCTGGAGCAGCAGGTGCAGTTCAGCACCTTGCAGCAAACCACCATGTGCCTGCCTTGTGTCCAGCAACAGACTGGGCATTGCCTTGTTCTGTAGGCAGCACACAGGGCTGCTGGTTGGAGCTTTGGGAGAGGCTTGGTGGAGCACTGGCCCCAGCCCATGCTGCTGGCAGGGACAGACCCTGGAGCTGCTCCCACAGCCACAGCCACACACGCTGGCCTGCCACGCTGGAGGGCACGGAGCGGGCAGTGGCCTGGGTGGCAGCTGGTAACAAGTGTCTGAAAAGGAACTTTGTTCCCCCTCAGTTGGTCACATAGCCATGTGGGAGCACTGGATTTATTCTCCATCAGTCCTATCAGCACATACCAGGCTTGACAACAGCTGGGAGCTGTTTGGCTTGGCCAAGAATAGCCCTGGGGAGCTCTGGGCTGTGAGTCAGAGCTGTCTGGATCAGCTCCTGCCCTGGAGGCTTCCTCCCAACCTACAGCTGGCTGTGGGGAGGGGGTGCAGGGCCTGGTAGGGAGCTCCCTGACCATTAAATGTTTAACTGCAGATTGAGCTGTAATTGCTCTTTGTGAAGTGGGTGGGTTCATGCAGAACTCGGCAGTGGAGGTGCTCTGCAGCTGACAGATCCCTTGTAACTCAGTGGGCTTGTCTACACTTGACAGCAGCCCAGGTTAAAGAAGGGTGCAAGTGGAAAACTCCATGTTTAGGAATATCCAGGCTGAACTAAACAGGAGGAAGATAGTCTTATTCTGGAGTTAATGCTCCAAAGAAAGCAAAATAGTTCCACAAACCTGTTGTCTGTGAGGGAGAGATGTCAGGTCTCCTTCATGCCAAGCCCCAACAGGTGCTTGTGGAACACCCATCTGCCCCTACAGCTTCTCCCTGGAGAGTGTTTATAGTTGGAGCAACACATGCAGAGCAGTTTGCTGGTAAAGGCTCCAGAGCCAAGGCACGAGAGCAGAATGCCTGATTCCTGCTTCCCTATGGAGCAGCTGCTTTAAACCTCTGGAGAAGTTTCAGGGTTTGAGCTGCTAGCAGCCCCTCAGGCAGAGCTTTCAGCCATAGTGAGGAGCCCTGCTATGGACCACGGAGGGCTGAGCGTGGGTCTCTGAAGGGCAACTGGGCACAGATCTCCCTTAGGGTGCCTGGCTCTCAGACATCATAGTGGAAACACAACCACGTGGCATGTGCATGGTTTTGGTGACAAACCAAAACTTTTAATGCAGGAAATTTCTCCCTTTTTATTTTATACTTCACTTTCCAGGATGGTAGCAAAGAGTGAGGAGCTTAGCTGCATGCTGACATGTCCAGGTTTCCTGAGTGGTGCCAAAGTTCTCCAGCTGTGAACTGGAGTATGAGCCTGAAGGCCGTGATGTCTGCAGGCTCTTAGGGCAGTGCATGCAGCCCCAGAGCAGGGGCACAGCATGGGTCTGTACCCTGTGCTGACAGCAGCTGTTGGCTCAGTGCAGGGACTCTGGTCCCTGGAGGTGGCAGGGTTGCGCAGGGACACCTCAGACAGCCTGAGCTGATACTGACCCACACCTGCCCTGATCTCAGCAGGTGAAGGAGGGCCTCAGACCGGCACCATGACAGAGTGCTTCGACTGTGACAACTGCAAGGAGTCCCTTTATGGGCGCAAGTACATCCAGATGGACAATGGCCCATACTGCATCCCCTGCTACGACGCGCACTTCGCCAACACCTGCGACGAGTGCAAGGAGCTGATCGGCCATGACTGCAGGGTGAGTAGAGGCCCTGCAGACAAGCAGGCCAGTTCCCAAGGCCTTTGGTCCCCTGCTCATGCTGGCTGTACTTCCAGGAGCTGTACTACGAGGACCGCCATTACCATGAGCACTGCTTCCGTTGCTTCCGCTGCGACCGCTCTCTGGCTGATGAGCCGTTCACCTGCCAGGGCAAGGAGCTGCTGTGCAACGACTGTTACTGCAGCGAGTTCTCCTCCAAATGTATCGCCTGTGAGAAGACCGTCATGCCAGGTAGGAGCAGGCGGACTCAAGCGTTGCAGTTTGTTCCTGGTCCCTTGGTGTCAATTGGGGCTGCAGGTCCAGCATGAGAGCAGCATGGAAGAGAGTTGGGTCTTTGTTTTCCTGCCCTTCTGTCACTGCATGGAGAGGGCTGTGTCCTTTGCTTCTCCAGCAAGACACCACTACTGGACAAGCTGTGATCACCACAGCAGCCCTATCTATCTGTTCCCCTTTTTCATGGGGAAGCGAATGAGGGAGGAGATAACAAAGGGTTTCCTGGGCATTTTCTGCTGTGTGCTGACAAGAAGAGACAGAATGACTGAAGATGTGTGAGTGTCTCTGGAGAAGGCCTGAGGCAAAGGCGTGTGTGTCTTTACTTTGCTATTTTGGCACCATCTTCAGACATAGGTTACGTCAGGCATCTCTGCTTTGTGCCAGTGCTGGGGACATGTTCCTGCAGCCCTCCCCTTGTGGCTGTGCTGTGGGCCTGAAGTCCCCTCTCCAGCTCCATGGTCCTGATCTGCCATGAGGAGGGGAAGCATAGAGCCAGGTGTGCAGGACCACACCAGCTCATCCTACCCAGCCCCCCACATCCCTGTGTGCGTGCATGCTGCTCCCTTCTGTCATTGCAGGGCTCTCTTTGCAGGCTCCCGTAAGCTGGAATACAATGGACAGACCTGGCACGAGCATTGCTTTATCTGCAGCAGCTGCCAGCAGCCCATTGGGTCACGGTCCTTCATCCCAGACAAGAAGGATTATTACTGTGTCCCCTGTTACGAGAGCAAGTTCGCTCCTCGCTGCACTCGATGCAAAAAGGTACGTGTGGCCTGACAGCCCAGAGCCCCCAGCTCTGATGCAGGGACAGGGAACTCCCTGCTCCTGCCTGAGCTCTAGCAGAGGAAGATCCAGGTGCCATCACCCCGGCTGGGCTATTTCCCTTTGCCTGTGTGTCACCAGCACGTGCTGTCTTCCTGCAGACCCTCACCAAGGGAGGAGTGACCTACCGGGATGAGCCGTGGCACAAGGAGTGCTTTGTGTGCACGGGCTGCAAGACCCCCTTGGCTGGGCAGCAGTTCACCTCCCAGGATGACAACCCATACTGCATCAAGTGCTTTGGGAACCTCTATGCCAAGAAGTGCAGCGCCTGCACAAAGCCCATCACAGGTGAGCAGAACAGCTCTCTGAGGAGCCCCATGATGCAGTGGTCCTGGGGCTACTTCTGTCCCTTTGTCTGCGTCTCTCACAGTGGTGAACTGCGTCCTGTGGGAGGAATTCCCTCTACCCACAGGTAAAGGCTCCAAAGTGACCCCTCAAAGCATGATCTCATGTCTCTAGCTTGCGTTTTTTGATACTGATTGTCATGTCCTGTGAAAAGGTTGTTCATAGACAGGGAAAACCTACAGCAGCATCTGGTGCAGGGGGGTCTGGACCTGCTGTACCTGCCTAAGGCAAGGGAAGTAAGGGATCCTCTTCTGCAGAGCCCCTAAGGTTCTGGCTTCCTTCCTCCTCTCCCCCACATGGCCTTCCCCCTTGCAACTCCCAGGTTCTTGCTTCTTGGAAGGCAGGAGAAGCTGTGAATCAGCTGGTGACTCAGAGGATGATTCTGGCTGAGGACAGCTCCCAGGCACCCACTTCCCCTCTGGTCCTTATGAGTTTGTTGCAGCCCTGGGGAGAAGAGGCTCACAGCTCACCAGTCCAACAACTGCCAGCAGAGAAAGGAAGCTCCTGTGGAGCCTCTGCAGGAGCCTGGGCCTGAGCTGCTGGCAGGATGGCTCTTCCCAGGATTTGAGTAGTTCTGTCTGACTTCATTCACTGTAATGGTGCAGCTTCTCTCCCTGCTCCTCCTAGGCGAGAAAATCGTGATTCTGATCCAAGTATGTCAACCCTGCAAAGTCTGCTCTGAAGCAATTTTAGTGCTTTTCCCCCACCAGAGTGGAGATTCACATTTCAGATCTATTTGATCCTGGGGTGTGTTTTGGGTGCCACCACCAGTGCCATGTGTGAAGACCTGACCTGGAGATGAGCAGGCCAGGGCTCGGTCTGTTCAGGAAGCTCATCCCAGTTTCCCCAGAGACTCTGACATTGCCCTCTGTCCCTCCCACAGGTTTTGGTGGTGGCAAATACGTCTCCTTTGAGGACCGTCACTGGCACCACAACTGCTTCAACTGCGCCCGCTGCAGCACCTCGCTGGTGGGGAAGGGCTTCATCCCCGATAATGACGAGATCCTGTGCCGGGACTGCAGCAGCGACCTATGAGCCCCCGAGGGCACCGCGGGGCGGGGCCTCCCTCTGTCCTTCAGGGCCTTTGTGCCAGGCTCCCTGGCAGCACTGCAGGGGCAGAGCACGAGGCACAAGAGATAGGGGCTGACCCCGAACTGCAGTGTGTTCAGGGGGTTCCTGTGCCCCCTTCCTGAAGGCTAGAGTGCGCTGTGCTATGGCTCTGTGCAGTCAAAGCTAAATAAAGCTGAAAAAGGAGCTTCAAGACCCCCCATTATTTACTCTTTTCGCTTCCAGTCTAACCAGGCACGAGCCCAGGTCCCCAGCTGAGCAAAGGGCAGGAGTGGCTTTGGCACTGGGCTGCTGGATCTGCATGCTGGCGCTGACCTCTCTTCTTTCTCCAAGTGCTTCCCTCGCTCTAGGTGACATAGGGCAGTGTCTCAGGGCCATGCAGCTTGGCCATGCTGGCCTGTGTCACAGCTGGCTTTGTACAGCTTACCCATATGCACAGCTGTCTCAGCCGTGAAGGGCACTGTCTTCTGTTCTAGAGGTTTGGGGACACCAGGCTGGAGTGTGGCCAGGAGAAGAGCATGCATCCTGTCAGATAGGATCCACCTCTGGAATTCTGTAGCACCTCACTCTTTGCAGGCCAGACCCTTTGCTCAGCACCTCCATGGCAGTGCTCTCTTAGCTGTGAATGAGGAGTTCAAGTCACTTGTAGGTACGGGGCATTCAGCCCACCCACACCTACCCCATTCCTGTCCACCTGTGCTGCGACCTCCCATGGCTGGAGTGGCTGAGCTGGAGCTGGAAGTGCTGGCCTGCTGATGCTCAGATGCATCTGGCTGAGCCCTAGAGAAGGCCATGCTGAAGGCTGAGAGCACTCAGGGCTTTATTCCTTCTCCATCCCTCTCATGAGGCTCCATGAGACAGGCACTGCTATCAGAGCCCAGCTGCCAGCAGCACTGGGAACACCAGAGATTATTAATTCAGGGAAGGGAATTAATTAATTCAGGGAAGCCCACAGACTGTGCCTGTGATTAGTAGCTGCTGGGAGGGTCTGCAGGAGCACAGGGCTGTAGCACAGAGAGCAGCTGAGGGGGCAGCAGGATGTCCACAATATGCTCCTCCAGGGCTGCCTGTGTCCCCAGTGGTAGGCAGGGAGCGGTGGCTCCTTCCAGCCACACTCATGAGCCACACTCATCCTTCCCTGGGTCCCAAACAAGAAGCAAAGATGGCACCTGGGGGGTGGAGGGGGGACGACTTTGCATTGCCCACGTCCCAATTGGCCCTAACTGCAAAATAGGGTGTCTTGAGCCATCTCAGACTCACGAGGCCTTGAGCAATCCTTGCCCAATGGCTGAGCTGGCCCTGGAATAAGGCCCCTCCCAGTAGGATGCTGATGCCTGCCTTGTCTCTAAATCCTTCTGCTTCTGTCTTGCTGGGACACTTTTGCCAACTCTGCTTTCCTGCTTAGTCAGCCACATGCTTTTCTGAAAACCTGTTCTTGTGTGTGTTTTTTTTCCTTTTGTACTCATCTGTCATGAATATCCATAATTTTGTACACAACTACAGGATAAAGGGGCTAGCCCCCCACCCGGGCTTCACTTAGGAACAGAAAATGTTATGCATGTTGAAGTGTTATTACTCTGTGTTCAGATCCTTGTTAAATCCTTGTTTGGAAGCTTTGATGACAGCAAATCAGAGTTTGTGTGTTTGCTATTATGAGAGGAGCTTGGAGCCATCTCCAGAAGGAATTGTCCTAAACCTCAGCGTCCACTGTATTTCCTACAGCTTTATACAATAAACCATTTTCGTGACACTTTCTCTTCTGTGTCTCTTGAACAGCAGGCACAGGGCAGAATGCTGAGTGGGTGCTGGGCTCTGCTCAGCCTTGCCTCACCCCTGATCCCATTCTGAGGACGGGCAACCTCTGCAGTGCTTGTGTCTGCCTTCCCAAACCATCAGCCGTGCTGGCCCTGTGGTTGTGGCAGAGCAACAGCATCTTCCTCTTCCTGCTGCGTGGCTGCAGAGGGTTCCTGGGGCTGGGGGTGTCCATCTGTCCGTGCTTGCTGTCTGTACAGGCAGGCAGTTCTGCAGGACAGGCCCCAGCAGAACATGGGGTGCTGCTCTGTGTTTGCAGGCTGGCTGTGGGACTGTTGGGATTGCTGCAGTACCGAACCAACCCCGCTGTGCAGAGCAGCCTCCCTGCCCTGCAGTGTGCACTGCCTGCCCACGCCACGGCATTCCAAGGGGACTCCTCGGGTAGCTGTTGCTGCAGCCTCCAGCCAGGCTATCTGGTGGTCCCTCTTGGCAGCCTTCCCTTCCCTGCTGCATGCTCTTTACTCATGTTTATCAGTCAGGGAGTCACGTATTCCCTAACAGATGAAACTGTTTTCCACAGATCCTTTACATTTACCAACAGCTACCATGACTTGCTCTGGACTTGCCTGCTCCAGCCCTCCCAGCACAGTGGCTGAGCTCCCGTGGGTGCTGCTTCGGTGGCAGCATGTGCACAGCCCATGGGGTGCCTCTGTGCAGGATCATGGCACTGGTGTGTGCACATTCCTGGCTGCTTCAAAGGCTCTGCTCTGCTGGCTGATGGAGTTCTAGCACGATTTTTGTTGCTGTTGCTGCCCTTTAACCTGGGCTGGGCTCTGGTGCTGTGCTGAGTCTTGGAGGGTGAGTGAGCAGCTCCAGCCCAGAGGTTCCCAGCTGAGCCTGTCCTCCAGCAGCAGCAGCTCAAGCTGGGCTTTCTGCAGAGCTGTTTCCAGGGATTAACTGCAAAAGGTTTCTGTACAAGGGGCCCCCAGGCTCCTCTTTCAGTCAGCCTCCAGAGCCTCACGTTTTTAGCCAAAAAAGGAAATGACCCAGCTGCACGTAGCACTGAAACATCTGGATTTTATCCCTGTCATGAATGGGTCATGGCTGTACATGGCCCAGTGCCTGATTTACAGGAGGGGGAGGGTGATGTCATGCACAAACATCCCCCGAGACTCTGGATTGTGGGTCTGAAACAGTCATGGAAATTCTATTAAGCACAAGGAGCAGTGTGAGGGGGGTCAGGCCAGGGCTGTTGTGCTGGGAGTGGGGAAGCTGCTGAGGACATGGGGCAGCACTGCAGGGGTAGAAAGAGACCCTGGCATTGACGAAATCTGCCCAAGCTGTGTCCTCCTGCACCACTGTGGATCAGGGACAGCGTTTGCAGCCCCAATGGGCAGAGCCAGGTTCAAGCCACTGCCTGGGGAGTCCTGTGCAGGGCCAGGAGTTGGACTTTGATGATCCTCATGGGTCCCTTCCAGTTCAGGATATTCTGTGATTCTCTGCATTTCAGCTCCCAGTCCCTGAAATGAAATGGCATCTCTTTGGCCAACTTTCTCCCACCTCCTCCCATGTGCGCTGCCATCTGTGGGCTGAGAAGGAGGGTGGTCATGCAAGGGCTGGTCTTGTCCTACCTCCATCCTCCTGATGCCAGCAGCCCAAAATAAGGAGGCCATGTGGCTGGATGGGACATTGCTGGATTTCAACTCCTTACCTTTCCAGAGATGAAGTTTCATGCAAAGAGAAATAGACGAACACTAAGTTCAGAATCATAGCCCTGTTTTTATTTTTAGGCAGGCATTCATGAAGAAAAGTGATGTACTTTGGGGCAGCCTATAATGCAAGGGAGTAATTAAAGACAGTATTCTCACCTGCAGCATCATCCTCTCCTCACTGAAGGATCATCTTTGTCTGCCATTAATTAAGACTTTTTTTTTCTTGCTTTTGGCTTAGGGTAATTTATTGTGCATGGCAGAAAAATACGAATAATTTATTCATATACAGTGAGTCAAAATGTAATTACAGCTTTGCATTTGTCAGTGTTGGGGCACGGCACCCTTGGATTTAGGGTGGATCTGAAGAAGGCAGTTGAAACCCAAATGGGGTGTTTGTGGGAGGACTCGCACCGCGATCGTGTGGCTGAAAGCAAAGTCTGCGCTGCCGGCTACCGAGGCACCGGCCGCGGGGAGCTGCGGGCAGTCAGCACGGCCCGGCCCGGCTCGGCACCGCGCAACGCTGCTGCGGCCGGGCAACCCCGAGAAGCCTCCAGGCTGCGGCAGCCCTAAATCCAAACCGGCACCTCGGGCCACTCAGTGCCAAGCACGGCGCTCGGACACCGGCCCTGCCGCTCGGGCACCGCGCTCGGACACGGCCCTGCCGCTCGGACACCGCGCTCGGACACCGCTGTCGGACACGGCCCCGCGCTGAGGGGCACGGCCGGGCCGCAGCCGCCTCCTGCCGGCCGCCCCGGGGCACCGCGCAGCGCCCCGGAACCGGAACCTTCCCGCACACACACCGGGGCCTTCCGGCGGCAGTGGAAGCCGTGCGCGGGATGGAGACGATCCTGGAGCAGCAGCGGCGGTACCATGAGGAGCGGGAGCGGCTCATGGACGTGATGGTGAAGGAGATGCTCACCAAGAAGTCCACGGTGCGCCCGGGGCCTTGGGGGTGCGGAAGGCGCCCGCCGGGCCCGCGCTCACCGCTCTGCTCTCCACGCAGCTCCGCGACCAGATCAACTCGGACCACCGCACCCGGGCCATGCAGGACGTGAGTGCTCCGGGGGCGGGAGCGGGGACGGGGTGGGGGCCGGGGCCGGGCTCCCCGGAGCGAGCGGGGCCTGGCCCGGTAACGGGCTCGGCGGCGCTCGGGCCTCTCCTTTGTTCCGCAGAGGTACATGGAAGTGAGCGGCAACCTGCGGGACCTGTACGACGACAAGGACGGGTGAGTGTGCCCGGGGCCCTTGTGTGCCTGAGCGTGTCGTGCTGCTTGAAGTCAGTGTGAATGTCTAAAGAGTAACACGTGAATGGAGATGTGGCGACTAAATGCAGGGCAGGACGCGAGTGTACACGGGAAGCATCCGTGTAGGATGGACAGGTTTTGTTGTGTTATGTCGTGGGGAGGCCCTGGCTGCTACGGGGGTTTGTCAGGGGCTGCAGCCTGTGCAGGGGAATGTGGCCACGAGCCCTTGAGCCCGGTGGGCTGGGAGGTCCCTATGACTCGAAGGTTTGCAATCAGACACTGCAGCACAGCCCTGGACTAAGGCTGTGTCAGTGTGGCCCTTCCCTTCCCTTCCCTTCCCTTCCCTTCCCTTCCCTTCCCTTCCCTTCCCTTCCCTTCAATCTGTTGCTGTCCATGAACTCACAGCCTGCGTAAGGAAGAACTCAGTGCCATTTCCGGGCCAAATGAATTTGCAGAGTTTTACAACAGACTGAAGCAAATTAAGGAATTTCACCGGAAGCACCCAAATGAGGTGAGTAGTTACCTGGTCCTTAGAAAGAGGTGTGCTGTGCTCTGTTGGGTCTCATCCCTACAAGAAACAGAGCTTTTGTTTCCCCAGTTTTATTGCATTAACACACAAGTACTGAGAACACTCAGCACAGATGCTCAGGGCCAGGCAGCATGTGAGGGAGCAGTGCAGGACACTCACCCTGTTCCCTGCTAGAACAGGGATGTTCAGCTGAGCTGGGATCAGATCTCACTTTTCTCGTGCTGCCTAAAACCACACTTTTGCCTTTGTGCAGAAAGAAAGGTGACAAAGTTTGAGTCTCTTTTCTGTTTGCAGTTTCATTATTTGCCACCTTGCATGATTCTATATTAATTATTCTGGGATAGGAGCTGAATTACTGTGTGCCTTGTATCTGCCCATGCAGATCTGTGTTCCTATGTCAGTGGAGTTTGAGGAGCTGCTGAAGGCCAGAGACAACCCGAGTGAAGAAGCTCAGAGTAAGTTTGTCGTTTGCTCTAGCTCTGGCATTATTTAATAGGTTGTTTAATCTGGTTTGCATGTTTCAGGGCCTCACCTCCCTTTTACTAAATGACTTCTGAAAATTCTCCTGTCATCTAAATGCTTCTGAACTGCAGTCCCTGGAATGCTTCCCAGTGAGGCTGCTGTTCCTGGGGAATGTTCTGGTGCTTGCACAGAGCAGCAGTTGGGGCTGCTCAATGAGTATCAGAGACATTGTAGCACCTTCCTTAAGGATAAATGACTTCACAGCTGATCCTTTTCCAGTTCAAAACCAGTTGTATAATAAGTAGGGAATATTAAGCTCATAATAAAGCTTTTCATGATCTTTCCTACAGATCTGGTGGAGTTCACAGATGAGGAAGGGTATGGCCGATACTTGGATTTGCATGATTGTTACCTCAAGTACATTAACCTGAAATCATCAGAGGTGAGTGGCTGCTGTGTGTGGGCCCAGGGATATCCAGGCCCTACACAGGCTGGGGCTTCTCTTTTCTGGGAACTGGATGTTAATTTGGCCATGTATGAACTCTGACTCAGACTTTCTGTTCTTAGAAATTGGATTATATCACTTACTTATCCACATTTGACCAACTCTTCGATATTCCCAAGGAGAGAAAAAATGCAGAATATAAGAGGTGAGCCTGTTTGCCTGCCTGCTTCCTTTATGGTGAGAAGGAAATTGCTTCTGAAGTGTCCAGCTGCAGAGATTATAATTAACAGCCAAACTTAACTCACATAAATTGGGTCCCTGAGCTCAGTCATGTGTCTGAGCCCCAGTCAAACTTGCAGTACAGCAGAGATGTGGAGAGCCACATTCAGCTCAGAGGAAGAGCTTTAATGTACCCTTGGAACTGCTGTGTCAAAAAAATCCTGTGTGGAAAACTGGCCAGACCTTGGTCACGTCCCTCTGCAGCACTGAAGGGTAGTGGCTGTCCAAAGATGTGTTTAGAGGGTGATAGTGAATTACCTGTACTCATGATTCCCCTGCCAGGTATCTGGAAATGCTCCTTGAGTACCTGCAGGATTACACAGACCGAGTGAAACCATTACTGGACCAGAATGAACTTTTTGGGAAAATTCAGACGGAGTTTGAGAAGAAGTGGGAGAACGGCACATTCCCGGGCTGGCCGGTGAGCAGCCTGAGCCTGGGTGATGTTCCTGTGTTTGGGAGGGGTTTGTGTGAGTCATTTGTGTAAAGTCATTGCTGGGGGTGACCATGACAGTGAGGGCTGCCGCTCTGTGTCACCAGGGTGCAGGGTGATACCGACCTGAATTTAAAACCCAGCATAACTGGTTTAAAATGAGCTTTATTTCAGGTTGGCTTATTTTGCATCTTTACTACTGCTCCGTTTTCAGTTTAGTAAGAGGATTTTTCTCTGTGAAATGAACTGCTTTTCTTGAGATTAAAATGTTCTGTGGCCAGAAGTGTTATAGTATGCCATGCAGCTCTTGTATGTGGTTTGTTTTGGCAGAAAGAGACCAGCAGTGCCCTCACCCATGCTGGTGCCCACCTGGACCTCTCAGCCTTCTCCTCCTGGGAGGTACGTTTCCAGTGCTCTGCACTTACTGCCACATTTTGAGCAGGTGGAAGTTCAGTCATTTGGGTTTTTTGTGTAGTTTTAGTGCTGTGTTTTTGTCCCTGGCTCTGTGCTTTCTGGGTAAAACTTTGATGGTGCTGATGATGTAATTTCTTCCATTGGGGGATGTAACTTGAAAGACCTGGTTAGATTTGTTACATTTCTCATTTTCCTGGGAGCAGGGCTACACTGTTGGCAGTCCTTTCTTAAATATTGTTCATCAGGGTTTTTTCTTCATTAATAAGCTAAAGTGGGCTATATCTATATTGTATATGTTGAACAGCTTGTCTCTTACAGTGGTTTATTTAATTAAACAGGAATTGGCCTCCCTGGGACTGGACAGGTTAAAATCAGCTTTGCTGGCTCTGGGGCTGAAGTGTGGCGGGTAAGGTGCAATTTTGTAGACTTCCCTTCAGTTTCTGAGGTGTTCCTGTATCACATTTCTTTCTGGGATACTTGTGTGGTTATCTCTGTTGTACTAAAATTACCTTAGAGATGTTTGAAAGATAAAACATTAAGAACCAAACAGTGGGATCTGCTGCTCTGAACTGTCCTGTACAGGAATCTCTGGTACTCTGGACTTTGACTTGAAGAATGAAGGCAAAGATAAAAAGGAATCTCATGGTTTCCTAAAAGCTACATATAGATTTTTATTGCATGAATTCAGATAGTTCTCAGGAAATGTAAAACTGCAGTCTAGACGAATCCCTTCCCTGCTTCTCTGCAGGACTCTGGAGGAGCGTGCTCAGAGGCTTTTTAGCACTAAAGGCAAATCCCTGGAAGCACTTGATCCTTCCTTGTTTGCTAAGAATCCAAAGACAAAAGGAAGCAAAAGGTGAGTTCTTAGAGGTCATTCTGAGGCTGGCAGTGGTCTCTCCTCTTGGATGAGGAGTGTTCTTTAATCACCACTCCTGTGTAGTTAGGACAGAGATTCTGGAGTATTAGAAGCTTTTCATGTTGGACCAAATAGTGCTGAACCAAATGGAAAGTACCAGAGCTGAACTTGTGTGTTTAATGAAGATACCTCATCTATTTCAGAGACACTGAAAGAAATAAAGATCTTGCCTTCCTTGAAGCTCAGATTTATGAGTATGTGGAAGTTCTTGGGGTAAGGATTTTATTTTGTTTTTAAGCTTTTTATTTCAGAGCTGTCTAGTGACTGGAATGTTGTCCTTATCTTTACACAGTGCTTTCAAGGACAGCATCGCATCAGTGTGCTGCACCACATCTGTTTTGTGCATAAGTCATACAGTACTGCAAACCTTTACTTGATCTGCCTTGCTCCTTGCCTTCAGTTTTGGGGGGCTGTGTTCAGGGGGATGGCTGCTGCTGTAGTAACATTGGAAGTGCTGATAGGTGATACAAGGTTTCATTCTTTGCTAGTAGGAAATGTCAGGGTAGTAAAAACTGAAACTGTTTGGCTCAGTAAGGTGGGAGTTCTCTGCTTCACACTGGTCTTCTGTTTCCTCCCTCTGTACACTGAGGACGTTTTTTTCTACAAGAGTTAGGCCTGACTTTTTGCTGTCATGGTGTGTGGACAATCCCTTCCTTTCCCTCCCTCCAGGAACAAAGACACCTCACCCACGAGAACGTGCAGCGCAAGCAGGCGCGGACAGGGGAGGAGAGAGAGGAGGAGGAGGAAGAGCAGATCAGTGAGAGCGAGAGTGAAGATGAAGAAAATGAAATAATTTATAATCCTAAAAATCTCCCTCTTGGCTGGGATGGGAAGGTATCTGAGACTATCAGGCCTGGAGAAGTGGGACAGGTCACTAACTCCATGCTGCTTCTCTGTTTGAGTTTCTTTGCCTTGACCTAATCCTCTTGTCTCCTTGCTCCAGCCCATCCCATACTGGTTGTATAAACTCCATGGTCTGAACATCAACTACAACTGTGAGATTTGTGGTAACTACACCTACCGAGGGCCCAAGGCGTTCCAGAGGCACTTTGCAGTAAGTGACACTTACTGCAGGAGCAGCCCTGCTGCATTCATTCACTCATTTTAATGAGTCACTGCTGAGTCCCTGGGGTCCCTGAGCAGCATTCTTGCCATGTGGGTCTGAGCTTTTGCTGTAGGGCTATGCAACAGGACCCAGAGATCATGTTAGGCAAACAGAGATCGCTTTTGCTACCATCCCTGCCCATTTGAACACCTATTGCAGTGCTCACTTCTGATGGGTGCAGTGTGGCTTTTGTTGGCTGGTGTGGTATTACTGTCTGCAGGACAAGAAAATAATGTTTTTATAGAGGACTGGTATATTTGTACTGTGACAGTAGGTTTTGCACCCTGTTCAGATGTTAATGTCTTATGCTGTTCCCTCTCACACTGATCTCATCTCTTTCCCCCAGGAGTGGAGACATGCCCACGGAATGCGGTGCCTGGGCATTCCCAACACAGCACACTTTGCCAATGTCACACAGATTGAGGATGCAGTCTCGTGTAAGTAGTGATGGCAGAACAGGGAACATGTTAAAGAACACCACCTTTTCTGAAGGAGTGCCTTTGGACCTTGGTCTCATGTCCCATCCTGAACACTCCGTTTAAAGCCTTGTTTGCTGCAGTTTGGTGCCTTTCAGTAAGCACACGGTGGAATGATAACTTTGTAATGGATGTAAGATACATTCCTGGATTTAAAAGGGAGGGAAAAAAGCTCATGTGTGTATTTTACTGGATTAAAAACCAGCATGTCAAGGGAAGTGGCATAGATCCTGTTTAACTTTGTGTTTACAGTGTGGGCAAAGCTGAAACAGCAGAAGGCTTCAGAGAGGTGGCAGCCCGATACAGAGGTGAGCAGTGAAAGGCATTCAGTGTCTCCCCTCCTGTGTCCCTGGGAACCCCTTGTTCCTGGTGTGAGCAGTGTCCTCACTTACACTGGTGCCTCTTCATAAACTTCTGGTCCAAAGCCATTTTTCAAGGGTGCAGGGCAAAAGTGGGAAGTAAAATCTATAGTACAACCTGTAATGACTCTGGCCCTGGCTGAGCTCTTCTCCCAGGACCTGCTGGCAGATCCACTGCCTGCCTTCCTGCACGGAAATTCTGGCAGGGTGCTCATGTTCAGTGGCTGTTCTTGGAGCTAACATTTGAGTTCTGTCTCTAAACTGTGGTTCTGTTCCAGGAGGAATATGAGGATTCCAGTGGGAACGTGGTGAATAAAAAGACCTACGAAGACCTGAAGCGCCAAGGGCTGCTGTAGCTGTCCCCAGGTGAAGGATCCCACATCTGTAGAGGGAGTGGATCTGGCAGCAGCTTTGACTTCTTCATTGTCTGGATTTTGTATGTGCATGAATATAGATTTCAAGAATACTTTATAGAGTCACTTTCTAGTAAGCCACTTAGACTTGTGACATTGTTTTATATTAAAAAAATACCTTGAAAAATAAAGTCCTTGTAATTTAGGAAGTGCTGAGAGAATTGTCTTCTTTTGTATGCTGGAGGGAAGAGTTTTGATGACTGTGTTTAAAATTATTTTTACACAGCTGTCAGAAACAATTCCTTCTCTCATTTCCACTCTGCTGGAAATGTTTATGATGAGGGTTGACTCTGAAGCACATGGACACTGTGCTGACAGGTACTGGTCCTGTTTCTAGATCTTGGTGTGAACTTGTGGTTTTCTTTAAAAAACAAGCTCACCTGGCTTACAGAACTGTTTTTACCTTGTGTCTGTCTCCCTAGGGAGCTTTGGCCATTTTTTTTCCAGAGAACTACCAATTTAACTTCAGGTTTGCCTCTGGGGTGATTTCTGTGGCACTGCTTTTGGCTTGAATAACCTGGTAGGTGTCTGTGTGCACATCCATCTGTGGTGCAGGAGGATGGGGATGGGAACAGAGACTGTTTACAGGTGCCTGTTGTTGCTTCAGGAGCATCCTTGGCCCCTGGTATCACACTTGGAGATGTCTGTACATACCCCATGGATTCATGAAGCCTCAAGAATTGCAGCTCCACTGTGCAGAGGCCACTCACATCACATATGGCAGTGGCAGTTGTTGTGTCCCTCAGTCCCCTGAGTGCAGAGGTGGCTTGTGTGACATGTCTAGCCTCTCAAGCCCTTTCTCCACTGCTGTACTGGGCCGTTTGTGTCTCTGCTGCTGTGGAGCTGCATGTGACACTTCCCCGGGGGCTGGCTGGCAGGGGTGGGGCTGGGCTGTGGGGCAGTGCCACAGCAGCTGCTCAGAGGTGTTCCAGCGCTGGCAGTGACTGCAGGTGTGCTGGGGCTTCAGGAACAGGCAGACAGGTGAGTCAATTCTGTGGGCTCTTTCCCTGCCTGGGGGGAAAATTATTCTGGGATGAGGCCATGTCAGGAAGGTGGTTCCTCTGCCCTGGGGCTGGGCTGGCCTGTCACTGTGCTCAGCAAGGATGTCCAGAGCTGTTCTGAGTGGTGCCTGGGTTGCTTTGCAGGGTGAGGTGCCAGCTGGCTCTGTCTTTCTGTCACTCTGAGGGAATGCCCTTGGAGGTCTCTGAATGAGCTTCAGCCCCTCCAGATCCTGGGGGAATGGTGACTCAGCCTAAATCATAAAACAGGAGGGGGGTATTACCATTCTCCTTGGAGAACTTGGCTTTGGAACCTGTTTGGACTCACATCTCCACCATTTCCTTAGCAAAACAGGTAAACATTTGGAATGCAAATAGAGGATGGAGAGCCAGGTCACATCTTCACTTGCAGCAGCAAACTGCTGCATGGTGGCACTTTTCTCTGTGTCACCCTGACCCCTGCTCGTGTCAGCTGCCTGCAGGGCTGTTCTGCGTTGTGAGCTCCAGGGAGGGTTGTTGCCACACCAACAGCACACACAGCTCCCCAGGGCTCCTGATCCCTGTCAGCAACCACGGCAGCCTCGGTGGATTTGGGGAGTCTGTCATGAAGGGGTGCCTGGTTGTCCCAGGCTGAGCACTGGAGGGAGAGCACAGAGCTGTACTGAGGTATCCCCCCTGCACCTCGGGGCAGCAGCTCTGACCTCTCTCCCTCTGCCAGGTCCGGGTGCAGCTGCTGGTGGATGAGGATGGCTGGACACCGATGGCTTGTGCCCCCCACTCGAGGTAATGGGGCCGTGGTGCAGCACAGAGAGCAGTGTCTGTCTGTCCCCCATGCTGGGTCCACCTCTGCTCCAGCTCTTGGGGGCTGTGCCAGAGGCCTCCCTGGGGCAAGGGGTGGCTGCTGTACACCTGGGGCTTTGGGTAGGTGGAGGAGTATCCCTGCTTATCTGTTTCAAGGATGAGCTGCCTGTGCTGCTGGGGGCTCTCTGGGCTGTGGGTAAAGCGGACAGCAGGTGTGGTGCTCTCAGTCATTCCCACTCCATTCCAGGCTTGCTGCTCTGCATCTTGGCTCTGCAACTCTGTCTTCAGGACTCTCTTGCCACAGCAGGTGAGTTCTGTATCCCAAGGGGAAATCTGGGGGCCTGCGGGGAGTGGGGCAATGGCAGAGTGGTGCACCAGGGACTTTGTGCCTGTCTTCTCCAGGCTGTGCTCTGCAGGACAAAGCTGCAGGACAGGTGAGGAACCTTTCCTCATGGTTTAGCCCCCATAAAAGCCTGTTCTTCCCAGGCAATATGGCTGGAAGTGGGAGGGAGAGGCTGCTGTGACAACTGTCCACAGGGCTGCAGGCTCTGACCTGCTTCTTGGGCTGCCCAATTGGTAGCTGCAAGTGGACCCTGTTGGGGACATCCTGTCACTGACTGCCATTTCACCTCCTGGCCACAGTGTGACAGATGCTTCCCTCAGGTCCCTCTGGACCGTGCCATGGCTCAGGAAGGGACACAGGGCTTGCTGAGCATGTTTTTCCTCGGTGTCTCCTTCACCAAGCAGGAGCTTTTTGTTTTTCAGCGCTCAGCACAGCTGCCAGTACCATGGTGATGGCCACCAAGAACACCTCAGCAGCCACCAAGAAAGCCTTGGTAGGAGCGGTGACCACCAAGAAGGCCTCATTGGTGGCTGTGACCACCAAGAACACTTCAGTGGCCACCCAGAATCCCGCAGTGGTGGCAGTCACCAAGAATGCCATGGTAGTGGCCACCACCAAGAATGCTGCAGTGGTGGCCACTACCAACACCTCTGTGGCCACCAAAAAGGCATTGGAAACCACCAAGAACACCTCAGTGGTAGCCATGGCCACCAAGAACACTTCGGCAGCCATCAAGAATGCCTTGGTGGTGGTGGCAACTACCAAGGAGGCCTCGGCAGCCACCAAGAACACCTCAGTGGTAGTCAAGACCACCAAGAACATATTGGCAACCACCAAGAACACCTCAGTGGTGGCCATGGCCCCCAAGAACACCCCAGCAGCCACCAAGAATGCCATGGTGGTGGTGACTGCCAAGAAGGCCTTGATGACCACCAAGAACACCTCGGTGGTAGTCAAGGCCACCAAGAACGCATTGGAAACCACCAAGAACATCTCAGTGGTGACCATGGCCACCAAGAACACCTCAGCAGCCACCAAGCATGCCTTGGTGGTGGTGGCAACTACCAAGGAGGCCTCGGCAGCCACCAAGAACACCTCAGTGGTGGTGGTCACCAACAAAGCCACGGTGCTGGCCATCACCACCAATGCCTCTCTGGTGGCCACCAACACCTCCATTAAGGGAGCAGAGGAGACAACGGTAAGGCAAGGAATGGAAAGAGGGGTATTGCTGGGCCCTATGGGCAGTGTCACTTGCCCAGCTGGTCGGTCACAGGGGTGCCATGGGAGCCTCTCCTGTGGTGGAAGGGAGCACAGTGAGTGGCCAGCTGGGGGTGGCCCCTGCAGGCAGTGAGGCTGTGGCTGGGACAGCCCTGCAGTGCTGTGCCAGGAGGCTTTGCTGCAGGGTGACACCCTGGTGTCTCTCCAGCAAACCTGCCAGAGCTTTCAGTGCTCCGGAGAGAGGTGTTACCAGGATGGAGCCCATGCCAACAGAACAACCACCTGCCAAAATGAGACTCATTGCGAGGTATGGAGCTGCCGGGGGCTGCACCAGAGAAAGCCTTCCCTTTCTTTATCTCAGGAATCCACGGTGCTCTGTTAAGTCTGTCTCCCATCTCCCTTTCCTCTCTTACATCCTGTCAGTTATTTCTGCTCTTTTATGATGGCACCTCTTCACACTCACTTTATCCCTTGACTCTGCCCGTTGCAGCTTTATCGTTTCTCCAGCACGAACTACATGGCCAGGTGCAGCAGCGGGTGCAGCGCGGAGCCATGCAGCACCAACGGCAGCAGGCAGCAGTGTGCCCTGGAGTGCTGTGCTGGCCCTCTCTGCCTGCAGCTCAACGCCAGTGCCTACGGTATGGCCCAGCTTTGTTCTGCTGGGCAGAATCTGGAGGGGCTGTGGCTGCATCTGCCTCTCTTCTGCCCTGGGGCTCGCCCTGTCCTTGGAGTTGGGTGCGGGGCAGGGTGGCCCTGGCAGCTCTGAGCAGAGTGTGAGCAGTGCTGGTGAGCCTGGACCTGTGTGGGCTGTGTGTCCAGCCTCACAGGGCTCCTCGTGTGTCTGCAGGTGACCTGCCACCCACCACCACCACCGCCGTGCCGCTGACAACCACCACCACCACCCCTCGGCCTCCCCCCCAGAACGTAGGTACCACATCAGGAGAGGCTGCTGCATCCAAGGGTTCCGGGGTCTGTGGCTGCTGGGATGGTTGAGCTCCCACCTGAGCAGGGGACAGGAAAAGGTCCCTCCTCCATTTGCTCTATGGGGTAAAAAGCTGACTCTGGAAGGGCAACACATCCTGAAGGAGCACTGGAAGTAAGAAGCCCGTAAGGAGCCCTGTCCAGTGGGCCTTATCCTTGTCCATCAGAGCTGTTCCCCAGAGCAGTGCTTGCATCAGCTCAGGCATCCCTGACCATGAGATGAGCCTTCCTGCAGTTGCACAGAGTGTGCAGGACCTACCGGGCTCTGCAGCCCTTTCCTGAGCCTAGCGGAGGGGAAGGTGCTTATCTTTGCAGAGCTCTCTCAAGAGGAAGGAAAAAGAGGCTTGAAACTTGCTTGCTCTGCTGGTCTTTCAGAAGTTTCTTGCAGTTTCAGAATACTCCTTTATCTCTGGATCTAAGATGCCTGATAGCACAAATACCAGCAGAACAGAGGAGGGTGGAGAGGAGTGAAGGGCTGCCTTAAATGCAGTTTTTGTCCTTCCAGTCTGATGGACAGATGGTATCTCCCTGGTCCTTTCTCTCATAGGGCAAAGTGTGTGCAGCATTTTCCTGTCACGGGGACCGGTGTTTCAAAGGCAGGAAGACCATCACTAGATGCATTTTAGGACAGGACTTTTGTGAGGTATGGCCTGGGGCTGCAGAGCATCGTATTCCTGTAATGCTAGTACTAAAGGCTCAGCATGACCCCCAGGCTAATGTCTCTCTCCTTCCAGATGAAGAAGATGGGCTTGAATTACATGGCGGGATGTAGCGAAGCCTGCAAGGCTGCTAAACCAATCTGTGGTGGTGGGATGAAGGCTGCCTGTTACCAGGAGTGCTGCCCAGCCACCCCAAAGGGCAGCTGTCTGAAACTGGACGGCAAAGTTCACATCAATAGCGCTGGGCAGGCGACACTGGCCCCACTCTTGAAGGTCATAGCATGTGGGGTGGTCCTGCTCCTCAATTACAGGGTCTCCACTTCCCTCTGGGGGTAGGCAGCAGCCAGGTGGCTCTGCAGCCTCTCCTGTAGGAGCAGTAGGACCCCGCTGCTCTCTGACTTCAGCCAAGGTTGCTAGCAAACGCCCTCTGTGCTGTCCCTGTCCCATCAACGAGGTGTCTGGGGCCCTCTGCATCTGCTCATGGGTAACTGCACACCCTTGGGGGTCACTTTGCTTGCCCTGCATAGGACCCTGCTGTTGATCCTAACCCCCCCCCTTAAGCTGCACTCTGAATCCTGCACCTTCCCCGGATGGGTGAGTCCTGGCAATTCAGTAAAGTTTAAGTACTTGAAAAAAAGATTCTTCCTTTTCCCAGAGGAAAAGCACTTAATCTGTGTGCTTATAAAACTACATCAAGGGATTCTACCCTACCCTGCCGAAATCCTGCAGGTCTGAGAGACCTGCAAGGGAATTGTGGATACTGGGAGTGGTGCAGTGTGTGCCTCTGCTGCTGGAATGGGTTCCCTCAAGGACAAGAGGGTATTAGCCCTCCTTAAAACCCAAAAAAAATCTGCATTGACTGAGGCACAGGGGCTGCTCTAATCAATGATCTGCTTGTGGCACAGTGTCCCTGCACCCCCTCTGACCTGTTAGCTCCAAAGTGCTCTGACAGTGAAATGCTTCTTGCCCGTGTAGGTAAAATAGTAACTTTATGTTTCCTCTCCCAGCCTTAGGCGGGGAAGTGGGATTAATCTAAAAGCGTCTCATGTTTTAGATGATTCTGTTTCACATCTGTGGTTCTCTACTGCTGAAGGCAGAGCCCAGAGGTGAGCACATAGAGCACGGGTGGAGCTGGTCAGGCAGAATTACCTGGGATCAGTGTGTTGCCACTCATGCACAGTGCTGTTCCCTGCCACCACTGTCCTATGCTGCCACCAGTTCCTTAGAGAAAAGATTGTAAACTATTAAAATCTTTGTGTCAGCCCCTTTGGTGCTGGTGTTTTGAGTGTGGCTGAACACCGTGTGACCCATGGGAGGGACGGAGAGCTGGGCTGGGTGGGTTTAAGCCCTTGGAGCCTTGTGTGCTTTCCCAGCAAGAAAACTTGGTGCTGGCCCTCATGGAGCAGTGGCAGCCCTAACGGAGTGGATGAAAACCACGTCATTCTACCTCAGCTGGCCCTTTCCACGCTGCAGTCAGCGCCTGTTCTGGTACAGTAAAACCGCAGCTCAGCGTTTGGGGTGTGTGTTTACTTTGTTTCAGGCCAGTGTCAGGGTGTTCATATCAAGGGTTCTTCTATCTCAAAAACACAGCCCAGCACCACGCTTCTTGAAAGGTTTGGTGCTTAGAGCAGCATTTTCAGGCTGTTCCCCTGTGAGCAGAGAGGGACTGGGGAAGTGGCGCAGAGCTGTCACTGACCGAGACCACTTGACCACAGCTGTCTCTCGACCTACATCTCCTAAATCTGTGGAAGGAGCTATGTCTGTCTCTACAGTGCAAAAGGCTCAGGTGATATTTTACAGCACTTACTCCCACACTCTGCATTAATTGATTTGAAGAATAACGGCTCGTGTGCTCGGTCGTCTTGAAATTCAACAAAAAAATAATTCAAGTGGCTACTGAAAATAAGAACTTCTCGCGATTTTCCGTGGAAATTATCCTTTCCCATGTCTGCCGACCCAAGAGGTTCCCCTCTCAGTCCCCCTTTCCTTCCGGGAGGGGCCAGCCGGAGGCGTGAGGTTCGGGCAGGGAGGGCCGGTGCCGTGCCGTGCCTCCCCCGTCCTTCGCATCCCGCCGTGCACTGTCCGCTCGGCCGCCGCCCCTGCCAAGCCAGACCGCTCCCACCGCTGATTCCTGTCCCGTTATTTCCGGCCGCTCCCGGAGCGGAGCGAAGCGATAACGGAGCGGCAGCGGGGGCGGCCCCGCTGGGGGAAGCCGCGGCCGCCGCGCTCATCGCGTTGCGACAGCCGCCCTGAGCGCGCAGCCGCCGGGAGAGCCTCCTGTCCCAGCCCCCGGGCAGCGCTGCCGGGGCGGACATGGACCAGTCGGTCGCCATCCAGGAGAGCCTAGCGGCGGGTGCGACCTGCCGGATCGTATCCTTTGATCGGCCCCGGTGTCGCGGTGCCGCCGCGCTCCCATCTCCGGGCTGTCCCCGTCGCTCCCTCCGGGCTGTCCCCGTCCCCTCCCTCCTGTTTGCTGCCGCTGCTCCCTCCCGCTGTCCCCACCGCGCTCCCTCCGCTCCGTCCGCGCTCCCTCCCGCCGATCCCCCGCACCGATCTTCGTTCCGTCCGCCGCGTCCCCGCTCCTGCCGCTGTCCCACGGCTCCTTGACCCGCGGCCGCAGGCGGTGCAGGGCCTCCTGCCGTCCGGGGACAGCGTGGAGAGTCGGCTGCTGGGCCTGGTGGAGTGCCGCGGGCAGCACGCGTGGGTACCGGAGCGCGGGGCGGGCGAGGAGAGCAGCCGAGAGAACTCTGCGGGTCCCTCAGGAGCCTCCACGGCCACCTGAGAACCCCCTCCCATCCCAAGGGCTTTCCACCAGCGTGCAGTCCTGTAGGGCAGCAGTTTGAAGGCGTGGTGCCTTGTTGTTATTATGGGTGGTCAGTGAGAAGCCCCAGGCCTATGAGCTGCTCTGCTCTGCCGCTTATGTGAACACATTATTTAAGTGATGGGGTGGGCACTTGATTGAGGAGTTACTTTGGGATTTGCATGAGGCTGTGCTAGCAGGTGCAGCTGGGTGGGATGGGGTCTGTGCTTGTCTGTCTGCAGACATGCCAGAACTGAGGAGGCTTTGCCTCCATGTCTGTTCTGTGCTTGCAGGATATATGTATACACTCACCGGCGGATGGCCATCACAGCTGAGGACGTCTGGCTGGAGAGAGTGATCCCCATCACAGATGGGTTTGCAGTGGAAGAAGGTACTGACACACTGTGGTGGCTCAGTGGCCAGTTCCAAAGAATGGGATGAAGGGGTTTGGTGCCCATATTCTGCTGTCCTGCTTCCTGAAATTTGCAATCTATTCTGCCTTCACATTTTTCAACAGTTTGTTATCTTTGGTGAAACTTGTGCACCACGTGGCATTTCTGGCAGGGCCCTGTGAGGACCGGAGTACCTGTGTCCCACCAGGCCCCAGCCACAGCCCCTGCCCAGCAGGTTTGTTCTGCCTGCCTCTGTTCCCACAGGGAACATTTGGAGTTTGGAGAAGGATCAGCGTGGTCTGCAAATCTGTTGCTTTAACTTTCAACTGAACTTTGTCTTACTTTTGCAGTTGTACTTGACAGTGACCTTCATGTCATTGGTGAGTCCTGTGGTTGCTTTAGTGCCTGCATTACGGGTGCTCTGGGCCCTGGGCCAGCTGCATGCAGCGGGGCAGGACTGGGGGCTTCTTGGTCCCGCGGGATTTGACTGGGGAGGGGTTGTGCCCTGTGGCTCCTGGGGCAGTTGCCATGCTGTTGGCCATTGTTACCTGCTGCTAATGAGCATTGCCAGCCCCATTCAACCAAGGGAACTAATTCTCCATGTGTTTTTAAACTGCTGCTGGAAGATTAATTATTGTCCCTGAACAAGCAGAATAAAAATTTTATAAATTATTTTTATATTTTAAGTCGCATTCTCATGTAAAATTTTGGAAAGGAGCGTGGTAAGAATGCATGGGGAGATGTTGCCAAGGGCTGCATGTGCACAGCCACCGTTGTAGAGCGGAGACAGCTCAGTCTGTGAACATTTGTCAGCATGACCCACAGGAGCTCTTTCTCCCGATGTCCGCAGGCTCGGACGTGACTGTCCAGATCAGCTCAGCAGACGATCGGCTGACAGTGCAGCTACCTTTCGGCTCCCACACGCGCACGTTCCTGCAGGAGGTCAGCAGGTGCAGCGCAGGTACGAGCTCCCTGCGTGCGGATTTGTCGGGTCACCCTCGGGTCTGGCGGTGCAGCTCTTGCTCTGCCCGACCGTCCCGCGTGTGGAGGAGCGGCGCTGGCCTCTCCCTGCCGAAACTCACTCAGCACTGCCGTGGGTGGCCATTCCCCGCCGTCAGGCAGCGATGCTCGGTGTTTCGGGAGGCAGAGGCGGGTGCTCCGTGCCGCAGGCAGCGGCTGCTCCGCCGGCCCCAGGCCGAGCGGGCGCGGCGCTGCGGCTCCCGGGGGCGGATCGGGGCGGGCTGGGACGGGCGCTGGGGCCGGGCCGGGCCGGGGCCGGGGCGGCCGTGGCGCCGAGCTGCGGCGATGTCCGCGGGCGGGCGGCCCCGCCGAGGTGAGCGCGGGGACCCGCCGGGGTGGGCGGGGGGGCCGCGCTGCCCGGCCGGCGCCTGTCCGGGGAGGCGAGGCCGGGGCACGGCTGAGCGCCCGGCCGGCGCTGCCGGAGCTCCGCCGGAGCCGGGAGGCGCCGGGGCAGCTCCGGGGCCGCTCCGTGGCGGGCAGCGGGCGCGGAGCTGCTGCCGGGCGCTGGCCGCCGGGGCTCCGCTGCCTTTGCCGCCCGGTGCCCGCCCCGTGCGCCCGGGTCGCCTCCGCCGGAGGGGCCGCGCTCTTCCGGCGCCTCCTCCGCTGGCTCCGCCGCTCCCGGTGCTCGGTGGCGTTTCCCGCTTTGCAGAGCGCACGTGTGAGAAGTTTCAGAGCTAAAGGAATTCCTGGAAGTCAGTGTGGGGTTCAAAACCTGAATGTTGGCGGTTTGCTGTACCCTGCTGCGTTTAGGCTGGGCTGCTCTCGTTGCATGAAGGCTAATTTAATTCTCCCCTTTGGACGCTAAGCATGAATCCTGTTTTATCCAGGAGATATGACACATTTTGCTGCTGTTCTGTAATGTCACTGCACATTTTTAACATTAATGCCTTTATTACTGCTTGGATCTCATTTAACTGCAAATCCTGTGCAATTGAGAGCTTCTGTGATCTGCATGTTGCTCTGTATTTCTGTGCTCAGTTCAATTATCGAACAAAGTCATTATCACTTCAGAGTGCTACCATGTAGATCCCTCTAGCTACAGAAATCTGTGACTAGATATAGACATATCTAAGGAAACAGCCCTTTTCCAAAGCTAATCTCTTTCTTAGGAGAATCCTACCTAAAGCTGATTTCTGTCCATGAGGTTAGAATGCAAGGTGTGATGTGTAATTCTGATCTTTGGATCAGGTAGCAGTTGTGACAGCAGCAGGCTCACACATCTTTCCATTCTGCAGTCATGCCTTCTGCACACTGGCGAGTGGCATGGACCCATGTAGGTAATAAAGCCTGGGAATCTGCTCTTTTCTTGGCACAAAAGTAACCACTGTCCATTGAGGTGAAGGTTCAGGTTGGTTCCTGTCACTCGCTCTCAAGGGATGTTGCATGGTTGTTAGTGGGGGAGCTTGCAGAGGTTCCAAGGAGCAGTAATTGAGTTCTCAATGCCGATGGAGAAACTGCTGTGTCCCAAGTCCCTGGGTCCACACTTCCCAGTGCATCTCTGTGTGCTCCTGGTCAGTTCTGCTTGACTTGAGCTGTGTGATCTGCAGTGAGGTTTCTGTCATGTGCTCTTCTGCAGCCAAGCTCTGATAAATCCTCTTACACAGTCTATTCTCAGAAGGCTCTTGGGCAGAAGAGGTTATCCAGGCTGAGAATTTGGCCACTTCTTGTCATCTGGTTTGTATCCCGAGGGCCTAGGTGAAGTACTGCAAGTTCTATTTCTGTTTGGTGCTCGTGTTCTGCAGAATGTTCTGTGACAGCAATAACATCTTAATTTTTTCTGAGTTGTGTTTACTGGAGGAGAAGCTCCGCTGAATGCCTAGAACCCAACAGTCTTAACAAATTCTGCATCATCATTAGATTTTTGTGCTAAGGAGCATGATTTTAAGTCTTGCATCTTAAACACAGAGACCTCCCCCAGAATCCTCTTTTTTAACTGTTATTTTGCAGCTTGTAGGAGCAGAATGTTGTAACTGAAACAAAATGCTGAAAGACTGGTCAAATTTTGCTAAGGTAGTGTGATGTGTTTAGTGTCACTCCTGTGGTTAGTTCAATTGGTGCGCTAGCAGCCCTGTTACTGTTTTAGGAATGTGCAATTTGCACTGAGGCAGATGTTTCTTCTGAGGTTCAGTGGGTCCCTGGTGTGGCTCTTTGTGGCCCTCAAGGTGTCTTGACACCTGTGCCTTGCTGGGTATTTGCAGATAGGTAGAAAGCCTTTAAATGGTACTGTGAGGTTTGTTTGTTTCCCCTTCCCCCCCCCCCCCCTTTCTTTGTATTTCCTGTCTTGCTTCAGAAAGGAAAAATCTACTATTAACATAAATTTTTCAGATTCCTGGGGTAAAGCCCTGGATTTTGTGCTGCTAAGTACTGCTTCAGCTTAGCTGTAAAGGAGAGCCAGCAGCAAGTGCTCCCACAGAGGACAGTGCTGCTCTCTGTGGCTCCTGTCATTTCTTCCTCTGCAGGGGAAGCTGCATCATCACACAACACTTGGGTCAGAGTAAGCTAAATCTCTCAGATAGCTGAAAGAGAGACTGTGGGGTACTTTGTTTTGCCACACAAATCTAAATTATTTTCTGCCCACAGATTTTTGCCGGTGTTTACATAAGCATGTTGATAAATGGAAGAACACTTTGTGTTTAAAGTGAAACTTTTTGATGGTTGTTTTTTTTTTTTCTTCCCAGAAGCAGTTGGCTCTGAAGGTGTCAAACAGAATGGGAAAAAAGCTGCAGTCAGTCAGAGCTCCAGCCATGACAGCACTGATAGAAGCACTCCCAGGTCAGTGCACAGAGGTGGGGGCTCTAGAGTCTAGAGTAGAAGCTGGCAACTTTTTGAGATGAGAATTTGCAGGTTCTAGTTAAGAGAGAAAAAAGTTCAGCATAAGCATGCTGTCAAAACATTAGTGGAAATTTCATTCCATCCCTCTCCCTACAATCCTCCCTTTTTGGGCATATTTTGGCTGTTTAGTGGGACAGGACCTGCTAGCATTGTTTATTTTGAATTCAGAGAGCTTTGGCTTAAAGCCACTGTGTCTCATAGATACACTCTTAAAATGTTACAGTTTCATTTTCCAGTTCCCAGGACTTTGTGGACCCTGATGCAAATCCTTCAGAGTCTGTCTGTGCGCTGTCCTTGGCACTGGTATGCAGGTTGCTGGCCTTAAATTTATACCATCCAGTTGCTGGTGGGAATTCCCAAGCTGTGGCATTATTCCTTTGCAAAAGGAGTTTGCAGAGCCAGGAGACACAAAGTAAAACCACCTCTACCTCCACCCACTCTGGGCAGAATTGGAATATTTCCATCAAAAGGTTTTATAAACAAACACATTGCTTCATTCTCTGGCTGAGGCGGAGGGAGATGAGATTTCCCTCTCCTTGCTCCAGTAAGCAGGGAAGATGTACAGGTTTTGTATCATTTTCCAGGTGTGAGTAAGGCCTGCTCTGCAACAACAGGCTGCACCAGGATGGTGAAAACCATTTGTTATTTTAGTTAGTTAAACTGGTTTTGTCTGGAGATCTCAACCCTGCTGAGAAATGCTCTTTTCAGTCTTCTTGGCTTATCCCAAATGTTATCTGTATTTAGTGAACAGACAGAAAAATGTGAATTAAGGCCTTGGTGGCAGAAATAGGTGGTGCTAGTTAGGCTATGGGGATAACCTGGGATTCATCTGTGGTTTTGCTTTCATTTGCAGGCAAAACAAACTCAAGCCTGAAGTGAGAACTGAACAGGTTCGGGCCTCCCGTGTCATGGCTTCCAACAAGGCCTCAATCTTATCAGAACCAAAGTTTGGACTCAGAGATACTATTGTTAAATCTCAGCTTGTACAAATGGAGGACTCCTACACACACATCCAGAACTACAGGTGATGATCATTCCTGAGAAGAACTTACTTTTGTGGGCTGTAACTTAGCATAGACTGTCAGAATAACTCATGTGTTATTTCATCCTGTGTCCCCACAAACAGAAAATTCTGTAGAAAAGCATGATCCATACTTTCCAGAACAGTTCTCTTTCCATGTTTAGACATGAGCAAAGCAGAATTTCATTCGTGTCTCTGTCAAGAGTTGCCTCATGGTTCTTGTGGAGGAAATGCCCTTTTTGAAATCACTTTTTTTCTGTGTTTATTTTAGACAGTGTCTGGAAATGCATCAACTCTGTGCACTCCAGCCTTCTCCCTCTCCATTTCTGCCCACTGCTTATCCATGTAGTTGCTCCAATAAGCTCATAAGAAATCGTTTGAGTGAAATATATAATTAGGACCAAAACTTTGCAGTGTTTGAAATTGTTTTATGCATCTCATTCTGTGAATTTATCATTTCAAGCTGCTACTGCACAGCTACAGCCTTATTTTTGTTTTTTCTTTAACACTTTGTATCTGTGTGTAACAATGTAAAAAATGTAAAAATGCATCTGTAAAGGTGCAGCTGTAGTTAAATAATTCTAGGGGTTTAAACTTTGTCTCCTTTCTTAATTTTCCCTGGCAACACGTTAGTTATATAGTGTCGGAACCCAAGGTGTCCCTCAGACACTCTTGGATGTTCCGGGCCCAGGGCAGAAGCCTCTGAGACCCTGGCAGGCGGCCAGGAACCCCTGTGGTCTTGAGTCTGACCCATGGAACAATTTACCAACCTTGCAGGAAGAACAAGAAATCACAAAAGTTTAGATATTATAATAGAAGTAGTCACAAAGTGAAAGGTAGGATTTTTGAGTGCTGTACAGGGGGGTTTTAGGCCTTGTACAGAGGGGTCTGAGTTTTGTACATGGGGGTCAGAGGTTCTAAGATGGAGGGATTTGGGCGTGCCCTGTCCTCCTTCCTTCTTCTTCCTATTCCCCATGTTCTTGGTGGTGTTAGCGCTCACAGATTGGTTTAGAGTAGAAAGTCACTGTTCAACATAGGTAATAGGCATTGGGGAAAAACTATAAACACCTAATACGTAATGTGTGATATAAAAGATGGCACCAGCCCCTCGGGAGACAGAGACAGGGACAGAGACGGAGACAGAGAAGAAGACGAAGAGAGACGCAGAGAGAGACGCAGAGGGAGAAGAAATCAGGGACAATGTCAGGGAGTCTGTGTGCCTTGAGATAACATGCAATAAACTGCCTTGAGACCAGACGACTGAAGACTACTGAGTCTTTGAAGGCACGGGTTGGAGGAGGGACTTTACCACCACCCGGAGTCACCCCAATCTGGGGGAAGGCTCCGGCAATATAGAGCATTATTTACCTGGCTAATAGCAGTGCTGTTTCCTGGGCTCTGCAGTTTGCAGCTCTGGGGTTCTGTCACTGTCTTTGCAGGGTCTTTGTGGGGACATACAACGTGAATGGTCAGTCGCCCACGGAGAGCCTCCAGCCTTGGCTGAGGTGTGATGCTGAGCCTCCAGACATTTACTGCGTGGGGTGAGTGTCTGTCCCTGGCCCATCCTCATAAACCTGGGCTGTGCAGGAGGCTCTGTCACCCACAGGAGTTCAGCCAGGACACCACAGGAATGTTGGCACTGGTGTAGTGCATGCACAGCTCCAGGGTGGGTGTGTAAGGGTTGTTGGTCTGGTAGGGTTTGGCCTCTCAGTGTTACAAGATTCTTAATGCCATCTGATGTAATAATGACAGTAATTTAGCTTTACATTTGACATACATCTACGATTAGCAAAACTGAATTTGAGTTTTCAGTTATATATTTAGTGAGTATAAGCTGATTTAGTTCTTTCCCAGAAAAGGGGGTGGAGAGCTATAAACAAGTGCATGCATCCATGGGTTCCTTCCTCTAACACAGTTTCCAGGAGCTTGATCTGACTAAAGAAGCCTTCTTTTTCAATGACACACCGAAGGAAGAAGAATGGTTTAAAGCTGTAACTGATAGTCTTCACCCAGATGCCAAATATGCAAAGGTAAATGTGGCTTTTGGGGAGGTTTGAGTGTGGAATCATTTTCCACTTGGCTCTCTTTTCCCTTTGCTTTCTCTTGTTCTCAATGGCTGTGCCTTCAGAGGCTGTGCAGGTTCTATAGGTGCTGTTTCTGTGCAGAGTGCTGAGGCAGGGGCAGGATGGGAAACAGAGCCAGGCTTCCCCACTTACAGGGAGCTCCTGCTGTCCTGGCGAAGGAGAATAGAAAGTTCTGTACCTTCTTTTATGTCTGCCTACAATGTACGGTGCAATGAATTGTGAAGGTGTTTTAGTAGGAATACTGCTTTTGTTTGAGCTCCTGCTCCATAGGTCTACTTCATCTCTTGTCTCTGTTGTTGAAGGGAATTTCCTTTCATGAGCCTATGTCTGTGCTGTAGCTCTGGCTTTGGGCTTCAACTTCCTTCACTGATGTTGCTCCCAGCTCCTTCCTGGGCTGTGCTGCTGGGGGCCTGTGCACTGTGAGCCCTGCTGGTGCACTGGATGATCCTGAAACTTCCTCTTTGGTGACCCATGTTATGGATGGATGTGCCTTCTCTCAGCAAACCTCTTCCATTACAGCATTGAATGGACCAGGGTCTGTTTTTCAGGTGAAACTTGTGCGGCTGGTGGGGATCATGCTCCTGTTGTATGTGAAGGCAGAACTCGCTCTGAACATCTCTGAGGTGGAAGTTGAGACTGTGGGAACTGGAATCATGGGGAGGATGGTAAGAATGGCAAATGTGCATGAGAAGGGGTGAGATTTAGAAGAGCCCCCCTCCTTGGATTATTCCTCCAGCTAACGGCTGCCTCTGGAAGCACATAGTCCTATCCCCATGCCAGCTCAGGGCACTGCGAGAGGGAGCTGCCAGGTGTGCACCAATGTTCAAAACAGTAATCACTAATTAGGATTTTCAGCCTATTCCTTCCTCTGGAAATTAAACACTCTGTCTCAAAGTCTTCTGGCTTGTCCACTGCTAGTAACTTGTCTGCAGTGTAAAAGCTTCTGACCAATGTCTTTGTCTTTCTCTTTCAGGGTAACAAAGGTGGTGTTGCCATCAGGTTTAAATTCCACAACACCAGTGTGTGCATTGTGAATTCTCACCTCGCAGCTCACACGGAGGAATACGAGCGGAGGAACCAGGACTTCAAAGACATCTGCTCTCGGATGCAGTTCTGCCAGTTGGATCCAAATTTGCCCCCTCTCACTATTGGCAAACATGAGTATGCTTCTCATCTGGCTGTGGGAATCATGGCATGTGCAAGGGAGCACTCTGTGAATGTGCTGGGGGGTGAGGAGGGGGGCCAGTGGCATAAACATCAGCTGGAGGGGCCAGAAAAGCTTTACTTGGTTTGGACAGGGCTCACCCACACAGTTCTGACAGGTCCCTTGTCACCTTATGCTCTCCCAAGCCTTGTTTTATTCTCAAGCCTGGAGTGGGGATGGGGCAGAAATAAGCACTGACTTCCCCAGCTGTGGAATTCAGTCACCGTGGAACAGTAACAGCACCAGTCATTAAGGGATAGTGACAAACATGCAGAATAGTGATTAATAATGACAAAAATAGGAAAGGTTTTTTAAGTTTCCACTGTTGTTATTCCTGATGAGAGCAGCTCAGCAGAGGGGTTGTGATGGGGAGAGCCCCGGAGCTGCAGAGTGGAGCTGCTGTCCATGGCCAGCTGCACTCTGGGGCAGCTTCAGGCCTCTGCACATTGTGGTGTATGTTCTCTTTCAGTGTGATCCTGTGGCTGGGGGACCTCAACTATCGTCTGGAGGAACTGGATGTGGCAAAAGTGAAGCAGCTTGTAGAGGAGAAAGCATTTCTAGAGCTTTGCCAGTATGACCAGGTATTGATGTCTCACCTATCTGCACATGGTGCTCAGTACAAACCACACAATTCCTTGGTCTTTTCTGTACTCAGTGTCTTCCTTTTGTGCTTGAGATTATCTAAAATTAAGCTTTTCATCTTTTCTTCTTTTGTAGCTGAAGAGGCAAATGAAGGCAAATGCAGCCTTTGAAGGCTTCACAGAAGGAGAGATCTCTTTCCAGCCAACATACAAGTATGATGCTGGCTGTGATGACTGGGACACAAGGTAGAGTGATTGTCTCAGATGTGATGCTACAAATGGCTGATGTTATCACTGAAGGAAGTAAAAACAAGGCTAAAAAATATGGCAGGTCTAATGGCTGTAAATTGGAACAGTTCTGAGATTATTTCTGGTTCTCTCTCTTTGCTCCAAAATTCATCTCCTGTTTACATCTATTTACATTGTTTTTCTCCCACAGCTATTTGTCAGATACTCCTAATATTTTTTTCCAGTAATAATCCTATTAGGCTTCCTCTTAGAGGTGATTCATTTAAAAAGTTAATGAATCTTTTTAGCTAGTTTAATTCTTTTTGTCTAGTTTGTTGTTTTTTCCCCAAGCAAAACTATTAGGATCTCAGTTTTGCTGATCTCTCCTGTACCTGCTCAGGTGAGACCAGCCAGGGTTGATGTGGAGTCAACTGTGCTGTTCTTCAAAAGCCTGTGAGAACCATCCTTCTTGTAATGCTCTATAGACAGAGCAGCTCCTCTAGTCTCAGCAAACCAGGAACTTCAGCTGCAAGTGCAGAAATTAAATCTGTGCAGCTGTCATTGAAAACAATAAATGCAAACTTTAAATGTAGAGCCTGAGTTTTTATTTTTTATGTCTCTCATGGTCAAAAATACCTGAGTATTGCTTTGTATGTTAATTGTATCTTGCACCTTTGAAGAAGAAAGAAGTAAAGCATGAGCTAGAGATACCTTATAGTAGACACTCAAACTTTTTATATCTATGTGAAGAAACTGTTAAAAATACCACTTTGATAGAGAATGAGCTCCAGGCCATGGCAAGAAAGCCTAATCTCTGGGTGAGCAGTGTGCTGCCCTGTGTTGTTACTGCATCTGCACCGTGCCTGGAAATGGTGATTTTTGCCCTCTGTTTTAGTGAGAAGTGTCGTGTTCCAGCGTGGTGCGATCGGATACTCTGGAAAGGGCAGAACATTGCCCAGCTGAGCTATCGCAGCCACATGGCTCTGAAGCTCAGTGACCACAAGCCAGTGAGCTCTGTGTTTGATGTTGGGGTAAGTATGTCAGTGCTGGATGAAGTAACTCTGCTGACCTCATTTCCCTGGGTGCTGATTTCTCTCTCCTGCTTTTATGGCATCCGCAGAGAACAATGGCTTGAAAGGTGGGCTGGATCAGATGTGGAGATGGGATTGTTGACCACACTAAGCAAGGGCTGTGTAAATGATACTGCAGTTAAGCTGGACAAGGCCTGAATATCTGTCAGTGTTCTTTGGGAACACAGTAGTGTCTTGTCAAACTTCTTATTTTTTCTGAGGGAAAAAAAAAGGTTGATTTAGTACTGGCTGAGTGACTCTTGTTAGTTATGGCAAGGTTATACTGTTGGATCATGAGAAGATCTTGGAGATTAGCGCTCCAAACAGCTCTGCCCATTCCCTGTGTTGTATACCCTAGTGTGCTGCTAAAATCAAATTACATGTTTGCAGCTGTGTTCCAGCTGTCCTGCAGGGGCACAGTCAGTGCTAGCTGGTCCAGTGTGTGTCCTTTTCAGGTGAAGGTTGTGAATGAAGAGCTCTACCGAAAAGCCTTTGAGGAAATAGTGCGCTCCCTGGATAAGCTGGAGAATGCCAACATTCCCTCGGTGACACTGTCCCGCAGAGAGGTAGGGCATGGTCATGTGCCAGCACTCCCTGAAGGAACTGAGCAACCCTAGACTCCAGCAGTAGAAGATGGATCCTAGACCTTGGGTCTGGTTACAAAAAGTAGAATATTTTGACTTCCAGTTGCTCTGTGTTTACAAGCCCTAGGAAATCTTTGCTCCTATTTAGATGCTCGTGAATTCCATTCACAGTCCAAGGCTGAAACACGAAGTGTGTAACTCCATGAGGTGGGAAGAGAGAAAGTAAAAAAGTGGTTTGTGACCCTTGCTCTGACTTGTGCTTTCAAACATAAAATGTAAAATTGTAAGGGTCTGGAGAACGTCACGAACCAGCATTTGCTTTGTGTGTTGGGACTATAAAGATAAGCCCAGGAGACATTTGAGGCCACAGCTATCTCATTCTCAATTTTATTGTAGTTATTTGAGGGCAGCATTTGTTTTAAAGGGCCCCTGACAGAAAGGACTTTGGCTTTCAGAGTATGCGCGTGTGATCCTGTGCAGTCCTGGAGGAGATGGGGGTGGCAGCAAGGGGTTAATCTAGTTGTCTTGCTGCTTAATAATTAAACCACAGGGTAGGAATTACTGCTCAGCAAGGTGGAATGGGCTGATGGTGTTGACTGACATTTGTTCCTAGATCCATTTTGAGGATGTTAAATACATGCAGCTGCAGGTAGAGCGGTTTACAATCCGCAATGGCCAAGTGCCCTGCCAGTTTGAATTTATCAGCAAACCAGATGAGAACACCTACTGCAAGGAGTGGCTGACTGCTAATCCCAGTAAGGGCTTCTTGCTCTCAGGTGAGCTCCTCCTTTTGTCTCATGTTAATGAGCTGATATTGTCCCCTTCTGGCTTAGTTTCCTCTGCACTTCTGAGAGTGCTGTGCCTGTTTGCAGGCTCTTGGTTTAATACTGGTTGTAACTGAGTCTGGGTTTTTTATCATCTTCTGGCAGATGCTGAGATCACAGTTGAGCTGGAGGTGTTTGTTAATAAATCAACAGCTACTCGCTTAAACTGTGGAGAGGAAAAACTTGAAGATATCTTAGTCTTGCATCTTATCAGAGGGAAGGATTATTTTCTATCCGTAACAGGCAACTATTTGCCAAGTTGCTTTGGGTCTCCCATCCATACACTGTGTTACATGAGGGAACCAATCCAGGACATGTCAGCAGAATCCATTCGGAGACTTGTGAGTTCAAGACAAGATTCCCTTCCAAACACACAAGAGCATTAAAACTAGATGCTAAGGCCTGCCTGTTTTTATTAAGAAGTCTCAATTCTCAGGTGTAAGCTTTGTGAAGTATTTTTACCGAGTTGAATAAGAACTTGGCTAGCTACCTTTTGTTTGTCTCCCTCCTGCCCACGCTGCCCTCCCTCAGACATTGATGCCAGTAGACATGAGTGATGATCCTGCCCAAGATGAAAAGCCTTTGGACATCCCAAAAGAGCTGTGGATGATGGTGGATCACTTGAATCGCAACGCTTCCCAGCAGGTTGGCACTGGAAACACAAAATGAGATGTTTGCATTGGGTTAAGTTTGGAAGAAGATAGTGGTAACAGCAATCACCACAAGCTGGGCATGTTTGGCCAAAGGCTGTGGAGATAAGTGGTCCTGATGCCCCAGGCTGTACTGTTTGGTGCTAGTGACCGTGTCTGTGTGTCCAGATATCAGCAGTGTCCAGGTATCAAGCAGACTTGGGTGATAACCACCAATTGGGAGAGACTTTCCAGGCAGATTATTAAGGATATTGCTCTGTTTACCCACAATTATTCTATTTTCCTTGGACTGATAAAGGGTTGTCTTTGCAGGAGGACCTGTTTCAGCAGCCAGGCCTCAGATCTGAATTTGAGCAAATCCGAGACTGTTTGGACAAGGGGATGTACGATACTTTCTGTATCCTTTTAGACTGGTGCCCAAGAAGGCTCACTATGCCAGAGTGCCAGAACTGAGAGGGGTTTTTAAGCTGCTGTCTCTCCTCCCAGGGTACCTGAGCTCTGCATTTCCTCGTGGCTCTGTGTCATCCCTGCTGAGTTCTGGCGAGAGCAATGAATGACACAAGTGCCCAGCTGCTAATAGCAACTGCTCGTCTGGAGGCCAGGGGATTAACCCAAAGCTGTGAGCTGTAGGCAGAGTTCTGGGACACCCAACCCCAAGTTCATTCATGTTTCAGCAGAAATAGGACCAGCCTAGGTTGTGCTGTGCTCTTCCTTAACCACTGGATCAGTGGGCAGCAACCACTCAGTGGCAGAGGCCCTGCTGCTGTTTCTGGAGAGCCTTCCTGAGCCTGTCATCTGCTGCAGGTTCTACAGCTCCTGTCTGGAGAGCGCCAGCAACTACGGGCTGAGCTGCCAGGTACTGCCGGCTGCCCCAGGGACCAGCTCCAGTTCCACGGGGAGGGCAGGCAAACTGGCCTCTGCTACACCAGTTCAGAGGGAGGGCAGGCAAACTGGCCTCTGCTACACCCGTCACCCGGTTTTGCTCTCAGTAATCCTCTCTTAATAGAAATGATCTGGAGCTGGTGCTTTTAGGGTGTAAAGAGCTGTTGGCACCCGCAGACTGGGGGGTTTTGGGGGCAGGTGCAGCTGGAAGGCATTGCTGTGTCTGCAGTATGAATGTTGGTGTTTTTCCCATCTCAGATTATCTCTGACCTACCAGTGTGCCATAAAAATGTGTTTGAATATCTGATGGCATTTCTACGAGAGCTACTGAAGAACTCAGGGAAAAACCATTTGGATGTGAATATTCTTGGTAAGGCCAGCAAAATAATGCTCTGTTCAGAGGGGAGGCACTGTTAGGGCAACAAAACACCTTCATACCCGAGCACAGTGGTGGCTTGTAGTGCTTTGAACCTTTTATTATAAAAAAATAGCCCATAGAAAAGCAGGAGTCTGGGAAAGCAGCCCAGAGAGGTGCGGATTATCAGCTTTACCTGCCTCACTCCAAAGCCAGGCTCTTCACCCTGGGGTCTCTCCAGGTCTGGGTGTCAGGATGACACCAAGATTGTAGAAGTCCTCGTCTCCCAGCCCGCACAGCCAAAGAAGGAGTCTGAATGCGCAGGGTCGGCTTCTCAAGGTTGTTTATTTTTCCTTATCTATAACATTCTTTCTCTGACCTGCTGAGTTCTGTCCAGCAGGTCGGCCATGGCATTCTGTCTGCTCCTCAGGGCAGTGGTTACAATTTATACCAAAAACTACGTATGCTATGTTTACAATAACGTGCCAATATCTATCATTTATGTTGGACAGTGTGTCTCTACCTTAAACCAATAGAAAAGTGTCATCATTACACCAAGACATGGAGGGCAAGGAGAAGGTCAGGACACGCCCAAATCCCTCCATCTTGACCCCCTGAATCCTCGTCTAAAAGCCCCAAAATTCTACTTTTTCACCCTGTGTTAATTCAACTACCACACTACCAAACCCTTGTGGCTTGTAATTCCTCATACAGAGTTGGCAGTTTTTTCCACGGGCTAAAATGGAAGCCACAGGTGTTTTTGACTTTGTGCCAAGGTCTCCGTACCCCCTGCCAGGGTTTCGAGACAGCCAGGGCAGCCAGAGGGATGTCCTGGTTTCCCACAGGGGTCCCTCGGTGTGCTGCTCTCACTGTGCCCGTGTGGCTTTCCCTGCAGCCAGCGTGTTCGGTGGCTTGCTGCTGCGACCTCCTCCTGGCCACGCCATGCCTGACATCGCCGCGAAGAGGAAAGCACAGCAGTTTATCCGCCAGTTCCTCCTGAGAGATGATTTACCATGAATATCAGATGCGGTTAATCTGACTTGTAGATGTTGAATTGCTGTAAAATTTTTTTTTTTTTTTTGTACATTATACCGGCACTTTTTTTGATATCACGGTGTTTTATACAATCTGTTGCTTTCGAAGGCGGAGATCAGGCAGGTTGACAGCTGATTATGCTGCAAAGTACATCAAGTTTCCCAATAAGCTGTATGTAGACGAGTCAAAAAACAACGAGAGCTGATATTTACAATGTATTTTATTTAACTTGTTACAACGACGGGAGTTTTTAAGCCGCTGCTATTTAAATAAAAAGATCTTTTCGCGGCCTGCGCCCGGTGTCGCTGAGGGCCGTGAGGCGCGCGCGGCCGCCAGGGGGCGCCGTGCTCCGCCCGCCCTCCTCCTCCCGTCAGCCCCCGCGGCGGGCGCGGCGCTCCCGGCGTGCCGCGTACGGCCGGAAGCGGAAGTGGGGTCGCGACGATCATGGTGCCGCTGGGGTGGGGAAGGAGCCGCCGGCACCCGGTGAGCGGGCGGAGGGAGTGGGACGGGAGAAGGGAGGGAGGATGAGCCGAGCCCAGCCGAGCCCGGAGCAGTGCGGTTCGCGCAGGCACCGCTAGCGGCTGTTGGTGGAGGTAGCGCCGCGCTCGGGGCGGAACCGCGGCGCTCGGCCCGGCCCGGCCCGGCCCCGCCGTCACCGGCCGCCCTGGGGCTGTGCCTGCGAGCGGAACGGGGCCCGGGCCGGGCCGGGCCGGCCGAGCCTCCTGACCTCCCCTCCGCCGCTCGTTGTGTTGCAGATGAGCCGTTCCGGCCGGAGCTCCCGGTAGCGCGGTGAGAGGCGCGGAGCCATGGGCGAGAACAGTCCCGAGGGCAACGCCATCTGCTATGAAGCGGAGGAAGACGACTTAGCCCAAGATGAAAATATGATGAGGTTCCCTGACAAAAACGGGCTGGTGTCCTCCTCGTCCGGGACGGTGTATGACAGGACAACTGTGCTCATAGAGCAGGACCACAGCGTGCTGGAGGATGAGGAGGATGAAGGACAGTGTGGTGACCACTTGCCTTTTTTACCCGAGGGTCACGAAGAAGGATTTCATTTACTAGCAGATCATGAAGGGATGTCACAAGGTTATGTGCAACATATTATTTCTCCAGATCAGATTCACCTAACAATAAATCCTGGCTCAACTCCCATGCCAAGAAACATCGAAGGAGCAACGCTCACTTTGCAGTCTGAGTGCCCAGAAACCAAGCGTAAGGAGGTGAGTAGCTAAACGTGATTCTAGGCTTTGTGCACCTTAAAGGCTTTGAAAATGGGCTGTTTTCCAGGAGAGGGCCAGCAGTTTTGCTGTTTATTTCAGGAGAGAGGCAGCAGTTTTGTTGTTTTTTCAGGAGAGGGGCAGTAGTTTTGCTCGTTTTTGAGGGGTTTTGTGTAATGGAGCATAAATCTGCTCTGGTTGTCATCCCCAGCAGAGCTGTCGGGACCATCCCTCTTCCCTCTGACACCACCTGCCCTAGGAACCTAACAGAAAGCACTTGGTCACACTGGATGGCAGGAGGGTGTGGCACTGGCACGTGTTTGTGTGTGATTTTACTGATCTTCAGGTTTTTTTCTGCTCAGGTCATTATTTTGTAAGGTCAGAGGCAGCTGAAATAACCTGAGCTGTTGCTCTGGGATTGGCCACATTCTCAAGAAAGGCACATTCAGGTCACAGTTAAGGGCCAGGGCATTGCTGGGAGCTGGAGTACCAAATGTGAGATGCCAAATTTTAAGTTATTTGTAGTTTTATTGTGTCAGAGGGAGACTGTGAGAAGAAGATAGCCACTCTAAGTTGCCATCTGATGTGTTTTGAAAACTCGGGCCAGGCTGCATGGTTAAAATGGAGTTTACTCTTAATTTTGCTTCCCTGATGAATGCACAATGGAATGGATTCTGGATGCACAGTGGGGAGGGCTTGTCCTGGGGCTCTTCTGTTTGAGTGCAAGAGCAAAGGGAAGTTGGCTGTGACACCAGCTCAGGGACAGCTTAGTGCTCCTCCTTTGGCCTGCCTGAGTCATGTGTGGGGTGGTGAGTCCCGGTGGCAGTGCCAGTGGCACAGGCTGTGACATTGAGTCCTGTCCCTCAGCACAGAGCTGTCACCACAGAGTGGTGGCTGCGTGCTCGGAAATGGGGCTGGGGGGGTCAGCTCTGCAGCTGGGGAACTCCTGGGCTGAGGTGTGCCTGTTTGAGCCTCCTGCTGTCAGTTACTCACCTTAGCAGCTGCTGAAGTGTTTCACTTTCTTCTGTGTGGGACCCTGAGCTGCTCCCAGAGCAGGGTGTGGGAGCTGAACAGGGTCAATGGCTGCATGTGCAATTAAACTGACTTCATTTTTTCACCCTTGCTTTTTAGAGAAGGTTTGTAGGATGTGGAATTTCCTAGTGAAATGCTTTTATATTAATTTATTTTCCATTTCTGGAACTAATTTCCCAGAACAGAGAGCAGTGGCACCATAATGTGAAAGCAGTGGCACTGAGCCCTGAGCACGTGTGAAAGGCCTTTTTATCTGCTGTTTCAAAGGTGTGGTAAATTGTCTGGAGGTGAGGAAAGGAAAGTTCTAAAGCTCCCAAGCATCTGGGTCAGCTCTGAAAATCAAGAGCTCTGTTCTTGGGTACTCGCAAAACGTTTGCAACATTGAGATAATTGTTTTAAAGTCTTACATTTTCAGGTCAGCCTTAGACATTTATGAAGCTAAAAAGGAGATTTTGCACTTTTGCCTTTTTTTTTATTCTGTTATAAATCTCACTGTAATTGTTGATAACAACAAACATGATTACAGTTTTGTATTTCAAATCCAGTTATTTGTTCAGGGATGACACAGAAAATGTAGCCATTTAGGGGGAACATGGTAAGCTCAGGAAGAGTTAAAGGCAAACAGAGCAGTTACTGTAGACTTTGAACCAGGGTGTGAGGCTCTGCTTTCTCCAGACCCATTGGCTATCGCACAACGAGTTCTCATTTCTGAGGTAAATGCTGGATCACGTCTCTTCCAGCAGCACCTCAGTGTCCCTGACCAAAAGCCACAGCCTCAAAGTCCCTGGGCCCTGTCTTGCCTGCCCAGGGCTTGGCTTCTGCTGCCTTGTTTGTTTTCTGTTGTGCCCTGGTGCTGTGGCAGCCTGGAGCTCTTGCTGCTGTCCCTGCGAAGCTTTCAAATCAATATCTGCTGGTTCTGTGTGTATGAGCAGCGTGCAGTGTGTTGATGTGCTAATGTGAAAAGAGAATTAAATGCTGTGGTGCTTCACAGAAAGGTTTGTTTTGCTCAGAACGTGGTGGTGATATTGCTGCTGCTGCCTGTGGTGTGCTCAGAAGGATTTGTGAAATAAAGATTTGGCCTTTGAGGGAGGGAGAGTGCTGCAAGGCAATTGTCAGAGTTGAGGCCATTAAACTGATGGTGCTACTTGCCACCTTCCCTTACACATGGGCAGTGACAGCTTAATCTGTAATTAATACTGTCCTTTTTCTTCTAGACCTAAATGTAAACAGCTGGAAAGCTTTACTGAACCCTCCCTTGATTTTCAGGTAGTTCCTGCCTGTGTCAGATCCCTTGTGTACCACGGGGAATGTTCTGTAAAGTGTTAATTTCCAGCTGCCTTAAAGCTGTAACAAGGAACATTTACTTCAGCACTGATACACAAATTGTACTGGATCTGGTGATCCTGGGGGAGGATGATGTACCCTCCTCATGTAATAAAATGTGCTTTCTGCTGCTGGTGTGTTACTGCTCTGTGCTCCTCTGTTGTGCCTGCCTCAGCATAGCCAGGCTTCCTAACCGCATTGTAATTCTTGGGCATTTAGTGCTAACTTCTGCCTGATTTGAACTGTAAGGGCAGATTGCTTAGAGTGAAATGACTATTCCCTTCTGAGAATGCCGAGTGACCAGTTGAAAAGGTGAAGGAATTAATTCCTTGCTTCCCCTGGCAGGCAGGAGCTCAGCCATGCCCAGAAAAGCTGGGCTCCAGCAAACAGAAACTGGGGAACAAAATGTTTCCTCCTTGCCCAGTTTTCTATACTGAGCATGACATCCTATGGTCTAGGATATCCCTGGTCAGTCAGGGTCAGCTGTGCTGGCTGTGTCCCCTCCCCACTCCCTGTGTACCCCCAGCCCCTTTCTGGTGGGGTGGAATGAGAAGCACTAAAAAAATCTATCTCTATATCATCAGCCTAACATGCTCTATACAAGTGAAGAAAATGAACTCTATCCCAGCCAAACCCAGCACACTGTGGTATTTCTGTGCCCTGTGTAAAGGTCTCTTGTGTGTCTCACAGGAGGGTTTAACATTCTCTACATATGAAGGTTTTACTGAGGCAAGGTGAAGGTGAATGCCAGCCTGTTGTGGGAGCAACAAGAGACCATGGATTGGGACACACAAAAGATCACTCAGCTTTATAGAATTTTCTTAAATGAGTCCTGCTGGCAGTTTTGTCCCCTACAAAGCAGGTTGGTAGTAACCAAGAAGCTAGTTCTCTTTCTTTATGGAGAACTGTCTAGAATTTGATTTATAGCTGGTGTGACTAGCAAAGTCCTGTCTTGGGCTCCTTAATCACTATTAGGTGTTGAGGTTTCTGAACTTTAACAGTCAAATGAAAGCCATCAGTCTGGTAATTAATGGTGGAGGATAACTTTATTCAGGCAGATCGGGAGTGTTTTCTTCTGCTTCACAGGAGGGGATGAGATTTCATTAGGTGTTACCACTTGCACACAGGAAGCTTCTAAATGATCCCTTGTGCCTGTGGCAGAAGTGGGGAAGGTACCAAATCTAGTTCCATGTGAAATTGTCCTAAGGATCTCAATGGCCTACTGAGAATTCTGTGACAGCTGTGTTTGGGTGTCCTTGTGACCTGATGTGATCCATTTCACTTCAGGCACTGACTGTTTCAGTAGCCACAGAAGGAAAGAACAAGGCTCAGTGAAGGCTGCTTTGGGATAAAGTGAAGTAATGAATGGACTGGTGGTTAGACTATGGGAGATGGTAAAAACTGTTTTGTTCAAGGTGTTGGTGGGAATTCAACACACAGGGCAGTGGGTTTGAGCATTGTGACAGTGCATTTTTCCTTTGTCTCCCTGCTCCACAAATAAGTAGCTCTGCAGGAAGCATCAGACTAAAATGCAGGTGCTACACATGTGGGTAGTGGACAGGTTTGATGGCTCCTCAATGTTCTTTCCAACTGTTTCATCAGATTTTTAGCTAGAAACATTTTGGATTGTGTTTTTCCTTTCCCCCCCTTCTGTTAGATTCCTGTTCTGCAAGCCCAGCTGCTTTCCCATGCGCCACTCCTTCCTCACAGCAGAAATGTTGTCAGAGAATTAAGTAAATTTTTTGTGGGGGCTTTGGGATCAAAATCTGTTCCACTGTCTTTGATGTCTGACTGCATCAAAGGACTAAATCCATGTCTGGATTCCAGCAATTATTAAAAATTATTAAGCATGCAGCATTTTGTCCTCCAGGTGAAGCGCTACCAGTGCACCTTTGAGGGCTGTCCCCGCACCTACAGCACCGCTGGCAACCTGCGCACGCACCAGAAAACCCACCGGGGGGAGTACACCTTCGTGTGCAACCAGGAGGGCTGTGGCAAGGCCTTCCTCACCTCCTACAGCCTCAAAATCCACGTCCGGGTGCACACCAAGGAGAAACCGTTCGAGTGTGACGTGCAGGGCTGTGAGAAGGCGTTCAACACGCTGTACAGGTGAGAGGATGTTCCAACACTGTACAGGTGAGAGGGTGCTCAGCACTGTACAGGTGAGAGGGTGTTCAACACTGTACAGGTGAGAGGGTGTTCAACACACTGTACAGGTGATAGGATGCTCAACACGCTGTACAGGTGAGAGGGAGTTCAGCACTGTACAGGTGAGAGGGTGTTCAATATTGAACAGGTGAGAGGGTGCTCAGCACTGAACAGGTGAGAGGGTGTTCCAACACTGTACAGGTGAGAAGGTGTCCAGCACTCCAGGTGGGAAGGCTCTGGCGAGTTTTCTTGTAGGTGTGACTGTTGCTGTTCTGCAAGTTGCATCTACTTTGTGTTTATGTTTGAACAGAACTGTTTTGCTTCTTCCATGTGCAGGTATGAATATAAACCCCTCAGGTGTGGCAATGCTGTCCAAAGGGTAGGATGACAGAACTGTGGTGACTTCTTTATATTCCAATAGCATTGAAGGTGGTGCATGGCACAAGGGTCTCTCAGACTTGTTGGAGGACTTTGGAACTGATAGCAGTCACTTTCATGAGCTCATTACCTTCTGCTCAGGATATATTAAGCCTTTGATCCTGTCCTGTACATTTGAAAGAATGAGGCTTGCTTGCTTCAGGCCAGGTCTGTCTTATCCCACCAGTCCTGAGAGGGATGTTTTGGACATGTTTTTTAGGTTGAAAGCACATCAAAGGCTTCACACAGGGAAAACATTTAACTGTGAATCAGAAGGCTGCAGCAAATACTTCACAACGCACAGTGACCTGAGGAAGCACATTCGAACACACACAGGAGAAAAGCCATTTCGGTGAGTTGCTGGCTGGTGTTCTGGCTTCTGTGGCTCAGGTGATGAGACACCTGTGCCAAAAAGCAGCTGTTACTGCTCTGAATGGAATGGTATTCTCCTGAGAAATAAGTGAAGGTGGCTTGCTGGCATTGGAGCCTGTTCGTTCTCAAGCTCCCCCACCTGCCTTTAACAGTGGGTGCAGTGATTGTCCTAAAAGGCAAATATAGTTAAGGTAGTTTTTTAAACATAAACCTGTTCTTTGGTGAGTGTCTTTTAAAGCACATTGCTGTTCTCTGCTGGGATGCAATGTGTATTCCATTCCTCCAAATACTGCCTTCATCCTTGGATTTTAAAGTCCTACTCACAGCCCTGCTCTGATGTGTGTAGCATGCATAGCAGCTGCTGTTAGCTAATAAAGCTTTGGGCCTGCTTTTTGGAGTCCTGGGACTACTGCAAAGCATGATTTAAGGTTGTAGCTAATGCATTGAAGGGGGCTGATGCTGACTCTCCTTTGATGCCTCATTCAGGTGTGAGCATGATGGCTGTGGGAAGGCTTTTGCTGCAAGCCACCACCTCAAAACACATGTTAGAACACATACTGGTAAGTTCTGTGTTATTTTTTTTTTAATTTTCTTTAATTGAGCTTGTTAAGTTTATACCAACTCTCAGAATCCTAATAGGAATTTATAGTTACATATAATATGGGAGTGACACTGAGTTGAGTGGCTCAGGTGACACGTGTGAGGGAGGGGATGGCATCCAGAGAGACCTTTGCAGGCTGGAGGAGTGTGCCCCTGTGAACCTCATGAGTTTCAAAAGGCCAAGTGCAAACTCCTGCACCTGCGTCAGGCCAATCCAGATTTTCCATTTGTGCAGTTAAATTTATGCTGGACAGGTCTTGAATTCAATGAACACGTTTTCACAAATGTACCAGTAATGATGCATAACAATTAAATATTGTTTTGCGTGTCAGTTCTCATGGTGAGATGGAAGCACTCACCTGCAGGACTGCCAGGAATAATGAATGTGTGAAGAGGCATTGCAAATCTTGTTTGTGCCGCGAGCGGAGAGGGAAGACAAGCACACAATCAATATGATTGTTAAGCAAGCTCCGATTTATTCAAAGATCCTGTCAGTTTATATAGTCTTTTACAAGCAATGTCAGCAACAAGCTTCTCATTGGTTAATTCATAAAGGTTCATTGTTCCATGTTCTCCTACCTGCAGTTTTAGCTGCATCTAAGTTCTTCATCCTCTAACTTGATACATTTTGTACTTTACTAAGTACATCTTGTTTTACATGCTGTTCTTGTACAACTCATATCTCAATATCGTTCTATCTATACATGCAATGTGTGCTGTTCTTAGGCCAAGCACAGTGTAATGATTCCCAGGCACAGAGCTGTTTTGGGGTTTTAAGCAGAGGATTGCTGGAACAATTGTTCCATTGATCCATGGCCCTGTTCCTGCAGCCATTCCCCAACATATTTGTATGAAATACTGCTCTGCCAGGTGCTTTAAAAGTGTGTGTCTGATAGGATGTTTAAGTCTGTTACATGTGTTCTGTGCTGCCTCTAGGGGAGAAACCCTTCTTCTGTCCCAGCAATGGCTGTGAGAAGACTTTCAGTACCCAGTACAGTCTCAAGAGTCACATGAAAGGTCATGAGAAGGGACATACCTATAATGCACTTTCCAGTAACAATGTGTCTGAGGTTAGTAGCACTTCTGCTTAATGTTTCTGTGTTAGGTGGATATAAACCATACCTTGGGAAGAAATCATTTGTTCTGCAGCTTGTTCTTAAGGTGTAACATTTAAGACTGGGATTTTCGAAGTGCTCACTTTGCCACGTGTGCATGTGGGCAGTTGTATCCATCAGGCTGCTTTCCTTGTGTGTGCTTCAGTTGGAATCAATACTGTGGGGTAAACATGTGAAGTAAAATAGATACTAACTAAAAATAATAACTGGGAAGGTTTTATTTTTTATTATTTTCTAAAAGTTGATTTGTTCCTATGCTAATTTAGAATTCTGGGTTATATGACTTTTTGGAAGTACTTTGACTGAGATATTAAGAATCCTTGATAGCTGCTAAATATCCTTTGCTTAAAAATCTTGTTCCTTTGATTTTAGAACTGAGATCCTGGATCCCATATAAGCAAAGCATAGACTCTCAAAATTAATTTAAAATATTTCTGACATTATTGTTTTAATACATAATCCAAATTGTTTTTCTTTTTCACAGGATACAAGTCACTCACTTTGTCTGAGTGATTTAAGCCTCATATCAACAGATTCAGAATTGCGGGAGAACTCTAATCCAGTGAGTTATTGTCCTGGAATTGCTTCATCCTCATTTGAGTTTTGGTTTTTGTCCTCCAAAATGTGCAGTGCTTAGTTCAACCTGCTGTAGAAAGCTCTGCATCTGATTTTACCATAACAGTGTTCTTGTGTTGTTCTTTGTGCTGTGGTGTGGGAGCAGGGTGCAGCTCTGTGTGTATTCTGCTCCTTGAGCAGTGTGGGTGGCTAGAATTGCATAGTCCAGGATACAAAAGGGAGCTATTTTTTTCTGCTCCAGAAAAGGTTCTGCAAGCAGCCAATTGATGTCTGTTTCTGATGGAGTACTGTAAGAAATAAGGGTTAAACAGAGAGTGGATGCAGAGGAATATATTTTACTTTTGAAGAAGTTACTTATTTTTGTAGAGGTTGCTCATTATGTTGGTAAATTTGGTTACAGGTAATAAAAACTAGGTGTAAATTTACAGCATGTAAGTAATAGGTGCTGCCATTCCTGAGGGTGGCTGGTTCTTTGGAGGAGTGTTTCTGACATGCACACACTGCTTGAACCTGATACAACATTGTCTGATATCTTCCTCTTTGTTTTCTGTTTGTCAGACACATGGACAGGACCTCAGCACAATCTCACCAGCAAGCATCTTTGAGTCTATGTTTCAGAGCCCAGACCACACTGCAAACCAGGATGACTCTCAGCAGACAGGTACCAGTTGTATCTGCACTGCTGTTAAAGAGAACTTTTTGACAGCTCTGCATGCATGTACTGAATTCAGCATTTCAGGCTGAAGCTTAAGGCCCAACATAACTCTAAGAAGCAAAAAGAACTTCAGGGTTGAAATGAATTTCAGGGTTGAAATTCATTGGTGTTGGGATGCCTGGTGTGACAGGCAGTGACAGGGGAGGTGACCCAGCACACTGTCCTGCTGTACTGGCACAGGAGCTCTCAAGCAGTCCACATAATCCTGTTTTCTTGAAGTTGCTGCACAGCTGATAAAAGGCTTATTAGAGAGAGCTGATGAGCCTGATCAGGCTCAGTGTAGAGCCCAGTGTTACCAACTTCCTGAATTTGCAGCTACTTTTAGATTTCAATGTCTAGGGTTGGTTTTGAGCACTACTCTGAAGTTAAGAACGTGGTAATTATTTACTTGGTAAAAATCCATGAGCTAGCTGATAAGTTCATTGAAAAAGCAGTTAATTCAGACCAAATGAGAACAGATGTATTTATATTTTTTCTGTTTCTCTTTCAGCAGCTTCCTTGATTGAAGGGTTTAACGGCGACGCGGACTCGGTGGCTGCGGTCCCGCCCCCAGCAGGAGACGCAGCCTCCTTGTCCCTCCCCCTTGTCCTGCAGCTCGGCCTCCCTGAGCCCGCGCAGGCGGCGCTGCAAGCTTCGCCAGCACCTGCTGCTCCCTCCTCCATAGCACCCAGCTCACAGCCAGCTGCGTTTGGGAATCCTGCAACTGTTTTACAATCCCCAGAAGTGCCTGTTCCTCACAGCACACCGTTTGCAGCCAGTCACCAAGACTTCCTGCAGCACAGCCAGCCTCCGCCGCAGCCCATTGTTCAGGGACTGTCAGTGGTTGCTGGGGCTCCTGCCCCAACAGCCCCGAGTGCCACTGAGCCCCTGCCAGCTGTAGTTCAGACTGTGCCTGTTGGTGCAAACCCTGTTTTGACCAGTAACCCCACTATAACCATTACTCCTTCTCCAAGCACCGCCATTCTGCAGTCCAGCATTGTCATGGGAGAGCAGAACTTACAATGGATCTTAAATGGTGCCACTGGTTCCCCACAAAGCCAAGAACAAATGGTCAGTACATCCAGCTGGGCTTTGGAACCCTTGCTTTTGAAAAGGGAGAGGGTGAAACCTGTAAGATAAACCCCAGGATGCAGTGTAGTATAATGCGTGGCATGTTAATGTGTATACATATCACCAATGCAGCCCCTGGAATAGAGAGGGAAATAAGTAGAGCACAGAGAAACCCAGGGTGCAGAAAGATCTTACTGTCTTCTTTCTCCTCGTGGTGGACTTGCCAGCAGGTGTCAGTGTGTTTATCCAGGACAGGACATCACCAGGCCTGAGGATACACATGGACCTTAATGTATTGCTTTTAATGCATAGAAGCAGAAAAGACACTGTAGAGGTTGTGTTTTGTAAGGCATTTTGTAATCTCTGTCTCTGCCTAATTTTGACTGATAATGAAAAGAGATTTTCTGGAAAGAGAATGCTTGTGGTTTTCCAGTAAATCAGGATAGCTGAAACTTCAGGAGTTTTCTCTTTGACAGTATTGGTGCCACTTAGGCTCTCAGCTGTAGGTACAGGCAGTGGGAGCACACACAGCAGTGTTTGAGAATTCAGTCACTGAATTGTCAAAACCCACAAGCTGAGTTCGCCAGCAAATAATGCAGGGGATGTTATGCCCAATCATTAGGACCACTGAAACAAAAGTTGTGCTCAGTTTTCCTGTGTGTCCCTTTGGAATATGTAAATTGCTGTTTAGAGTTTGAACAACAGAAATTTGATTCAAGTCCATTCACACTTTTTTCTTGTTTGTTTTTTTTTTTTTTTTTTTTTTTTGTTTTGTTTTGTTTTGTTTTGTTTTGTTTTCTTTAAAGCCACAAGTTCCAAAAGTAGTAGAAAAGGTGTTTTTTACCACTGCATTACCAGTAGCTGGTAACACAGGTAAGTGTGACACTGAATTGAACAAAGCTGATTTCTCTCTCCCTGCTGTGAAATTATGTAGTTCCATTGTGTTTTGTCTTTGTTTCACCTTCAGGAAACCCTGTTCAGCAGATTGGTCTCAGCGTTCCTGTTATCATTATAAAGCAGGAGGAGGCCTGCCAGTGCCAGTGTGCCTGCAGAGACTCTGCCAAGGACAAAGCCACCTCCACCGTTAAGAAGGAATGTTCCTCACCTGATTCAAAAGCTTTGGAGCAGCCAGCTTCCCAGCTGCAGCCTCAGACCTTTCCTTCCTCCTCTGCTCCTCCTCCTTGTGGGCAGAGCAGTCAGATAGTTAACCCTTCAGACTCCCAGACTGAAACATTAAGTGCCATGGATGTATCGGACTTCCTGTCCCTCCAAAGCCCTGAAACCCCGTCTAATATAATTCCAATTGAAGCACTACTGCAGGGTGAGGAAGAAATTGGTTTGAATAGCAGCTTCTCTAAGTGAAGATGTTCCAGATTTTCCTTTGCACCTGGAGGGTAAAAGCCTTCTCCTTAGAAGCAGAAACTGAAGGATTGATTCCTATTCCTCCTTCCTCTTTGGAAGTTTTGTGGCTTATTTCTGCTTCACGGATGTCATCTTAGTCACGTCCCAGGTACATCCACCTTTGAGTTTCTATCTAAAAAAAGAAAAGGTAAAAAAAAAAGAAATAGCTAAGTTATATATGAACTGTTTTGGCTGCACTGTCTGTCACTTTTGCTTGTCATATGTGAACACAGAAGTTAAGGTTACTTGTGTGCAAAAAGATTTTTAAAAGGAAAAAGGGGGTTACTTTGTCTCCAATTGCACATCACTTATGTTTGGGATTAAGGTACTGGCAGCAAGTGGGTCTTTGTTACAACTTCTTGGGTCTCTAATCTTCTCCTGTCTCTCATGTCTCTACTAACCATGCACTAAAGGGGAGCCCAGGAAAGGAGGCTGTGGGGGAGGAAATGCATAGCTGGGGGAGAACATTTATCTGCAGTGTGATTTAAATGTGATTGTCACATACCTGGTGAGGAGTTAGTGCCTGGTTTTGCTGTGTACTGATGCTCTTACTGAAGCCTCCAGGAGCTTTGGGGGAGTTTATTTCAGCAGGGCACAAGTACCTTGTGGCCCTAATAGATCTGTTAATTTAATTCCACTAGGACTCAAGTGTGTTGCAGACACTGTGTCACAACATGGAAGCACAGTCGGAGCCGCAGCTGGCTCTGGCTCCAGAGTCTCTTGGCCTTTCCAAAGGCTGCAGTGAGGGTCAGGTTGGTGCCTGCTGCTCTTTTGATTTCTTAGGCTCTGTTCAGCAACAAGTCATCATGCTAACCCTGTTGAATCAGGAGCATGGTGCCTTTGCTGGTTACTCTCATCTTTTGTGAAGAACAACCCTTAAGAAAATTTTGAGAAAGATTCAACATAAATTCAGTTTGAACTCAGTGAGTCTGTCCTTCAGCTGTCCATACATGTTTTTTTTTTTTTCCAGTGAGCTGTAGAATTTCTGCCTGACTCTGCCTCCAGCCTACTGCAATGCCAGCTTTTTGTGCACGGGGCTATTTCTTGGCTAAAAGATGTTACACAACAGAATAGTTTTTCATATCAAACTGAGAGTCTATAGTCTAACCTACTCAGGGTAAATCAAATCCAAACCCCCACCTTCCACCAAAAAGCCTGTAATGTTGCAATAAATGCAGTCTCATTCTAAATGGTTTATTTATGCTGCATTATTTTAAAATATGTGATTTTATAGTTTTTATCCATCTTTCTCGCTTTGGCTATCAGTTTTCTTGTGTTAAAGGAAAGAATATTAAATAGTCTTTATTCAGTTTACAGTGCTGTCATTAGTGAGATACAAAGATAATGACTGTAAGCCAATTAGTAGGAAGTGTCCTGCACTCAATTTAGGAATACAAACTGTAGTGGATAGAGGTCTTTCACTCTTTGTGTTTGATCAGAGCTGCTCTCTGTACCTCTGGGGAGGGGAGAACCCTGTGAGTGCTGCCTGGTGATCAGCAGGTGTTAAATCCTCCTGTGACATGCTCAGTGTACCCTGACCAACACTGAGACTGGCTTCAGCCACTTCTCTGCTGTTCCCCTGAGAATGCACTGCCCAGGCACGGGTGGAAAGGGACTGAAGGGAACTGGCCTTCCCCTCCTACACAGCTTCTGTGAGGTGCAGAAGGGAAAGAACCATGTCCCGTGAGGGCAGACGGGTGTGCCAGGAACACTCCGTGCCTGGGACACACCGCGTGTCTGTACCAGGGCAGAGAGCTCGGTGTTGGCAGCTGCAGGGATGAACTCGAGGGCATCACACATGCTGGTGGTGTTTCCTCTGGGTGTGTGGCAGGGCTGTTGTAGCAGGGCTATGAGTCCTGCAGCAACAAGGTTTGGCATCCACAAAACAGGTTAACAAAGCATTTCTTGTTTTGTTCCTGTCATGGCAATCCTAGGAGGGCAGCAAGGTGGTGGCTCCTTTGCTTTTTTTCTACAGCTTCATTTTGTGCTGCAGTTGAGTTGCGTGGCAGCAAGAACTGCTTTGAACACAAAAAACATAGTCCCAAGCCTGCATGGTTGGGACTGTCCTCGCAGAGGAGTTTCCTGCCAGCTACTCTGCCTAGAGCTCCACTTGGGAGGGGAGTGAGCACTGCCTGGAGTCCCTCTGGTGCCTCTTCACTGTGGCTTCGGGTATTTTCTTTGGCCAAGTGCAGCTGTGGTGTTTGAGGGTGAGTGGGTGTGGATGTGTGCCTGTGGGTGACTGCTGATGCAGGAGTGTGAAGATTCCCCAGTGGGGGTTACCTCTGATGGGGGACAAGGGTCCCAGATGTGGCCTGCACTGTGACAGCTGGGCAATTTAGCAACCGCTTCTGAGCCTTCACAGCCTTTAGGGAGGCTTTTTTACTTTTGCTACTTATGACTTAGTCAACCTAAAACACGCTCCTGGTTGGACCAGAGAGCATCTTCAGAAACTCTTTTGTGACTGAAATGAGTAGAAGAAACTACCAGAGTCTCTGAACTGGGAAGCTCAGTGTGAAGCTGCAGTGATGGGCAGCAGTGCCCAGGGTCAATCTCTGCTGTTTCTCTTCACAGCTGCTGGGTTTTTTTTGTTGTGTTCCAGGAAAAGCACTATGTCCTGCTCATTCTTTGGTGCATTGGGTTTGCCATTTCCCTCTTATACATGCATCAGGCAGGCTGCAATTCAGGTGGAACTGGTTAAAGCTTGTACTGAGGCAGGAGCATGTGATTCTGTGAGCACATGGGCTGTGCATCCACTGTGTTTTACAGGTGTGTGCTGTTGTTGTTTATCGTCCCATCTGCTTTCCAGAGTGTTTGTGCTGCGTGTGTCTGAGATGTTTTCACATTTGTATCATCCCTAGTACTGTGTGATCAGACTGTGCTCCAGGGCAGTCTGTGCCATGCTGGGATGGGAGGAGATCAAGGGCAGCTGCAGCAAAGCCCTGAGATTCTGCAAGGCCAGAGATTTTCCTGTCCTCTCCTTGCTGCCCCAGTATTTAGCATATTCTGTTAATGAAAGGGAGAGTTTCTGCCCTGGATCCCCAGAAAAGGGTAAATGTGTTGGAGTCTCTGGGAACAGCGTGCCTGCCTCTACAAAGTCTGCATGAACCCCTTTAATTATCAGTTAGAGAGCAAAAGTGCACTGTTCTAGGTCACCTGTTTTGTGCTAGTGGGGGTTTACTTGGTCACTCATAGTTTCTAGATGGGTGTAGAAGCTCAAATATGTAGAGGGGGTCAAGTTACTGACTTTGGTAGCTTTGGTCACCAAGCAAGGACCCAAACGAGCAGACTTGGTGTGCAGCTGAAGGTTGGAGAAATAGCTTTTTGTGCTTGTAGGTGGGGGGTGGGGGGATGGGGTAGAAAATCAGCACTGATTGAATGCTGGTACTGAATTACATGGAACAAAGTACGAGTTGGACACTTGTATAATGCTGAGTGTCCCCAGGAAGACAAGTTTGCAGAACCTCATACTGGTATCTAAAATGCACTTTAGGTTATTTTATCTTTAACCCAATTGCTGCAATTTCTTTTGTATATACTTTCACAAAGTTTATTTTTGCTCTGAGTAAAAGTTAACAGGGGTGTGCAAAGATGAGCACTTAACTTGGTGCAATACCTGTAGCTAAAGATCCTTGTCCCACGTGGTCCGTGTGTGTCTGTCTGACAGAACAGGTGTGGTGGGTGCTGTGCTGCCCTTCCCCCGTGCCCCAGACAAATTATGCATCGTTAGCAAAGTCCAATCTATGCAAATAACCCTCTGAGAGCACTGTGCTTCAGCAGCCTTTTCTCTCATGCTTTCTGGGGGCTGCTTGTCACTCCTGTTGGACATGCCGTGTCCCTTGATGTGTGTCCTTCTTCCCCTGTCCTTGTTCTGTCACCCACGTGGGAACACAAGTGACAAGCTGCTTTCAAACAGGCATGTTGCACCTTCGAAATTTGTCTTCAAGATGGTTTCTGATGTCCTGTTACTGCCTTATTTCTTGGGGGTGGCACGGCTGTAGGCATCCACAATGTTGTCCTGATGTGCAGCAACGCTGTGAACTGTTTACAGCACTCCTCCTCCGAGATAAACTGGGTTCAGGGCTGGAGCCAGCCTTGGCATGGAGCGGCAGGGGGAGCCGAGCCCAGGGTAGCTGTCCTTGATTAGAGATGAGCAGCTCTTGCTGGGTTGTTCTGAGGTGAGGCAGCTGGGTCAGTGGGGCAGAGCAAAGGAGCTCTGCTGTCACGAACTCGCTTCCACCGCTGGCCGGGAGACACCGGGCAGGGCTCAGAACCTCGCGCTGCCTCGGATCCTCCCCACGGAGCCAGGCCAGGGTGTTGTCTCCATGACATGATTTGAGATCTGTGGGTGAAAAGTTCTTGGCAGGAGTTACCTGAGCTAGCGGGGCAGAACTGTTGGAGTCAGTTTGGACTGTAAGGCAAAAAAGAAGAGCATGTCTTTAATAAACCCTATGAATTTCTGACTGCAGAGTTTTTAATTGTATACTATTTTTTCCGCAACGTATTTTGGAAGCAATGTCGAGTTTTTATAAATGTTACCTGTAGTCAATTCTCATGGACAGGGCTGAACTTTTAACTTTTTTGTGTCTTGTCTTGATATCTTATCACATGTTCTAGAAGTTGGATTCTGTGTCTGCACTGAGAAATGCAAATTAAACTGGATATTTATGTAGTAGTGTACCTAGTCTAAGTGTGTGTTTTTGGAACTAGGTGAAACCCCACACCATGCTGCAGTGGTGTGCAAGCTGGCCAAAATTTGGTTCATTATGCAGTGTATACTTTCTCAAATGCAGTTTCTACTTTTTCTTAAAAAGATTTTTTTCACATGACCTTTTCCAGCAGACTCGAGGGTGTGTTTGCAGTGCTGTAGTTGCAGTCGCTGGTGTTCCTGGTTTGTGACTCTCTTGTCCTCCCGCTGCTCGGGCTGACCCTGCTCTGTTTTGCCTCACCCAGCCCAAAGCCCAGCCTGGCTCCACACCGGGGGCAGCTCCAGCTCCAGCTGAGCTGTTGGGGCTGGGGGGCTGCACTGCCTGGGGCTTTGGAGACAGCTGAACTAAACCCCAGTTTCTCAAGAATGTGTGTGTGCTAATAAAGGAATTTATTTAACTCTGAAACATGGCAACAAATGTGCTTATATTGAGCAATGTGAAGATGTTAGTTACAGGTACAGTACTTCCAAAGGAAGAACGTCTCCAAAACCCAAAAGAGTAAATATGAATTTGTATTTTTTGAAGAATGTGAAATAATGGTGTTTGCTTAATTGCTCATTTTGTATGAAGTTAATATTGTACTTTGAAATATCTGCAAAGAAGTGGAAATTAACCTTTTTGGAATTGAAAGCAATATTAATACTAATGGAATCCTAATTAAATGCTTATTTAAACATTGTGTTATAATAGTTTTTCCTGAGAGTATTCTGTGGGAGAGGAGTGTGAGCGTCATGCCCTGTCCCATTAGGAATAGGAATTCCAACCCTGAAAGGCAGCATTTGCCTTTTTCTCCTCCTCCCTCTCCCAGCACCGGCCTAGCTTGGCCACTCTGGTCCCGTGAGGTGCGGGTGGGAGTTGAAACCCAGAGCTGGGGCCTCTCCCATGGCAGCCCTCCCTCCATGCCGTGGAGCTGCTGGTTCCTCTCGGCTCTCTCTGCCGGCAGGCCGGGCTCGGCAGGGGCAGAGCAGGGCCCTGCACAGCGCAGCGTTTGTGCCGAGCTCCGCAGCGCCGATCCCTGAGCGGCCAGGGAGGAACCGGCCTTGGGAGCACACGGCGGGTGGGGAGATACGGACCGAGCCCGTCTCGCTTTATTTTGAAGTGTAAATTTAATGCGATAAGGTACGAGCGCGGCGACACCGAGTGAGCTCCAAGGCCACGGCGGGGGAGCCCGGCAGTGCGGCCGTCAGCGCTCCCTGCGCTCGCCGGGGCGTTCCCGGAGCCCCAAACCCCTCGGTCCCTTCCGCGGGGCCGATCCCCGCTCCCGCCGCCGTCCCCGGGGCTCCTCAGGGCCCCGCGCCGCCCGCCGGGCCAGAGCTCTGCGCCGCCCGCAGCGCGGCCATCTCCGCCCTCAGCTCCTCGCAGGCGGCGATGCGGGACCGCAGCTGCCGCTGCCGGAGCTCCAGCAGCTCCCGCAGCCTCCCCAGGCCGTCCGGAACCTGCGGGGAGACGGCGGGGACAGCGGTCATCCCCGGAGCCCCTGGCCGCTCTCGTTCCCTCCGTTCCTCCTGTTACAGATACACTTCCTTGTCCCCCCGTCCCCCCTCCGACCCCCCGATCTCCTTGGCCGCTCCCGTTCCCTCCGTTCCTCCCCTGTCTCCCCGTCCCCCTGGCCGCTCCCGTTCCTCTCCGCACCCGCCGCTCTCCCGCCGGCTCCGTCCGGCCCTCGCGCGGCTCCCGCGCGCCCCCGGTCGCCATGGGAACGGCGGCGGCCCCGCCCCGGCTGCGTCGTCACGGTCCCGCGCCGGAAGTGGCGCCGCATGGCGCGGGCGGCGCGGGTGCTGGCGCTGGCGCGGGCGGCGGAGCAAGCGGCGGGGCCGGGGCTGGGCCCGGGCTGTGCCCACCTGGTGCTGCTACCGCCCGCCGGCGGGGCCCGGCCCGGCCCGCAGGGTGCGCGCGGGGAGCCAGCGGAGGGCGGAGGCTGGGCCGGCGGCGGTAGCGCCCCAGTGGAACCGGGCTGGCCCGCAGCGGAAGGTGGAGGCCCCGGCCGGTGGCGGCGGGGGCCGGGCTGCCCCGCTGACTGGAGGGAGGCGGTGGCGGCCACGGCCGGTGCCTTGCAGGCGGGCGGGCTTGTGGCGGTGCCTACGGACACGGTGTACGGCGTGGCCTGCCTGGCGCAAGACTCGGCCGCCGTGCGCAGCATCTACAGCCTGAAGGGGCGGAACGGCGCCAAGCCGCTCGCCATCTGCCTCGGGGACGTGGAGCGGCTCTATCGGTGCGTGCCGAGCCCGCGGGGCTGCCCGGAGATCCCGCGGCTCCTCCCGCCGCGGGCCCGGAGCCCCGCGGAACGCACGGGAGGCCGTGCTGCAGCTGCCCCAGGGCCGGTGGCCTGGGCCACGCCGTGTGCACTCCCTGATCCGGCTGTCTCTGGCCCTGCAGGTACTGCCACGTGAATGTTCCCGACGAGCTGCTGCGGGACTTACTCCCGGGACCAGTGACGCTGGTGTTAGAGCGTTCAGAGGAGCTGAATAAAGACTTGAATCCGTTCACATCGGTAGGTCATGGCTGCAGGACTGGGGGGCAGGGGGCTGGCTTTGTGCTGCTGTTGCAACATTTGTCCTTGCCTGTCCCCAGAAGTGGTCCCTGTGTTGTCCTGCTCCCTGTGACTGACCTGGACATGGCGTAAACCAGCATTAGGGTCTGACTTAAGTCTTGTGTTATTGCAGGTTGAGCAGATGCAGATCTGTCAGTTCTCTAGAGTTTCAGCTTTAAGTCAAGAGAGCTTTAGGCAACGCAGAATTAAGAGCAGTTTCTGTGTGTCAAATGCTGCTCTCCTTCCCTGCAGCTGGTTGGAGTTCGCATTCCAGACCACCCCTTCATGAGAGACCTGGCACGAGCCTGCTCGGGACCGCTGGCTCTGACGAGCGCCAACATCAGCTCACGGGGCAGCACGCTGACCGTGTTGGTGAGGTTCTTTCATTCCCCTGGGATGTCACTGGGGCGGTTTGGCAGAGCCCCAGGCTCTCTCAGTTCAACTCAGCTTTAGCAATAAGCTAAGGGTTGCTCTGCTGCTGTATTTTTATTTTATTTAAATGATACAAGCCGCTGTCAGGACTATTACCTGCAGCTCTCTTGCAGGAATTCCAGGACTTGTGGCCTCAGCTGTCCTTGGTCATTGATGGAGGCCCCATAGGAGACATCCAGAGCCCAGAGTGTCGCTTGGGGTCAACTGTGGTTGACTTATCTGTGTCGGGGAAATTCTCCATTATCCGTCCTGGCTGGTGAGTGTAGCTGGGGCTTTTCCTTTGCTTTAAATGAAACAAAACTTCTGGATAGGGGTGGGGCATGCATTACCTTGCTTTGTTTTGTTTGCTTTGCTTCACTTCGCTTCCCACAGCAGTTCCACCTTCCCATTAATGTTAACCTAATTATGAGCACACACGGAAATCCTCAGGAGCTCTCAAATTCCCCTTTCTCACAGCTTCTGTGTGAAGCTGTGGTTTCTGGAGTTCATGCTCTCCTTGGCTCTAAGTACAATCCTGTGTCTTGCTGATTGCTCTTCCCCAGAAAATGCAGTTTTAGTGCTCCAAACCCTTTGTTCTGATGGCTGTGTTTCTCCCTGCAGTGCACTAACGCCCACAGTTGAAATCCTGCAGAAGAAGTATGGCTTGGTACCAGAATCTTCCTAACCCTTGGGACTGGGAGCTGGTGGAGCTGGGCACCGTGTGCCTGTGCACTCAGGAGTGGGTGATCATGGCCTTGTTTAATAAGGTCGATGGGTTATGTCAAGGTAAATAAAAAAATATTCAAAAAGAAAGACAAGAAAACCCCTTTTGACCTCTTTGTGCTGCTGTACTGTTCCCAAACTGTCCGTTGTGTTATCCTGGTCAGGCTTTGTGAAATACAGTACAGTCCTGATTATTCAGATGCCAAAGGGAAAGCTAAATAAGCCTGGGTAACAGGTTTCAGAAATTCAAGGGACTTGTCAGCATAATTAATAGAAATCAGGGGACATGGCCATGTTTTGGATAATAGAAAGTGCTGGACAACAGAGGCAGATGACCTAGGGTTATATTACAATACCAAAGCCTCATTGTAGCTTCCACAGCTCTCATATTAAAAGACTTTCCTAGTATCTGATTACCATCCAAAAATGCACTCTGCCCTGTGTGCCCCCCCCGCCCCCACTTCTGAGTGCTCATCCCGTGCCATCTGCACTGGAAGGAAAGCAGACATGGAGCAGAGGGGTTTGGAGCTTTGATGGTTTTACAGCTGTGCTGTTCTCTGGCTGCTTTTCTCTGTTCTAAATGTGATCAAAACCTCCTGCTGAGATGAAACTGTCAGTGCTTCTGAAAATTCACAGCATTCAGATAGCCCAGGCTAGAGCTGCTCAGAGCAGCCTGCTTCCTCCTAATGCAGAGAATGAAATAAGCTCTTGGTGTGATGATCTTCTTTTGTTTAAATGTGAATTCTCTCTTGGTTTTGCTCTGAAATGGTGCTAAGCTGAAGTAAACAGGGAATGGATGAAAGTGTCCACTGGTATTGATCATTGATTGAAAAGTGAAGTCACTGGGAAGCAAAGAGTGTGGGGTGTGGGGCCAGGATCCTGTCCCTGAGGGGACAGCTCTGCCCTTGGGACATGTGTGGAGTGCCAGGTCCACTGCCCTGCCTGCACCCAGCCCTTGCACAGCCTGCACTGGGATGGTTTTTCCAGTGTCTTCAGGGCCATGGAGGAGTTTCCTGTTACTGCTGCTCACAAGCAGCTGTCTCTAAAGGATTGCACTGCACACACAGCTGACCCCAGAGTCATCACTGCCTGGCTGGAGCTTCTGCTTAATTGCCAAAATTCCCAAAGCAGCAGGCTGGGTGAGTTACTGTCATTTGCAGAGTGGGTGTGTGGTCTCTGCTCTTACCTTGCCTTTCCCAGGTGAGTATCCTGGGGCATGGAGGGGCTGAGGGATATCAGAGGGATCTGAGAAATCACTTTAGCCTGCACAGGAGCCCTAGTCCTGCCTGCCTGTCCCAGTGCTGGCAGGCACTGCTCTGAGCAGAGGGTCTGGTGTGGTGGAGGGGGCAGAGTGGGGCCCTGGGGGGTCCCCCTGTGGGCCCTGGTGGTCAGTGGGTCTGGGCAGGTGACTCTCCAGATCCCCCAGCTCACACCAGAGCCAGAAATGCTGCCCTGGTGCCCCCATACCTGTGGGTGTGTAAGGGCTGTTTGGGGGCTGGCTGTAACCTCCCACCACAGTGAGCAATTTCCCTGCTGGATTTGCACAGTGAGCAACCCCTGCCTCTTTCTTCAGCTAATCAGCTATTCATCGATCCTTGCTGGGCCCATCCATCACTCACACCTGCCATCCGCTTTCCAAACATTTCCTAATTTCCCAGCAATGTATTTCCCTGCTCAAACCATGGATAGCTGGGTTCAGCTGTGCCCCTGCCCTGTGTGCTGGCAGAGGCACCTGGCTCTGCCCTGCACCAGTAGAGCCATGGTCACCTACAGAACCATGCAGCTGAGGGGCCTCCAGGAGCTGCTTCCCTGGCTGTGGGGGCTCTGCTGCAGCAGCTCCTCCTCCTCCTCTCCTTGGGGACTCTGAAACATGCAGGTGGAGCTGAGCCAGGAAGGGCTCCTTTCCTACAGCTGTGTGGGGAGTGATGCTCCCCCAGGCGAGGCACAGCCCTAAGGAAGAGCAGCCTTGCCTGAATGGAACTGGTCTGGTGGCTGCTCTGGGAGCTCACCAGAGCCTCATCTTGGCCACGACCTGCAGTGGCATTTGTGAACAGCCAAGGTGGGCAGAGAGCTGGAAAAACGTGTCACCATCTCAACTGGTGCCTCTGCTCATGGCTCATTCCCTGCTGCCAGCGCTGTGTCTCTGCAAGTGACAGCTTTATTTGTACCAGCAGCAGCAAGAGGATGAGCCATGCAGCAGGCACAGGTGAAAGGGCCAGTGCTGTCGTTCCCTTGCAGAGACTGCAGGGACTATAAATTCCCTCTTTCCTCTGGCTTCTGGCTGGCTGTGGGGCACTGTGCTGTCAGCACGATGTACTTGGCACCAGCGGAAGTGAAAAGTCTGTGTATCAGTGTCAGGGCACTGTCAGCACCTCTGGAATGTGCCAGCACAGAGCAAAACCGGGATTAGTTGCTTGTTCAAGTGTCCTTGGTACTTCCCAAACAGGGGACCCTGCAGCTACACTGAGTGACTGCGGTGTGCTGTGAGCAGGGGACGTGGTGGCAGGACCTGTACTGTCACCAGGACACCGTGACCTGTCTGGGGACACGGTGAAAATACACCCCCAGCCAGGTCAGGGGGATCAGACACATCTGCTGGAGTGGGGAGGTACCTCTGGCAATATGCCAGGCAGGATTATAAACACCTTCACAAACCTACTCACAGACTGGGGTGACCCTTGTGTTTGCAGCCCTTGTGGAAATCACACTGGCATGAGCACTCAGAGCAGGAGATACGTGGTTTACATTTTAATTAGCACTTGCCCTGCAAACAAAAAATGCATCTGAAGAACCTCACTAGCAGAGCCAGTTCAAACTCTTGGAGCAAACGAGCAGCACCAGGCCAGGCTTCCTGGGCCAGGGCTGGTGTTGGAGGTGAAGTCTGCCCCTTTCCAGCCCTGCTGGAGCTGGTGGGAATGCTGCTGTCTGAGGCATCCCAGAGCCTTAAGCAGGGAGAGGTTTTCCTCCATCACTGCAAACACAGATCTGATGCTGCTGCTACTGCCCTCGTTCTGCTTCCCAATACAATGAAAACCACACTCATGCTAATTAAGCTGGAAACAAAAAACTGCAATTTGCAGCTGATTAAGTCTTTCAAATAGTATTTATGTTAATCTTCTGATTTATTTTCTTGTAATGCCTTGACTAGGATATAGTCCACTGCCTGGGGAGATGTTTCCAGATGAAGCCCAGCCTGCCCTGCTGGTTTAAAGAATTAATTAATTAATACATTAATTAATACTGATTTAAGGAATTAGTCTGTAGAAGGGTAGATAATATAGCCAGAAGGGACCCTGAAATCATCTGGAGAGTCTGTTTCCTTCAGATAGCGTTCCCCCTTCCAGGTCACTGGAGGTACATTTGTCAGATTTGCTCTCAGCTCCCTTTTCTGAAGGATGTTCTGCCTGGCTGCTTTTCTTCCTATTTCCAGTTCCTTAAAAAAATATTCATTTGTACTGCAATTTTCAGGGTCTTAAAGGTAACATGGTCTGTGTTCATCCACCTCTTCTCCATTTTTTCCCTATTTCAGAACAGCTGTGTTTTACCACCTGGTGTTGCCACCTTGGGGATGGCTGCAGGGAGTTCCTGGGGAGGGGGCTCTGGGCAGTGCAGGCTGAGGTGGGGAAGTTCTGGGGTGCCATGGGATGTCACCACTGCAGGAACCATGAACAGTCCCTGCATGTGGAGAGAAGTCCAGAAGTCAAGGGCTCTTCACTGTGGAATTGCTAAATTAACTATTAATTTAATTTTGATTAAATTAGAACTTCTTTTTTTTTTTTTTTTTTCATTATCAGCAAATTATTCTCTGCATAATTAATGCTGGCTGAGGCTGCTGATTACTTGCTGCTGTGGGACAGAGCATTCTGTTGCAGTCCAAGATGTGCTGGGCTCCAGGGGCAGTCCTGTAGGAAAGCCATGGGGAGCACTTTGGTCCCCAGGACAGGGAAGGCACTGGACCAGATTCCCCCCTGGCAATTAAACATTCATTGTTATTGATGAGCCCATTCTCCCTGGGCTCTGGGGTGATGCTCCCCATTAACTCTGCTCACAGCCTGGCTGCAGCTCTGTCAGGTGCAAGTTGTCATCAGCCACAGCTTGACTGGATGAGATTTCTGGGGAATGAGGAGCTCCCAAGCTTGTGGCAGTTACCTGCCCAATGTGGGCAGAGGGGAATTTTCAGGTTTTCCTCCTTGCTATATAGTTGTATCCTCTGAACACCCTTCAAATGCTGACAGCCTTCCCCAGGTGTGGAGAGAGCCCTTCCCTGCCTCCAGGTGTCTGAAAGCAAAAGAAATGGTGAGTTCACAGAGATTTGGGGTTTTAATCATGAAACATCATCTTTTAAAACCTGCAGTGAGCGGGACAGTTGATTTCATTATTCTGAGCATGTTGGGCCAAAATCCTCTGCTGGTTCCAAGACATCCATTCCCCTCTGCTGCGTGGCTGCAGCTGTGGTGAGATGAGTGGTGGGGCAGGGATGGATGGATGGATGGATGGATGGATGGATGGATGGATGGATGGATGGATGGATGGATGGATGGATGGATGGATGGATGGATCTGGGACAGGGATGGAAGGTGGAGCAGGGATGGATGAAGGTGGGACAGGGATCAGTGGTGGAGCAGGGATTGATGGAGGTGGGACAGGGATTGCTGGCAGGGCAGGAACCACCACACCTGGCTGACATGGGAGCCCCAGGGCTGGCAGAGGGAGTGGCCAGTGGGGCTTTGTGGTGCCTGGCCAAGGATGGCTGGCATTGCAGTAAAACTAAATTCAGCATCCAGGACAGTCTTGAGAGACACCATCAAGGTGCTGCTGGTGTTGGGGCAGGCTGGTCCTGCAGCCAGCTGGGAATGCTGGTGAAATGAGAATTTGGTGCAGAGCCCATGTTTGCTTTCCTTGTGCCCTCTGTGGTTAACACTCTGCAAATACCTTCTTGGCAATGACTCCAATTAGGCCAGGACGTCTCCCTGTAATCTGGATCCCTGTTGTGCCATCACACTCAATTCAAATTTAATTTGCTAAAGGTATATATCAGGCAGCTTTTTTCCTTAAAACAAAATGGAGGGGAAGATATCGTTGATGGATAAAATAATACAAGTTCATATTCTTAAGGAAGGGAAAGAGATGCCAGAAAACACGGCTAAATTTACATTTTAATGGGAAAGGTTCTGACTGCCTGCTCTGAGAAACACAAATTGCTTTCTGAATGCGACCCTCACTTTATACGGAAGTGCAGGGAATTAAATCGAGCAGCCCCTGATCAGATGAAAGGGATATCTGGAGCCACAATCCCCACTAGCAGCCAGTGGCAAGGACAAGCTGGGTGCTGGTGGTGAGGCCAGGCTGTTGTCCCAGCAGGGCACAGGCCAGCTGGCTGCTGGGACTAAGGACATGGTCTGGCTCAGCAGCTGGAGGTGCCATGCCAGGGAGCAGAGGGCTTTGCCATGTGTTTCAAACCCTGGGTGACCGTGGCCCTGCCTCTGGTGGTGAACCCCAGCCCATTTTGGGGTGCTGACAGAGGGAGGGCTGGCTCTGAGGGGTCTGTCCTCATTTCTGTGTGGTGAGGGGGGGTGTCAGTAGCAGAACTGTGTCGGAGTTGCCCTCTGGTTGCCCTGGCTGTCTCGAGACCCTGGCAGGGGGCTCAGAGACCTTGGCAGGAAGTCAAAAACACCTGTGGCTTCCATTTCAGCCTGTGGAAAAAACTGCCAACTCTGTATGAGGAATTACAAGCCACAAGGGTTTGAAAGGTGTGATGAATTAACACAGGGTGAAAAAGTAGAATTTTTAGCACTTTTTAGAATGGGGTTCAGGGGTACAAGATGGAGGAATCTGGGCGTGTCCTGACCTTCTTCTCCTTCTCCTTGCCCTCCATGTCTTGCTGTGATGGTGACACTTTTCTATTGGTTTAAGGTAGAGACACACGGTCTAACATAAATGATAGATATTGGCACATTATTCTAAACACAGCATACGTAGTTTTTGGTATAAAATGTAACCACTGCCCGAGAAAGCAGACAGAATGCCATGGCCAACCTGCTGGACAGAGCTCAGCAGGTCAGAGAAAGAATGTTATAGATAAGGAAAAATAAACAACCTTGAGAAGCCGACCCTGCGCATTCAGACTCTTTCTTTGGCTGCACGGGCTGGGAAAAGAGGACTTTTACAATCTTGGGGTCATCCCGACACCCAGACCCCGAGAGAACTTCACTGGCACAAAGTGCCACTTCAGCCTTCCCAGTGGCAGCTGCAGCGGGAGCCTCCCAAGAGCCCGTGCCCAAGGCAGCTGTGCCCTCTGGGCTGTCTCTGCTCCTCCTCAGAGCAGCTCAAGCTTGCAGACATGTCCAGCAGTCTCTCTGTGTTGTCTCAAACCCCCATGCAGCCAAAAGCCGTGCCCAGGAGAAGCAGCTATTAATTTCTTTGCATCTTAAAGCATTTCTGGAGATGAAAGCACGGGACAGTGCTGCGTAGTCTTATCTCTGGCAGGGCCTGTCACCTGCAGATGTTTCTGGCACATTCACGAGCACGGCAAAGACTGGTCCCTGCTGGGACTGAGTTCCTGGAGTGTGTCCCCACCCCATATGGTGCTTTTCCAGTTGTCAGAGCAGTTGTATGCAGGGGATGGGATGTAAATTCAGTGTCATATGGCAAAGGCATCACTCAGACAAGGATTCAAGATGCTTATTGGGGATGCTTCCAATCCAATAAAATAAGCAAAATCATCCCTGTGAGAGGTTCAATCAGAGCAGATGTGCTGGCACCCACAAGGCTGCTTCCCTGGGGGAAACAGTATCACTGTCTGGAAACCAAGGCAATGATAAATCATAGGTGACATTCAGTAATTTGTTACTGCCTTGTGTGAAACACTGCTGCTCCTCTGGGCATCTGCCTGGGATCACAGTGACTCTGATAATTGCTATCATAATGGGTTTGTGTCATGGGGTAGACAATGACAAAAGGCCGTGGATGCAGGAGAACACGGACATGGAGCTGCTGGAAGCAGAGCAGAGCATGGGCCAATGGCAGGTAGTGCTGGTGTTTGCTGCTGTGGGAAGAGCTGCTGGGTCTGCAGGGCTGCTCAGAGGCCCTGGTGGCTCCTGTGTGCAAGAGGGAGGTGGTTTCCCGTGTTTTCAGAGTGCAGTCTGCAGGCTCAGCGCTGTTGGTAGCAGCAGGACTGATGCTGCTGGTGGTAGTGGCAGGGGAAGCAGAGCACTCGCAGTGTGTGCAGCACAGCAGGTGTTTGTCCAGAGATGGAGCAGCTCAAGGCAAGTGCTGGGGATTTGGGCTCCACAGTGATGTGCTGAACTCCTGCCCAAAAGTGGAGCCAAGCTGGCAGGTGCTGGGGTGGGAGCTTCTCAGGGTCTCGGTGTCTCTGTGTGTTGGGATGACCCCGAGATTGTAAAAGTCCTCTTTTCCCAGCCCGTGCAGCCAAAGAAGGAGTCTGAATGCGTAGGGTTGGCTTCTCAAGGTTGTTTATTTTTCTTTATCTATAACATTCTTTCTCTGACCTGCCGAGCTCCATCTGGCAAGGAGGCCATGGCAATCTGTCTGACCTCTTGGGCAGTGTTTACATTTTCTATCAAAAGTTACATATAGTCTGTTTACAATAAAGTGCCAATATCTATCATTTATGTTAGACAGTGTGTCTCTACCTTAAACCAATAGAAAAGTGTCACCATCACAGCAAGACATGGAGGGCAAGGAGAAGGAGAAGAAGGTCAGGACACGCCCAAATCCCTCCATCCTGATCCCCTGAATCCTCGTCTAAAAGCCCCAAAATTCTACTTTTTCACCCTGTGTCAATTCACCTATTACGCTACTCAAACCCTTGTGGCTTGTAATTCCTCATACAGAGTTGGCAGTTTTTTCCACAGGCTAAAATGGAAGCCACAGGTGTTTTTGACATTGTGCCAAGGTCTCCGAGCCCCCTGCCAGGGTCTCGAGACAGCCAGGGCAACCAGAGGGGTGTCGTGGGTTCCAACAGGAGCTGTGGGGTTTGTTGGTCATGGACAGGAGCTGTTGGGGTGAGTTGTGGGCTGGAGCTGCCTACAGGGCCGTGGTGGAAGAGAGGGTGTTGGGCCTTTCAAAAACATCACTGGGCATCTAGTTGGTCCAAATTGCAGGTTTCAGTGCTTCTCCTTGGACGGGCAGTCTTGCACTGCTCTCCCTGGCAGCAGGATGCTCTGCACTGAAATACAGGGGGGCGGGGACCCCTCCTGCCACTCTGGTGTGAGTGGTAGTGGTGCTCAGGGGGTTGACTTGGGAGCCACACCAGCACTGAGGAGAGTTCTGAGGACTCCCTGCAATGATCCAGGCCGGGCACAGAAGCAGGTGTCTGGGTTTAATCAGCAAGTTTGTGTGAGTTTGTCTAGAATGAATATTTTTTCATTCCCAAAAATCACAGGGAGACAAAACACCTACTAAAAATAAAAGTTCCCATGATACTTCAATTGTGAAGCAAAATTTATGTTTTGATTTTGGAAATCAATGGCAATTGACAAATTATTCTCCTGTGCTACTACAGGTCATCTGTCAGCATTGGTCTCTGCCTGACAGGAGCCATTAAGAGTTTTGTTTTGTGGTTTGTTCAATATTAATGGTTTGTTCAGCTGCTCTCCAGGTCGGTATGGTAATGACAAATTACAGGCTCATGGGCTTTTTTTCCAAACAGTTTTAGAAAATGCAGCTGGATGACATCATCTCAGTGCCACTGAGCACAGCAGCAACAGCACCTGGGATGAGGCAGTGCTGAGGAGGGCATGTCCCCATGCAGGTGAGCACCAGGTAAGTCTGGTGGGGGCCAGCAGGCTGGAGATCCAGAGGTGTGGTTCAGACACACTGCTGCCCTTGTGTCCCTTCACCTTCCCCACATTATTTGTCCTTGTGCCCACTGACAGTCTGGAGGGACCAGAACGTTTCAGAATCACTGCTCCTTCCTTACCCTGTCCCACCCATGCCCACTGTGTTGGGATCACCTTTGCTGGTGACTCTTTAAGTGACCCCAAACCTGCCACAACATGTTGGAGGTCCTGGGAGCTGGTGGGATGCACCGAGTGCCCTTGTGTGGCAATTTTGGGGGATGGAGCAGCAGTTCAGAGCCCATGGGGACACAAATTTTTTCTCAAGCTATGTCAAGGAAGGTATAGGTTGGATATTAGGAAAAAAAATTTTCACTGAAAGAAAAATAAAAGTACTGGAATTGTCTTCCCAGGGAGGTGGTGGAATCACCATCTCTGGATGTGTTTAAAAAAAGACTGGACACGGCACTTGGTGCTATAGTCTGGCTGATGTATTAGAGCATAGGTTGGACTTGATGATCTTAGAGGTCTCTTCCAACCTCATTATTCTGTGATTCTGTAAAGGGGGTGGGTGTCCCTCAGGAAGGGGCTGTGACGCTGCCACTGGAGCCATCCCAGACCTGCTGGCCTCCTTGCCAGCACCAGGCCTCTGCTATTATGGGCAAATTACCTGCGGAATGCTTTTTTAATCTTGAGAGAAATACCTTGATTAGTAATTATTGGTGCAGAACAGTTGGGGAGTCTCTGCAGAGGGTGAGGACAGGCTGTTTCACTGGAGCTGCCTGTCAGTTTTGTCACCTAATTATAAGACTGTTCCATGCCAAGACTCTGGACAGACAGAGGAAAAAATCCTCAGAGTAATTGTATTGGTCATATTTTATAGCCATTAATTACTTGCTTTGCAATTAGCATTTTTCTGGCTGGCTGGGGAGCTGTCACAGCCCTGGCTCATGACACACAGCTCAGTGCTTGGCACAGCTTCCTGGGGCTGGCAGGGGAGGGGATCAGGCCCTGTGTGGTCATTCTGCAGCCCCACAGTCCCACAGGAGGGAAAGGGGGGCTGGCCATCACTGGGGGGCAGGTGAGGGATGTGGTGGTGTCCAAATCTGGGACAAGATGCTGGCTCTGGGCTTGATGGCTCCACCTGAGCTCAGTGTGATAATGAATCAAAATTCTCATGTCAACTTTAGCTGCATCCATAAATTCTTAATTTATCATTATTAAAGATACGTCAACATTCAAACTCTAGTTTATAGCTGGAAATTTACATTGTATTATTGTCTCTGATGCAGTAAATATTCTTGTCCAAAGCCCATCAGGCAGTTTTCTACTTATTCGGAATTAATGACTCATAAAACAGAGCCAGAACAGGCTGTTGGTGTGAATGAAGGGAAGGCTGTGGCTTTTGGGGTTTTCTTCCTGAGGGATTATGAAGGGACCCCAATAAAGAGGAAATTGGGTCAGTCCACCCTCTGAGCTGCACCTCCACCTCTCCTCTTACATCTTACAATACATATGTTAATCCTCTGGTTCTCTCTGCACTGGCAAATCTTCAAAATCCTTCAGGAAAGACACCTGCTGCTGCAGCAGCATGGAAACAGCTTTCAGCAAGCAAAAACTTCACTTTATCCCTTTAATTCAGCCCAAAAGTTCAGTCATTTATTGTGCCTTTTGAAAGGCTTTTCTCTAAGTCTTTCTATGGCTGGTGTGTGTTTGGGAAGTTTTAGGGATTTTGCATTTGTATGAGTGTCTCAGAGTTGTCATGCTCTGCTCTGAACCCACCCTGGGCTGATGTGCTGTGCTGATACTTTTCCATAAACACATCAAGTCCTAAACTAAAACTCTTCTAACGACTAAGTTAAATGGAATCAAAGATAAATCAGCAGTTAAATGCATTTGTGGTGTTACAGGTGGCCTGGGGATGATGCAGGAGCTGCAGCCTGGCATGTGCTCCTGGGGCTCAGAGCAGGAACAGCTCTGAGAGGGCTTGTACTGAATTGTTTGTCCATTTGTTGCTTCCTTTTGGCTTTGCAGAGGAAGTTTTGCATCCCAGTGCAAAACTGATTTTAAGACCTTTGCTCACTCCCTGGGACAACTTGTATTTTGGTTAAAGCATTACAGAGGGCTACAGTGATAGAATGAGCAATGCTATCTTCAAGAAGCAATTGCACTTCATAACATGAATTAATTAACACGTTACACTTAAACCAACTAGCTAATTACAGACCTTTTAGCTTAACAGAGTGCGGGAAGGGATAATATAAATGGTAATTATTGAGTTAAGCAGGATGTGATGTGCATCCAGGGCTCACCTGGGACATCTCAGTCAATACTCAATTACCTCACTGCTCTCTGAAGGCTCATGCTTCCCTGCAGTGACACCATCAGTGCTGTGCCATGGCCCAGGGCCTGTGCCAGGGCCAGAGGAGACAGTCTCATGATGCTGCTGTGCCCTGGCAGCCAGCTCCCAGCCCGTGCCTACCCTGCCCACCTCGGCCCAGCCATGACCTGTGGCATGCCCTGGTGGCCCAGCTCTGCTCTGTGGCATGTCCTGGTGGCCCAGCCATGCCTTGTGGCATGTCCTGGTGGCCCAGCTCTGCCCAGCTCCTTCCTGTGCCCTCTGCACACTGCTGGGCTCCAGCTGTGGAGCTTGCTGCCTCCCTGCCCAGCAGAGCTCCTGGAGGTTTCTGCCATGGCTCTGTTCTGCAGGGAGGCAGAGGTGTTCTGTGCTGTGGCTCTGTGCTGCTGGCAGATCCTCTGCCCTGTGCAGCTGTGCCCTGCTGAGACCTGTGCTTCTCCAGCACGCCCTGATTGAGCATCATTGCTGGCACTGCACAGCCCTTATAGTAACACAGAGGAGAAATTCATTTAGCAAGGCTTTAGGTCAGATTCTGAGAGTTAACAGTTGTGAGGACAGGAACAGAGTTACAGGAGGAAACAAAGCACAAACCATGGCCCTAGAGCAAGTGCAGGGCACAGGCTGTGGTGCTGCAGGGCTCCATGTGGCCCGTGTTAGTTATGTTTGTGGCCAGCAAAAACAGAGGCAATGCTCCTCATGCCTTCCTATACGATGGGAATGGGTGGGAAACCATCCCATACCAACTGCCACGTTCCCTTCTGGGGATGTCTGGGGAAGCAAAACCTTTCTGCAGGCATGGAGTAGCCCTGGAGAGCTGTCAGCACTGACCACAGCCATCCTGGCACTGCAGCAATGGCCTGAGAGCTGATAGGAACTTCATGTCTGGATGTGAATGTACTGACTGGCAGGTGCTGGGACTTGCTGGCTGGGGAGCTGGAACCTGACACTAAGCCAGAGCTGTCTGGCTGGTGTTCTGGTTTGAAAGCAAAACCAGTGAGAGACTCCAAGTCAGAAATACAATTTATTGGGAAAAGGGAAAACAAAAGACAAAAATACACACAATGATACAAAAGGAAGACCACTGGCAAAGTCAGAATACAACCTGACACCCGCTTTGGCCAGCGTGCTGGTAGCAGTCCAAATTGGAGTGGCTGCAGTCCTCTTGGAGTGGCAGATGTGGTTGCTGTGTCTTCTTGGAAGCCTGTGGAAAGGCTGCCTTTCTGTCTAGAAATTCCTGGATTTATCCAGGTGGGAATGCCTAGCTTCTCCCCCTGGGCGGAGCATCTCACAATGGGCTGATGTTATTTTGAGTCACAAGGTGTGTTCTTAATCACCTGTTAAACAGAACTGGCTCTTGGAGAGTGTTATCTCTGAGTCATGAGGCGAGACATTGATGGGCCTATTAACAGGAGATAAGGAAAACTGTCTAGATGCAACTGCTACTCGGATGGTAATAGGAAACATCTTGGTGCTCAGTCTTGGACAGCTGGAAAACTCTGGCTTACTTGGGAAAGGTCACTGTGATGCTTCAGCACTTGAGCTGGTTGGATTACAAACAGCTCCAAAAACCCAGCTGTAAATGGAAAGTGGGATAAGATGTCCCAGGGATTCCTCAGCAGGTGATGCAGACAGGCCAGCACTGAGAGAGGGAGGGCAGGATCCAAACTGCACAGAGCAGGCAGAGGTGAGACAAGCTGCTGGCCAAAAGCAGTGAGCTGAGCTGAGAGTGAGGAAGGGCTGGGTGAGGATGGCAGCTGTGGGCAGCTCAAGCCCCTTGGGGCTTGCTGTGCTGAGGGCTCAGCCCTATCCCTGGCATGGCCATGGCTGGGAGAGGTGCTGGGAGGGATTGTGGCAGCAGAGCCCCTCCAGCTGCTGACAGGTGGGGACAGGTCCTGCTGAGAGCCAGTCCTGCAGCAGGAGGTAGCGCTGCTTCCTTCCCTTCAAAGGCAAAATGCTCATTTCTGTCTGAGCAAGACAAGTTATGAATTATACATCAGCCCCTTCGTGTGTGGGCTCCACGCAGCACCTCTGCAAAGGGTTTGAACAGGGATGTGTTAAGAAGAGAGGCTGCTTAAATACCTGAGTATGGTGCTGGCTGGCAGCTGCTCCAGGCCTGGGGTGAGTATCTCAAAGCTGGGGTGCTGAGGGTCCCCAGCCATCTGTAAGGGAAGAGCTTCTTTAGAATTACTAACAGTGGCATCCTGTGCCCTCTTTGGTTCAAGCTGATGTTTGCTGAAGGATATTGGAAGAATTAGTAGAGGTATTTCTCTTTTATCCTATCCCAAGTGACAGCAAGATCAAACTAAAAGGCAGGAGGTCATGTGCTGTTGTTTTAGGCAAGAGCCCAGTGGTGTTAACAAAGGGTTTTATTATTATGGGGGCTGTTTGATTTACAGAATAAAAAAACCCAAGGTAACAAAGCTGGATGAATTAAAAGCTTAACAGCATCAAAAGATATTCTAGCCCCACAAATTCTTCAGGGAACTTGTCTGGGCTATCCCACTCCTCCTTGAGGCCAGGGACACTGCCAGCCAGCACTGTCCTTCCCTCTGGGAATGTCCAGTACTTGGTTGCTGGATTTACCCTTTCTAGGAAAGAGGTTTTAGGGGCAGGCAGATGGTGGCTTTTGGCAGGGATGCAGCATTGTGTGGCTGCTGGGGGGTTTGGAGAGCCAGGATACCATTTCTCACTGTCTGTGGTTTGACTTGTATTTGATGAGTCAAGGGATATGAATAAATGGGCTCTGTTTGCAAGGGTGATGCTTCTGCATCTCTGACTGGCACGAGCAAGGGCTGGGGAGGGGGAATAGTGGGTAGGGATGTTTCTGAGAATCTTCTTCAGTCCTTGCTCTCTTTTCCTGGCAATATCAGCAAGCACTCCAGCACTGCTGCTCTCTAATCTAATCAGACCCAGGGAAACAGGATTTGCTGCAGTGTCAGATCACTTAGACACCCACCAGCAGAGAAAATACCAGACATGTTCTGTGAGAATGGCCAAAAGCTATTCCAGCCCCTTTCAGCACAGACAAGATCTCTGGAACCCGCATCTCTCCCTGCTGTGGGCTGCTGCTCCAAATTCCACCACTGCTGGCCTTTAGCAAGACTCTGCAGGTGGGTTCATTGATATAGAGCAGGATCTGTACATGGGGAACTCAGACCAAAGGTGTGCAGCCCCTTCCTTCTCATGAGCATTTATGGGTGTCTTCCAAAGTGTTTTCCTTTATGATTCTTATTAGTAGATAAAAGGCCATTTCTTCTTTTAATGGAGTCTCTGATGTTAATGGTCTCCCTCCAATCAGATTCAGGTGTTTTGTCCCATTTTTCTCTAATGGAGGATGATGGAGAAATATCTGGTTCACAGCTGGCTCCTTGCACTCTCACTGTGCTGAGCTGCAGCCACTAAGACACTGCTGGGAAATAATATAAAAAAAAAAAGGCTGGAGGAGTTCAGCCCCTCCCTTCACAGGGGCTCCAGCACTCCCTCCTACCAGCCCCTTCTGTGCTGTGGGCACATCCTGGGACCATCCCAAGAAGCACACGGAGAGAATGGGGAAGGCTGTGCTGGGGCTGTGCTCACCCCACTGAGCTCCTGGGGCAGCTGGCGCTGCAGTGACTGCCCTGCCCTCATGCAGTGGGAGCTGTGCTGCCCTCCTGCCTGCTCCTGCCTGCCTGCTCCTGCCTGCTCCTGCAGCCTCTGCCACGTGCCGTGGACAAGGGCAAAGCAAAGCTCTGGAGTCTGCTGGATAACCAGAGCTATTAGATGCACTCGTGTGTGCAAGAGGGTGTGAAATGCAGATGGCTGGAGGACCCTGGGGAGCAGGAGAGAACAAGTGGGGACGTGCCCATGTCTCTGTGAGGCCAGGATGGAGCACTGGCTGTGGTTGCTGGCCTGGGGGTCCTGGGGTCCCTGAGCCCTACTCAGCCATCTGACTGGCACAGGCTGTGGTTGGTCCCATTGTATTAACAAGGCACCACTTCTGCATTTTAAGTGTGTGCTCCTTTATATCATCCTGCCTCTAAATGATCCTGGAAATGCATTGTCTACTTAACTACTTTTTAATTAAAAGTCAGGGATATTAGAAAAGAGAAATCAATTCTTGTCACAATTAAGACTTGAACAATTGCAGCGTGTTTCAGTGAAGGATCCTCTCTGGGCTTATTGATCTGTATTGTCATAATGTCTAGGTTATTGCCATGGCTCAGACAGTCTTAAATGAATATTTCAGCTGAATTATGTATGTTATCTGGCAGGCAGAGGAGACTGCCTGCTGCCACTCAGAGCCTGCAGGGCTCCCCAGGCCCCCATGCCTGCTGACTGAGGCCTGGGCTGGCATGAGCACCTTGTCTTCTACAGTGTCAGGCTCCTCAGTGAGCCTGGTGATTGTGCCAAGGGCCTGGTGGCTGGTTGGGCAAGTCAGGTGGTCTCGGGGTTTGCAGCCCCAGGAAATTCTTAAAGCTTGGAGGCAGCCACAGGGCAGCCAGAGGCACCAGCTGAGCAGGAGCTGCACCCGGTGCAATGCTGCATCTCAGGTGAGCACAGCGGCTGAGCCTTCCCCACAGCTGGCTGTGGCTCCCCCAGCCAGTCTCTGTCTTCCCCTCCTTCGCCCTTTCCCTCTCTTTCTCTTCCTCCCTCTCCCTCTGCAGAGAGGGGCTGGTGGGAGGTCTCCAGCACTCTCCACTGTGAAAGTGACAGGAGAGTAGGAGGATGATTAATCAAAATCTGGTATGATGAAGGACCTTTTTAAAGGTAAAAGATGTCCCAGTTATGGTTTGTCTGCCCTTTAAAAGTTCTTGAAATAGGGGGTCTTAGAGGAAAGAAAATTGATTTCTCATGGTTCCTCTTGTACCTTGGGGCAGAAAGTAAATTCAAAGGGGCCCTGCCATGCAAGGTTAGAGTCTGCTGCTGTGGCTGATAATGAGGTCTCCCAGAGATAAATCAAAACACCTGGACTTCACCACAGAGCAGATACTGGTTTAACCCAAGATCTGGAACCAGAAGAAGAGAGGGCACATGCTAAACCTTGCCTGCTGTGGAAGCAGAGGTGGCAACAGCAGTCCTGTAGCTCCTGTTACATTGGTGCCAGAGCTGTTCCCTCCTGCCTGGTGGTGCCTGGCACATCCAGCACCTCTCCACAGTTTGTGCAGAGCCTCTGGTCCCCACCAATGTACTTTTCACATCATCACTGCTCCCTTACATGCAGTGGCACATCAGCAGCAGCTCCTGCAGCTCTGCTCCCTTCTCCCTGTGCTCCCCCCAGTCCTGTGAGCTGCATGCCCCAGACTTGGGGGCTGAGGAAGGAAAACCCTGATGGCCTTGACAACACTCCTTGTCAACCAGTGGCCATGGCTTCCAGGGCTGCAGCCCACTAGATCCCATTTACTTTGTGATAAGTAGGATTCACACAATAACTCCACATTATATTCACATAATAACTTCTGCTTTTAATCTGCAGGCCTCAGAAAGAGATGAGCCAGAGAAAACCAGGAGAGAGATGCTCAGAAAAAAAAAAAAAAAAAAGAAAGAAAAAAAAAGAAAAGAAGCAGAGAAAAGTGAGTAGGATGAACTCTTTACCTCTCTATCCCATTAGCACGTTCACCATGGATTGCAACCTGCAGATCTCGAGGCAGGGCAGAGCCTGCAGTATTAGTGGTGGTTTTGGCTCTGCAGCACTGCCAGGGCTCTCCTCGAATGCTGGCTGCCCTCAGGGTGTTGGGGAGAGCTCCAGCACAGCCTGCCCCTGGCTCCAAGTGCCTCCCTCGCACTGGGACTCCCCAGCTCTAATATTTTTGCTCTTTGTTTTGGGTTCAGTGACCCTCAGGCTCTGTGTTCGTGCCTTTGCTGTTTGACTAATTGGAGAAGTGTCTAAGCCTCTTCTCCACCGATGTCACTGTTATGCAGCGTGTGATTAAACTGCTGTCAGCTGCTGCTGTTTACAGATAACAATGCTGTTTTCTCTCATTCCTACACTATCAGGCTCATTAGGAATGTCTATGGATAAATTAGTCAGTCTGGGATTGAATAATGTCTGAAATGTCCTCAGTTCCACTGAGGAACTGCATCTTCCTGCTCTGGATAGCCAAATGTGACAGTGACCTGAACTACTGCACGGGGCTCAGGCCCAGCCCACACCTGGGTGACCGCCAGATCTGGAGCCTAATGTGGGCTCTCTTCAAGGAGACTCTTCCAGGGGTGAGCTCCTCACTTCTGGAGGCAGAAGTAAGTGTCTGGTTGATAAAATCCTCTCTGATGCTTCATTACAGCAGATTCTGCAATACACATAAAAAGAGGCTCTTTCCCCACTCTTATTGCATGAAACACTCATACATTTCCAGAGAAGGTTCCTGGTAGGGTTGGTGCCTGGCTGTTCAATACAGTGGGAACAAACTGCAGCTGCAGATGGGAACAGGTTGTTTCTACCATTTGTTATTTTTTTCCCCTAATTATGATGCAGATTGGATGCTCTCTCCAGCATTCCCTCCCTTTCTGTTTATTCAAGCAGGATTTTTGTGAACCTATACACCAATTTCTCTCTGGGCCTGGAGTGCCCCATTAGAATGGAGCAGAATTTATTGCTCCTCTGAGCTGCAGCTCTTTTTCCCAGCCCCCTTCCACCACTGGCCAGTGCCGAGCTGGGATGGGAGCAGGGCTGGGATGTGAGGATTATTGTAAATGCAAGTGAACCTGGTGGGAAGAAATGCTGATGTCTGACTCCAGTTCAGAAGGCTGAATGATTTCTTTATTATAACTATACTATAATACATTAATATACTATTTAAAGGAAATATTAAAACTACATCCCTACTTTTCTAACTACCAAATCTAACTCACTCACAACTCGTGACCCTCTCACGAGAGTCCAGCCACAGGTGGATCTGATTGGCCATCAGGCTCAAACAATCCTCACCAGAATCCAACCAAGCAATCACCCCAGGTAAACAATTCTCCAAACACATTCCAAATGAGAAAAACAAGGAGCAGAAATAGAAATTGTTTTCTCTTTCTTCTCTCTGTGTTTCTCTATGAAAAAATCCTGAGAGAAAGAAGAATGTGCCTGCCACAGAGGATCCCTCTCTCCATCCTTGGCACAGGGCTGGCAGGACCCCCCTGGCAGGTATCCTGGGGATGGTGTGGCTGGCAGTCTCTCTCTCTCCAGGACTGCATACTGCCCTGGCAGGGTGGCAGGAGGAGCAGAGGCACCTGCAGGCATAGAAAGCTGTCCGGCTCTCTGCTGAGCAGTGAGCAATCTGTAATTACTGGAGAGCTTTCAGGGAGCTGGACACACCATGCTGGTGCCTTATTTGGAGTCTGCCCAAGTGCTGAGTCCTGGAGTCCAAAATGCAGCTACGAATTAGCCACAGCTGGATTAAATTGCTAATTATAATTTGCAAAGTGTATTCTTCTCTTCTTCTGTCACGGACAAATGAAAAAGACTCACTCTGCATGACCTCGCCGTAACCCTCACCCTGTGACTGGGGGGGATAATTGGTGAATGTCTTGTGGTGATTGAGTTACCAAGTGAGTCCTGAAATGTCTTTCCTCATCAGTGTGCCATACAAGTTGCATTTCTGATTTGCCTGATGAGTAAGAGCCAGAGGAGCCTGGAAATCCACAGCAGTTCAGTGCCCTCGTTGTTGTTAAAGGGGCATTTACTGCCACGTTATTGAGGGGCCAGGAAAATTAGAAATCTTGGTAACGCCTTTTAAATGGTGATCAGCACAAAGATATGAACATGAAAAAGCTCATAATAAATAGAGGAAACACCATGAAACTGGGGAATCCAGGCCCAAGGTGCATTGGCACTTTGGGGTCCCCCTTTAGGGTGCACGGGGATGCTCTCCTCAGGAGCAGTGTGAACCAGACTGGAATGCTCTTAGTCTTCAAATGAACCAAGATTTGGGTTGCAGGTTCAGTGCAGTGCAGCTCGGAGCTGCTGAGGGAGCACTCAAGCTGTCTGGGAAGCACTCAAGCTGTGGATGGACCCTGGCACCAGGGCAGGCACTGGCCCTTGCTGTGGCACTCTGGAGCTTCTTGCCTGGCCTTCAACGCTGGGCACTCACCTCAGAACCACAGGACCAGCCTGTCTAAAACACCTTTGACAATGAGTGATGGCCACGTGCTACAGATCTCTTTGTGAAATATAACCAGCCTACTGTAAGACCATTTCTGATGTGACTGAAAATGAAAATCCTGATGACAGCACTTCAAACAGAACTGCTGCAAATCTCTATAAGTTGTTTTAATGAAACCAGCCAGGAAGAGAAGGAGAGCAAATCAAAGGTAGGACAACTTCTTTGTTCAAATTACTGTAATTGGTATCAAAATTATGTTAGTGGTTGTTTGCACCATTATACTCGAGGTACATCCTCATTTCTCCCTCAGTTCTCAGAGTTACACCCACCTGAGCTCTCACTCTGCACTTCTGCCTTTCAAGCAGAGCAAGTGAAGCCACAGCAGAGGGGCAGGCTGAGGGGAAGCAGCCTGTGGGGTGCTGGCATCCTCCCCTGTGCTCAGCACCACCAGCAAAGCCTCTCTGAGGGACAGGACCTGCCTCCTCCATGAGCCTTCCCACTGCTCCCAGGGGAGCAGATCCCACACACAACTCCTGAGCTCAGTGCTCAGGGCCTCCGTGTGCCCTTCAGGCTCAGTCACCAGGCTGTGACACCTGGATCCCTTCTGTCTGGCTCAATTAGCAGCGTGCGGTAATTTGTCTCTGATTGAGTTGGAACTTAACACCGAGTGCATCCATGCCCCAGCCAAAGGCAGGGTTCAAATTGATAATGACAGAACAGGGTATGACTTACATAAGTGTAATGATGTTATGCTGGCTGGAGCTCTGGATTTTCTCAGTATATGATGAACGTGAGGCATTTAAAAAATTAGACACTTTATTTTACATTATTTTCTAGAACGTGGATATCTGTGGGCTTTCTGAAAATCCATTATCAAGACATGTAAATATGCTTAAAGGCATTTACCCAGATTAGCTGTGTTTATGCAGTCAAGGGTCTTTCATGTGATTACCTTAAAAGCTAAAGAACTGCTGCAAAACATTTATAGTGCAGACATTGTGAGGCAAAGAGTACCGATCTGACAGAAAGACAGAGCTGTTAAAAAACAAGTGAACAGCTCTGGTTGCTTTGTATTTGCAGACAAAAAAAACAGAAGGTAGACGGGTTTTCCCTTTGCAGCCCTGAGGCTGGGCTGTGCAGCTTTGAGCATGAGATTTATGGGGAAGCTTTAGATTAACTTCCATTTTCACTGTGATTTCTGCCAGTTAGCAGGAGGGGATGAGCAGGGGTGGGCCAGCACTGGCTGTGATGGAGTGCTATGCCCCTGGGAAGCAGTGCCCTGGATCAGCACACTGGTGAGGTGCCACTGGGACCTGATTCTCTGAGCCACTTTCCTCTGTGGGATATTCCCTAATGCCAGACACACTTGTGCTGTATTGCTGTTGCTTCCTCTGCTTTGGCTCTGCCCTTGTCACAGCATGTTTGTGTGACATACCAAAACCAGTACAAAATTGCAGAAGTCCTTTCTTTTTCATTGTACAAGAATACTTGCAAGTATGGAAGAGAAAGGAGAGGTGCAAAAGCTTCCATGAGGTTTCTGCCTGCTCCATCTTTTGTCAAAGATTGCTCTTTCAGCTGTACATTGAGGCCTGCATCCTCATGACTCCTTTGTCCTTTAGCATAAAAAGTAATTTGTCAGCAAAAGAAGTAAAGTTTTGTTTTTCAGTACAGATCTGGCTGTCCTCCCACTGAGAATTTCAACTCTCTTTATCTCAGGAATTGATGGTCTTGGTTTCTGATTCTCTTTCCTTTGTGTTTGTATTGATTTTCTTTTTTTTTCCAGGAGGGTTATTTTCACTGTGGTGTCAAAACTATCTTTCTTACAGCAGGTAATAGCTCAACTTGGCCAATTACACATTTTCTGGCCTAACCCTGCTCTTTGCACAAGTTCTCCTGATAATCTGGAGCCTGGCTGACCTGATGTCTTTGCTTTCCCTTTGCTCTTGTCTCTGCAGGCTCCAGGCAGGAGTGGGGAAGGGCAGCAGCCCCAGAGCTGGATGTGAGCAGCAGAGGTGACCAGAGAACCTGGTATTCCTTTTCCTTCACCTGCAGATACTGGCCCCTTGCTGTGCCCCTCAAGGATCTGTGCCATCCTGGGGACAGCATCCCTCCACCCTGTAGTGAAGAAATCCAGTAGTACCCATTAAAGACTGCTCTGTCTCTCTGTTTTCTTCACACCAGCAATGGCTTTGTCATCTGCTGCTCCTGAAACAAAATTCATGAGATCATTTTCCCAAAGCATGACACTTAAAATCTGAATTAAAATACCTCTGGCCGTTCTGCTACCAAGATTTTATAAGTGCTTGGAATAATATTTCAGATAAATGGATAAGCTGTGTGCTTTTAACATGACAGACCCTTCTTCTAGTAAAACATATCTAACATCAAATCCTCCATATGCTTCCAAAATCCTCTTCCCTGCTTGGCTCCTCAGTGACAGGAAAGTGTACATGCCTGTGGAGCTTGGTGGTGAATGGAGCTGTCCCAGGGGTCTGGATTGATTTGCTTTGTGACATTGATACCTTCCACTGTCCCAGCAGCATGACCCAGTGTGGGAATTCTAAAAGGAAGCTGCTGTGCCTGGAGGCAGGCAAGCAAGATCCTGTATATTACACTGTGAGAGTTGTGTGTCATATTAGAGCAATCGGGCTTTAAAGGGCATCTTTCAAGCACAAACTAGTTTTTTCCCACACTTGACTGATCACACAAATAACTGTGATTAAAGGTCAAGTGCCTGGGTTTTTCTATTTTACTCCTTAAAAATTTATATGCAAGAGGAAACCTAGAAGTTAACATAGCATGAAATTGTTATGTAGTTCTGAGCCTTTAACGACAACTAAATATCACTTTTCTTCCTGGGTGGCTTGAGAAATCTTCAGTAATAACGGGTCACTTCTTTCGGTTTCCACTTGAGGAAGAATATAAATAAACCCTGTCTTTTGCTTCCCTGCTCTGTAACATGATGGAGGGAGGGTTTTGGTGGTATGAACTCGTGCCCCCAGTCAGCATGGCTGTTCCTGGTCTCACCAGGAGCTCCTGGGCTGCAGGTGCACGGCAGGGGGGGCTCCAGGGCTGGTGCAGCAGCACACAAAGCACTGATCCACACTGAGCTGTCCTAGATGGGAAGAACACTGATAAATGGATGGGAGCTTCCTTACCAGTAAAGTTAACACAGAGAGGAAAGGTGATGACCATGTTTGCCAAAGAGCTGAGAAATGGAGAGCTGGGAACATCCTCTGGCTCCAAATGTCCAGCTGGCCTTGGCCTGAGGTCACCAACTCCTGTGAGCAGGGTTTGGCATGGGCTACCAGAGCCTGGCTGGACTGTGCTAGATGGAGGCTCAATGCTTTTACTTCAGACCTGCGATATTTTACATTTGACACATAGTCACAGCAGAATGAACATCCCACAAGAATTAATGTTTGCTTTAGTATCACGGTAAACACCATCACGGGGAAAACTGGGGGCATTCAGCCTGACTAAACTCTCCAGGAAACTGCAAGACCTACAATTAGTAATAATCAAACCTCGTTGAGTTCCTTTCCCGATGCAGGAGGCAAATACCTTGGCTTTGGTGAGCCAAGAATTGAAGAATTGTCTCCCTCAGTGCAGGCAGCCCCCGCAGCCACAGCACTGTCCTGGGTGTGGGTCTGGCAGGACTCACCCTGCCTGCACTGCCTTTCCTGGCGTTTCTGTCTGGGCATTTTTGCTTCCAAAGCAGCTGCTGGGCTTGGAGGACCTCGACATAAAGCCGGGAATAAAATTTCAAGACAGAAAGACAGGACAGAGGGCTCGACAAAACCGACATTGCTGGGCATCGGATGCAGGCCAGGGCAGGGATGAGGCTGCCCCGCTGCTGTCCCAGGCCCCGCGCTGCAGGAAGGCGACTCTAACCCAACACTCCTGCGAACGTCCCCTGGGCATGAGGGGGCAAAGCGCTGCTGACTGCGGCCGCGGTATCTCGCTGTCAGCGTGCCCTGGGCAGCAGTTCCAGCAGCACAAAGGTCAGCACGGCCGCGTGTTCCCTCAGGAGCCGGCCCGGTGAGCGGGCCCGGTAGAACGAGCCTGGTGAGCCAGCCCGATGAGGGGGCTCGGTGAGCGGGCCCGGGCCCCCAGCGGGGCCGCCCTCCCTCAGCCGGCTCCAGAGTGACCGCCCGCCCGCCCTGGCCCCGCCCCTTATCGCCACGCCCCTATCGCCCATTGGCTGCGCGGGCCGAGGCCCCGCCCCGGCGGCGGTTGGCGCGCAGCGGCGGGGGCGGGGCGCGGAGCGGGAGCGCGGCGGCGGCGCGGAGTTGCGGCGCCATGGAGACGGCGCTGCCGCTGCCGGTGCTGCCGCTTCTGCTGCTGCCGCTTCTGCTGCTGCCGCTGCCGCTGCTGCCCCGCGCCGCCGCCGAGCAGGGTGAGCTGGGCGGGGCGGCGGCGCCTCCCGGTGCTCCGGCGCCCCCCGGTTCTTCGCCGCTCCCGCGCCCCCGGCCGCGCCGTGTCCCCGCTGCTCCGTCACCGCCGTGTCCCGCGTGCCCGGCTGCCTCGGCGCGTAGTGTGGCCGCATCGGCCCCGACTTTGGTTGCCCGCGGCGGGTCGGGCTGCGCGTTGCGGTAGCGGGAGCGGCCGGCTCGGCTCTGCGGTAGGGTTGCTCCGGGGCTGGTCGGACGGGTTGTGGGGCGGATGTGCCGCAGCTGTCCGGGGCGCGGAGATCTGCCGGAGGAGCGGGAGAGGACGGACGGGTCCTCGTGGAGTGACCGGGTCAGCCCGAGGTGTCCCGGTCCCCGCGATAACCGGAGGCACGCGGCAGCGCGCTGCCAGTACCGTGACAGCGAGACGGTTCGAGCCCTGGGGTCCAGCGGAGACTACGCTGCCACGGACGGAGCCTACTGGTCCCGGAGGCGAGAAGAGTGTCTCGGAGCATCCCGGAGTGCTCCGAGCGGAACGGTGGTCAGGGATGTGCCCGCCGGCGATGCGCCGCCGCACCCCTTGTTCCCGGTGTCTGAGCCCGAGGCTCAACCTGCCGGTCGGGGGCTGTGGCTGTTTGCTGGTTGTGGAAGGATCGTGAAGCTGTGAACTGAGAGAAATAGCTCTTCCTGTCAAAGATAGAATTGGCTGTTTTGTGGGAAAAGGGTGTCGTTTGCCGGGGAAATCCCTCTTTCAAAGCAGCTGCTGGTGCCTTTCAGTTCCAGCATCCGCACGCTGTGGGCATGGTACAGTGGCAGTTTTCTGTGGTGTCCGAGGAGTCGTCCCTGGGGTTGCACAGTCGTTAGGGCATTGATCAGGCACCTGTGAGGTTGTTCTGGGTGTGCAGTGGCGCTTGGTGCTCGCACGGAGATGCCATGGCTGGTGGAGCCGGGGTGGGAGCTGCTCCCGTGAGACCTGGCACAGCATTGGCACTAAGCTTCCCAATGCACGGACTTGGTGGGTTTTACCACCATTTTTTACCAGCTTTTCCTGTGTCAGTGGTTTTCCTAACATGCTCTCTTCCCTGCAGTTGTCCTGCTGGACTCAAAGGAATCGCAGGCGGAGCTGGGCTGGACCTCACACCCATCGAACGGGGTAAGCACGGGGGTGGGATTGTCCCTCTGCACCACTGGGGAGGGTGAAAGGGTCTGTCAGCTTCTTGGTGCTGAGCAGCATTTGAAGTCCTGCCTTATGAGAGCTTTGCTTACCTCAGAGCTGGGGTGGGGCTGGCAGCCACCGGACCATTCAAGGTCGATGGGTAGCTTGGCATGATCAGTGGCAGGAGCCCCTGGGAGCAGAGTGAGGAGTGAGGTCCCTCCTCAAAAGGGATTTTACACTACTAAAACAAGCCAATAAGCACTGGCTAGTTATGGCTTTGTACTGTGGGTCTCACACCAGCATGACGCCGAGGGTCAGTCAAGCCCTTAGGATCTGAGGGCTGTGGCTGGGGAGGTTACTGGGAGCTGTATCATGTAACATTTATTTCATCAGCCCCTGGCTTTGCTGCTGGTGTTGGTCTAAAGGCACTTTGAGTAAGCTTGGAGTTGTGCTCTTTGCAGCTTTGGGTTCATTTTCCTGAATGGAAACAAAGCGTTCAGAGGGAAGAGCAATAGGACCTGGAGTCATCTGTGTGGCACAGCTGTTTGCAGAAGAAACTCTGTTCTGGATCTGTTTTGACTGTTTTGCATAAATTTACCCCTAGAAAGAATTGCTTTGGGAAATTGCCAGGTTGTCATTCAGGCTGTGAGGGTTGAATCATGGTTTCACTGATCAGAATCTCTGCTGATAGCTTTGGGGAAACACTGTTTCACTTGCAGTCAGAGGATTTATCCTGTTGTAGCTAAAACTTCTGGCGGAGAAGCTTTGGGGAAACACTGTTTCACTTGCAGTCAGAGGATTTATCCTGTTGTAGCTAAAACTTCTGGCGGAGAAGCTGCTGCTGTTCATGAAGGTGTTTGACATCCTTGTGTGATGGTGTGACTGCTGTCACATCTCCTTAGAGATGGATTTCTTGGAAATCTTGGATTTCTCTGGGTGGCCCAACCCCATCCAGGGTTACACTGGTAGCACTGTGTGGATGCACCTGCCCAGGGACAGAAAATCTGAGGAGTACGTGGGAGATGAAGGCTCTGGCTCCTCAGCAGATGATGTGTCCAGAATCAGGCTTTGTTTTCCAAGATCTGCTGCCAGTGCTGCCTTTCTGGTTGTGTTTTCACATCTGCACCTCTGCGGAGAGCTCAGGTGTTAGGTGGTCCAGGAGCAGGGTTACTGCAGCTGATGGATTTGGTGGGCTGAGGACTTCCAGTGCCTACAGTCTGTGGCGGGGAGGCTTGTGGTAGTGACATTTATTGATGTGTCTCTGCTGGGGCAGCTCCCGAGCTTTGTGTTTTATCCCCAGTGGGAAGAGATCAGTGGGGTGGATGAAACCTACAAGCCAATACGCACGTACCAGGTCTGCAACGTCATGGAGCCCAACCAGAACAACTGGCTGCAGACAGGCTGGATCGCCAGGCGTGACGGCCAGAGGATCTTCATTGAGCTGAAGTTCACCCTCCGGGACTGCAACAGCATCCCTGGTGTGACGAACACTTGCAAGGAGACTTTCAACTTGTACTACGTGGAGTCTGACTCTGACCTGGGCTGGAGCGTCCGTGAGAGCAAGCACACCAAGATTGACACCATCGCTGCCGACGAGAGCTTCACACAGGGAGACCTGGGCGAGCGCAAGATGAAGCTGAACACTGAGCTGAGGGAGATTGGGCACCTGAGCAAGAGAGGCTTCCACCTGGGCTTCCAGGACGTGGGCGCCTGTGTGGCGCTGGTCTCCGTACGGGTCTATTACAAGAAGTGTCTCACCACCGTGCAGAACTTGGCCATGTTCCCAGACACAGTGGCAGAGATGGCCTTTGTGACGCTGGTGGAAGTTAAGGGCACTTGTGTTGCCCATGCTGAAGTGGACATGGACAACCCCCCTCGGATGCACTGCAGTGCGGAGGGCGAGTGGCTGGTGCCCATAGGGAAGTGCATGTGCAGCCCTGGCTTTGAGGAGAAGGACGGGGGATGCAGAGGTAAAAGTGGCCATTGGTGTCCTGGCAGTTTTTGCTTGTGTCAGTCTGTGCTGCTGCCAGACTTCTCTGGTGCCTGAGCACAGTTTGGACAACTGGAATTGTCTTGTGTCAGCAATATGTTTGTTTGGGTGATGGCAGCTCCCCAGTGAACCACCAGAGGTTTCTATGAGGGTGGCAGTTGGAGGGCATGGGGCTGCTCTGCAGCATGGTGCTGGCTGGGCAGACATGTCAGAGCTCTGGATGCTGTCAGGAATTCCCACAGCTTTATCTGAAGTGTTAAAATTACTCTAGAACATTCATATCCCTATTGATATGCTTTGGACACAGTTCAATAATTTGTTGACTTTACAGCTCACAAGCTTATGTTTAAGGGCAGCTGCAAAAATGGATGTACCCTCTGCATCCCACTAACAAGCCTGGGGCTGTGACCACTTCCATCTCGCTTTCAAAGGCAGGTGAGAGCCAGAGATGCTGCCTGTCATGCTCTTCCTCAGAGTGTGAGAGAGTTGCTGGGCTAATGCCACCCCCAGGCACCTTCTTGCCAGCTGGGACCTGGGAGAGAGGGTGTGTTCTTCAGTAAAACACATCTGAAAAGACCCTTTGCTACCCATGCCTGGTGTCCAGATGATACCTTGGATGTCTCCCTTATCACCTCAAAAACAGATTGAGAGGAGAACAGCTAAATAAGCCCCAGGCAAGTGGAGTTCCCCCACACTGGAGGCAGGTGGTGCAGTAGGGGAATGAGCTTTCTGCCCTTCAGGAGCACCTCCAGGCTTTTCACTGTGCTGATGGTGCTGCCTTCCTCCAGGTGGTGGGATGCCCTTCCCAGTGCTCTGGGCAGTGGCTTCTCCTTAAGAAGACCTTATTAAAGCTATCAAATTGAAATCTCAATGCTGTTGATTGCTTCAGTGGCTGCATGGCAGCTTGCCATGCTTTCCACATCTGTTTGGAGTGGGGAATTTACATAGTGAGTCCCAGAAGGCTTTTGCTAATGTTTCAGGTTTCTCTGTGTTGAGTTTAAATAATTCATATTCTCTGAGGAAAAATATTTGAAGTAATTTAATGGACATAATTAAGTTTCTCTCCCCTCTCACAGAAAGCAGGTCATTAGTCATTCTCTGTGGAGCAGCGTCTGATGTCTGGTCAAATATCAGAAAATAGTTTTTAAGGGTTGAAAGTTTTGGGTTTGTTTGCAACCCTGCATTAGCATAGTGCTAAGTGAATAGCTTTAAAAGATTTCTGATGAAAGATGCCAGGGCTGTGAAAATTCTTCAGTGAGGACAAAAGCCCTTGAGCTGGAGGCAAGTGGGTGTTTTGGGAGTTTGAGGGTGTTAAACCAGGCAGGTGATGGCACAACACACCCGGCTCCACCACTGTGATCCTGTGCTGGTGGCTTTGGAGGGCTCAGAAGGTGTGAATCCTGCTGGCTCATGAAATTTCTTGGCCACAGTCTCTGTTGCAGCTCTTGTGGGCCTGAGAGGTCCGGGTGGTGGACTGGGGGTGGTGGGGGCTTTGCTGCTGCTGGTGCCTGTGGGGTGGCATGGGGGCCAAGGTGATGCTTGAGGGTGGTGGTGGCAGCAGGACTGTGGTGGTGGCGACAGTGCAGGATGCAGGAGAGGAACTGGTGAAGGTGTTTAACCTTGGTGGCAGAGCTGGTGTCCCCATAACCGTGATTTAAATACTGAAAACATCCAAGAGAAGATTTGTATCCTCACTTTGAAATTAGGAGAGATGACAAAAAGGCCAATAGGACTTCTGACTCTGCTAATTCTGGCTGCAGGAAAGCTGAGTCTTTCCATGTCCATCCTCCTGTTCTGCACCACTGCTCCAGAGGCACCCCAGCACTCCTGGCAAGTTTTGCACGTTTCTGATGAGTTGTTTTGGTGTTCGGTGGAGTTCAGCCATCTCTGGGGTGGGACTGCACAGCTTTAGTGTCTGTTTAACATCCACTCACAGAGAAGAGGAGAGTTTGTCACTGAAAATGCACTCAGACTGCTTGTCTTGTCTGATGTATCTCTGTAGCCAGATGCTGCTCTGTGCTTAGTCTGACCATAAAACCCATTCCCAGAAGACGCATGGCAGGCAATGGGCAGTCCTGTGCTCTGGGGATGATCCCTTACCCATCCCTGTTTTGTTTTCACTTAACTTTTCAGCTTTGATGTCTTTTTGCCATTAATTTTTTCAGGTGTGAGCTGTAGCCCCTTTGTGGTGTTTGTTTTGTGATGTGTAGCAATAATTTTTGTGTAAATGAAGCCACGATGTGGGGGATCTGCCTGACATTTTCATTCAAAGTTGTCTCCTTCTGCTTCATCTTTTCTATCCAATCTCTAGTAATATCTGCAAGGAGAATTTTAGCAAAGCTCAAGGTTAATATTTACCAGCCAGATTTGCTGCAAATGAGACAATTTAAACCAGACATTGCATGAAGATGATGGAGGCCAGTTACCAAAAATAGCTGCCAGGCACTCTTCTTTGACAGAAACGTAAATTTGTGCTCTGGCAAAGTTTCCTCCTCAATTAATTTTCCTCCACTTCTGACAGCACTGGCAGGAGCCAGCTCTGCTCTGCTGCTGTGTCCCATGCTCTGCTGCCCCTCACCAGCACCTGGAACCCTGCTTGGTCTGGTCAATGATGGTCTAATTAGTGTCCCTGTCCCTTGCCTATGGGAATGACACCACTGGAAACAGTTTTAGAGTTGAAATAGTTTCTAGTGCTTTGTCAGGATTTTAAAATGACATTTTAAAGAGATGAGTGTTGCTGCTTTTCTGGGGAGCAAAACCTCGCACAGGAGGTGGCTTCAGTGACAGCCTTGTCCACAGGTGCTGTTTGAAATGGGGAATAACAGAAATTCCCCCTCCTTGTCTGCATCACTGGATGGATTTTTGAGCAGCATGTTGAATTCAACCTGCTATGGACAAGACACAAGGAAGACTTATTTGTATCTCTCTTAGGGAGAAAGCAGAGGTTTAGGGTGGGAGTGGGATGTGGGGTGAGTAAGATGCTCTTCTGTCCATTGGATATGTCCCACCACAGCATTGTGTCACTGCAGTGTCCTTAAGTGGAAAAGAAATAGTTCAATTGATAGTTAGAGAATTTTAAAATAATAAATTACAATATTTTGTCATTTACTGCTAAGATACCTCCTGAAGCCCGAGGTCTGCTTTTCTGTTTAAATACAAAAAAGATGGATCCAAATGTACAGCACTTGGAGCTTTTGATTTGTTTCATCTTTTATACATTAGCTTACAAACCTGTACATGCTCCTGGAGTGTACTTTATCTGCTGACTGATGCTGGAGGATTATGCATATGTTTATTTTTCCTCCTGGGGCTCTGCAAGTTGCACAAAGCACCAGGTTTTGCTTTCATCATGGATGCAGTCACAGGCATCCCACAGTCAGGCCCTGTGCTTGCTGCTGGGTGGAATTGGAGGAGATGCCAGAGGAACTCTGGAGCTGGGCACACTGAGGGAGGTTGTGAGGTGGGATCAGCCGGGTGTTGGATGCTGCTGCCCACCAGCCACATGTGGAGCAGCCATGTAAAATGAGCTCTCTTTCCAGTCTCTCTGCAGTAATGCCCATCCTTGGTGGTGTTCATCATTTGGGATTGCACGTTACATTGCTGTTCACAGTGTGCCTGAAATAATTATGGCTTTGGAAGTCGTGACACATCCAGACACAAATCGCTCCATGACATTTAATTTCAGAGCAAGCTACTCTGACAATTACAAGCATCACAAGTTGCTTGCAGAATTCCTGTGAGGTTAAGGTCATGGATATCTGGCTGCTGGATGAACATGTTGCATGGGCTGTTGAAATCCAGAGAGGACGTGTCTTGCCCACAGCTGAGGGGGTTTGTGTGAGCTAAAGTGTTCAGCAGTGTGCTGGAGAGGCCGGTCAGCCAGTCCTTCCCCAGGAACTGTTTGGTGGATGCATTAGGGAGCTGAGAGAGACAACAGAGAATTGCACTTGGCTCAGCGGATGTGCCTGCTTCAGTGTGTCCTTGAGGAACATTCTGGCATAAATAGCAATGAGGTTCTGTCAGTCCTGGCTGGATTAATCAAATGCACTCTGTTAGATATTTCAAGACTGTCTTTCTTTAGACTAAATCACTAAATTTAATTTTGGCTGTTAAGAGTTCGTTGTCGGGGATGCACAAGGATCTTGCCCTTGGACACAGGTTTTCATTTTAGTACTCCACAATTTATTTAACAAGGACAAAAATTACCGTGTAGCATTGTCTAGAGGTGTCAGAATTGCTGGCAATGTGTTGCACCATAGGCTGCTTGTTGAAAACCAGTTATTAAAAACCTCCAAACTGTGTGGAAGGCAAGGTGCTTTTGGATTCTCTGGGGTGGTGCAGCCCAACGTTCCCACCCTGGCAGACATGGAACCGAGGTGAGAAGAACCTGACTCAGTGCTTGCATTGATTGCTCCTCATGCTGACTTTGTCCCTCTCACACTGACACAGGGACTGGACACGATTGCTGTCCCTTCTCTCTGCCTGCAGTATTGATCACAGCTGGTGCAGTAAGACAAGGTGAGATCTCAAACTCAGTGTGGTGGGGGCAGGAGCCTCTCTGCTACCCAAGGGCATTTTTCAGCAAGGCTCTTTGGCCACCTCAGTGCACCACTGAAACTCTGTTCTGTCAGTGATTTACACAAGGTGCCCTGTCTGGTTTGGGCAGTGTGTCCTTGTCCATGGGCACTGGCTGGCAGCATCTGTCCCTCCTTGGGGCTGCACCCCCTGTGCTGGCCTGAGGCACTTTGGAGCACTGATGAAATGTTTGGAACATAATAAACAGTGCCTTGATAATGGGATTTAGATAGGTGGAGTAGGGATGTGCCAGCCTGGTCCAGAGAGGGGTCAGCAGGAGCAAGAGCTCCTGTGGGAGATGCACTGTGAACAGCTGGGATGGCAGTGGTGAGACTGCAGGTTTGAGTGCTGCTCGGGGAGGGCTGGATGCAAGCCTAAGAGCTGGAGGGGGCCCAGTGCTCCCAGTCTGCCCTTTGCTGGGAGGGATTGGGATTGTCAGGCTGCTGGGGTGCCTCAGCTTGTGGTGCTGTCCTGGTTCTTGCTGTGGCACCCCCAGTGCTGGCTGCCTGTTTCCCCAGCTGCGACTTTCCTAAAGAGCATTTTTATGAATGTCTGCTTCAACAGAGAAAATTAACACACATTAAAGCAGATGAACTTTGTCAAATACAATTCCATGACCAAAACTGGAAAGGAATTGATTTTGGAAGACAACTGAGTTGTAGTGTTAATTATAAATGCCTGTATAGGCACTTTGAGTGAGGCTGCAGCTGTTATTAATTCATGCTGGCACACCCAGTGCTGCTGCTGGTAGGGCTTCACTGGGAAGGGAAATGGAAAGCTGTCCTGTGCCACTGGAGTAGGAAACCATGCATTTTCTAGGTCTGCATCCTCAGTTGCCCCTGAGGACGTTGCTCTCTCTCAAAGATACCCGCTCCTGTCTGAGGAGCCGTGTCAGATGAGGTGGAAAGAGAAGCCTTTCCCAAGGTTACTTCATGCTGGGTATTCGGCCAACCTGCCTCACAAATCAGTGTAGTTCATTCTGCTGCTGATCTGGCAGTGTGCAAAGTGTTACCTTGAGGGGGAATGTGCTCTCTCTGTCAGTGACAGGGATCAGGCCCACTTGAGGAGCTTCTGTGGTCAGCAGTGATGGAGCTGGAGAGAGGCAGTTGATCCATCTGACCCATCTGACTGCTTCTCTTTGGCTCTGGGACCATGAATTATTGAATTTTATTGTTTAATAATTAGGTTGTGGTAGCACCAGAGGACCAGAACAGGATAGAAAGCAGTGTACAAAAAAAAAGAGAATTTCATTCTATAAATTGATGACCTGATCCCCCAAGAGCTGTCACATACCCACTGCAGAAATAAGCACTGTGAAATGACAGGGACACCTAAACCAGCTGGAGACCAAGAAAAACACTCGTAGGATGAAGTGGAAGAGGGTGGGAGTTTGTCTGAAAAAAGAAACAGAGACACACATATGATGCATCACATGTGCTGGGCACTTTTGTTCTTCTCAAGGGCAAATTTTGGACAGCCAAGGAAAAAAAATTAGCAAGTAAAGCCCATGGCTCCTCGTGGGACACACTCACATGGGGTTGTGGTGCCTGCTCCTGGGACATGCAAACTGGGACATTTTGTACCATTATTAATGACAGACACTTGTGTAAACTTACTTCTGGCTGTTAGAAAACAGGGTGGACTGGTCTGAAAGACACTTCTAATTGGAAATTTTATGAGATGTCAGATTTGTGTGACAGGCACATCCGAGGGATGGAGGTCTGGTTTGGTGCTTGGATCCCATCATGTTTGTAAACAGGATTGATTTTCCTGTCATGTCTGATGCAGTGATATTTCTGCCCTGTGTGGTGGTCATTGCTGCCTAACTAAAGGAAAAAGCACTGTCTCCATTTTATGAATATACTACTAGTTCTGATTTGGTTTCTCAGCTCTAAAGAGGGAACTGGGACTTTCGGGGGTAATTTTAACATTTGCTGGTTTTTCCTGGTTTATCTAGCACCCTAGATAGGGAGTGACATTTACTATGAAAGTCAGTTAGAGCTACAGAACCCAAATGGGTAGAACCAAGGGACATCTTCCTTGGTGCCAGGATCATGCAGGTGTCTCAGGGAAAGCAGCTTAGAGGGTGGTATCTGCTGGCCAGGGGCAGCAAAGGAGGTTCCAGGAAACAGGGAAATGCAATCATCAGACATGTCCCAATTTGTCCTGTGCTGCTCCCCCATTAACACCCTCTCTCTCTTTCAGCTTGCCTTCCGGGGTTTTACAAGCTCTCCCTCCGTCTCCCTCTCTGTTCTCCATGCCCTGAGCACAGCTTCACACATGAGGAAGCCTCCACGTTCTGTCTGTGCCAGACAAATTACTCCAGGTCTCCTTCAGACCCACCATCTGCCTCCTGCACACGTAGGTCTCGCTGGAATGAGGCAGCAGCCCAGGCACTCTGTCTGTCCTGCAGCACAGAGCCAGGCAGTGCCCAGGGCTGTCCCTGCCTGCTCTGTGTGTCACCTCGGGCTCTGCTGTGCTGAGTTGGTGCTGCAGTGGGGAGGGGATGTCTCGGGGTCTGGGTGTCGAGGTGACCCCAAGATTGTTAAAGTCCTCATTTCCCAGCTTGCGCAGCCAAAGAAGGAGTCTGAATGCGTAGGGTTGGCTTCTCAAGGTTGTTTATTTTTCCTTCTTTCTCTGACCTGCTGAGCTCTGTCCAGCAGGTCAGCCGTGGCATTCTGTCTGCTCCCCAGGGTGGTGTTCACATTTTATACCAAAAACTATGTGTGCTATGTTTAGAATAACGTGCCAATATCTATCATTTATGTTGGACAGTGTGTCTCTACCTTAATCCAATAGAAAAGTGTCACCATCGCACCAAGACATGGAGGGCAAGAAGAAGGAGAAGGAGGTCAGGACACGCCCAAATCCCTCCATCTTGTACCCCTGAACCCCATTCTAAAAAGCGCTAAAAATTCTACTTTTTCACCCTGTGTCAATTCAACTACCACTCTACTCAAACCCTTGTGGCTTGTAATTCCTCATACAGAGTTGGCAGTTTTTTCCACAGGCTGAAATGGAAGCCACAGGTGTTTTTGACTTCCTGCCAAGGTCTCTGAGCCCCCTGCCATGGTCTCGAGACAGCCAGGGCAACCAGAGGGATGTCCTAGATTCCCACAGGGATGGAGGGGCTGTCCCTACAGCCCAGAGCTCATGGGCTGATGAGGCAGATGCGCAGTCAGGCTCGCAGACTCCCTGATAAACTGGGGCACAGTCATTTAGTCACTGCAGTTCACGGGTTTTAATTAAATGGCCTCTAGTTAATTGGACTGGACTCCAGCTGCTCTGGTGATGGATGCTGTTCAGCTGCCAGCACAGGCGTGAGGAACCCTCTGTCTCTGCGGAGCATGGCTGGGCAGTGTCTGGCTGGGAGCAGGCTCCCGGGCCCGGTGCTGCTCAGGGAGGTGCTGGGTGCAGCCAGGTGCTCCTCATGCACACTATGATCTGTGGCTTGTGGTGCACACACATCCCTGCAGCTGGGATCCTCTGTCCCACCGTGTTGCATGCACCAATGCCTCTGTGTCCCCTTGTGCCACCCCTGCCTGTGGCTGTCCAGGATTGTGCCCTTTGTGCTCTGCCCCCAGCACCTGCCCTGCTGCTCCCAGAGAGGACCTTTAGGTTTGTGATCTGTTACTCTTCCAGCCAGGTCTTATGAGCTCCCAGAGAAACCCATCACACCCGAGATAGCTCAGCTACCCTGAATGGCATAAAATTAGCAGGATGGCTTCTGAGGTAGTGTTGGAGACAGAAAAAGATTTAATAAAAGGCAAAATAACAAAGCTCTTGCAGAGAAAAACCCAAGCCAGGGGCAAGAGGTTCTTGCTCCTGCTAAAACTCCCTACAAAAACAATTATTTCCTTTGTTCTTTTCCTTTTCTAGTGAATTACCTTGGTGGGACCTCTTGGCCTCTGTCCAATCAGACAGTCCCAGGTCTGAGGTGAAGTCCAAAAGGTCCTATGAGGTGTCTTTTGTACCAAATTTGGAGAGAAACTTCTGGGCTTTTTGCCTTTTCCTACCTGTTTGTCCCAACACCTGTGCACAGACACTCTTTTGCTTCCAGGTCCACCCTCTGCCCCAAGGAACCTGGTGTACAGCCTGCGGCAGTCATCCCTGGTGCTGGAGTGGAGCGCCCCGGCCGACGTGGGCGGCCGCAGCGACCTGACCTACAGCCTGTGGTGTGGCTGGTGCCCTGCAGTGCCAGTGGGCCGCTGCCAGCAGTGCGGCAGCAGCGTGGGCTTCGTGCCACAGCAGACGGGGCTGGTGGAGCGCACAGTCACCCTGGTGAACCTGCTGCCCCATGTCAACTACACCATCCGCGTGCTGGCCCTCAACGGCGTCTCGGCCGTCAGCCCGCTGGCCGGCCAGCAGTACGCCGAGGTCAACGTGTCCACTGGCCACGCAGGTACGTGGCACGCACGGGCACGGCTCGCTGCTTCACCCCCCTGGTGCTGTTTGGCTCTGGCACGTCAGCTCTGGGGTCTAGGGGTGTGCTTTCTCAGCTCTGGGGTGTGCTTTGTCAGTTCTGGGGTGTAGGGGTGTGCTTTCTCAGCTCTGGGGTGTCGGGGTCTGCTCTGCAGCCGGGATTTTGTTGGCTTTGCTGCTGGGAGGACACAGAGTCTGCGGGTGGTGTGGTCACCATCCTCGGGCTGGGCCGTTCCTGCTCGGTTTGTTCTGGGGGCGCAGGTGTATTTGTCCTGGGTGCTTAGGTGTGGCAGAGGGGCAGATGAATACTGGCCCGTGGCACTCTCAGAGGGTTCCAGTTGGTGCTGTTGGGAGGCAAGGAGTGAACGTGCTGATACCTGAACTTGAAGGGACAAATCTGCCCTGTGATCTGGCTGCAGTTTGAATTTACAAATCATAAAAAAATACCTTTGGTGAAGCAACATTTGCAGCCCATTCATCAAAAATCCCTCCTTAAAACAGATAATTCAAATGTTGGTTATCCTTCAGAAACAAAAAAATTTATTTCCTCTCTTTATCTTGCACTGGTTTGTGACACAGTTCTTACTGTAATTGTCCCCTTCCATTTCCAGTTTGGTATTTCTGTTCCCTCAGGTAAGAGGAAGTGAGTGCCCATGCCTGTGGACAGATCCCTGATGGGAGGGGTTGGCTGAGGAGTCCCTCCTCAACTGTTGTCTGTGCCAAAGGACAGTCAGGTCCCTCCTCTGCTGTTGGCTATGCTGAAGGACAGTCGGCTTTAGCTTGTCGTGTCCTTGTCCATTCCTCTGTGGTTACATTATTAATTTGCATGAAAACCCTTTCCTAAGCCACAGTTAATGGAGACAGATGATCCTCAGGTACCTCTTGGCAGGAAGTGGCCCAACAATTTCATCTGAAGAGATTAAACTTTGATCTTGTTATAAATAATTTTCCCACCGCTTGATCAAATGTTTTTGCACATGTTGTTGCTTTCTCTTCCCTCATACCGTAATCCCTGTGGCTCCATTGGGGGATGCTGTGCTGCAGACTGCTCCTCAGCAGAGGTGTCATTCCTCATTAGGATCTTCGCTGTTCAAGGATGGATTCAGCTCTGGGAAGGTCTTCTGCCTGCCTCCTGAGCTCAGGCCAAGGGGACAGAGAACAGGCTGGGGTGTGGTGAGCTTAGAGAGGTCTGATAACAAGGCATTCCTCCAGCCTGGTGCAGGCAGAGGCACCGGTGCTCTGGAGGTCCCACCTTGCCTGGGCCCCCAGGTCTGAGCTGGGCCAGGTGTGGGTAGTGAGTGCCCCATTCTCTTAGGGAGCAGAGCAGCAAGGCAGTGATGCCAGCCCATGCCTTGGCTGCTAAGAACAGCTTTTCCCCAGGGGAAGGGGGAAATCTCAGCCCCTTACTCCATACCGTGTACTCCTGAGGAAACTGAAATGCACATCAAGAATGTGGATAATTAATCCTGTAATCTGTTCAAAATCAATGTCTCTTGTTGAGCTGTCAAGTCTCCTGATGCAGATGGTAGCTCAGAATTACCCAAGCAGCTGAGGCTCGGAAGTTTCTTGGAACACTGACAGTTTTTATTGCTGAGGGTGTCCCCTCCCGGGCAGTGCCAGGCCAGGGCTGCCCTGTCAGCAGGCACCAGTGCCCTGGTTCCTCTTGCCTTTGCACCGTTGGCAAGGGGTGACAGTGATGGTTAACCCATGCCTATCAGCAAAGAAGGGGAGAAGCTGGGGAGAAGGTTGTCTCCTGGGGGAGTGGCTGCAGAGCTGAGCTTGTCTGTAAGACCCCACTTCGAGGAGAGGACCCTGCGTGGGCAGGACACGGAGCCACAGCTGGCAGTGACAGTGTGGGGAGCTGCTCCTCAGAGCACATGGCTTCTTGGAGTCCTGACTCTGCAGCCCCTTGTCACTAGAGCCCACCACAGAAGTGTTGGATGGGGCCAGAGGTCAGGAGGAAAGAGACTCCAGGGATGCCTGGGCAGTGGTGCCTTCCGTGGTGGCTGTCATGCTGTGGTCTCGGAAGGCGTCTGCAGCAGCAGGGGAGCTCTGTCTGCTGATAAGCAGGTTCAGAGGAAAAATTAAACAAGAAACAAGACCCTATTTAGCTGTCAGGTCCTGCTCCTCTAATCCAGCTCTGAGTGCAGCTCTGTGCTGTCCTTCCCCTCCAGCAGTCACCAGAGGGAATTGTCCATCGTTCCTTGTAATTGTAGTGAAAAGAAGAGATGCAATTTAGTCTGCAGGTGGCAAAATTAATACTGTGTTTTTTCTAATCTGTCCCCAGCATGGGACTAAATAAAAGTGTTTGAGGAGTGAGGGGAGCTGTTTGCCTGCAGGAGTGGAGCTGCATTAGCCATGTAAATGTGCACTCCAGGCCACTGTCATTTGTATTCCTGGCAGGAATACAAGGCTTCTGCCTTAAAGAGCTTTTAAATCTGCTGCTGATTAATAATGCAACCAGTGCCAGAATGTATCCTCCTTCCTGAGGCTGGAGGAGGAGTTTGAGCTGGATTTGGTCCTCCAAAGTAGATTTGCCTGGGTATGCCCAGGGTTGATTCAGTCACTATGGGGCTCCAGGATGAGCTGGCTCTGGGGCCAGTGTCTGAGCTCTTGGGGTCTTTGCCCTGAAAGGGCTGCTTTCTGACTGGTGAGGCGGCTTCTTTGCTTTGGAATGGAGATCTCTGAGGCATATTCAGTGTTGGGATGTTAGTAACTGGTGAGGGAGGGGAGAGGTGGCTCTATCTGGCACGAGCAGGGACATTTGGTGTCCCTCACCGAGTGCAGATGTTGGAGTTGTTCTGGGCAGGGACACGGTGCCACATGTAGTTTTATGCCTGTTCTGCTGCTAAGCTGGTTAATCAACAGGAGAAAACCCACGTACTGAGGAATGGAGTTTAGAAAATCTGGCAGAGTGGTGAATAATTTAATGTTTGCTTTTTCAAATAGAGGCAATGATATGAAAGCTTAAAATACTGATGGGAAACACTTTTTTTTTTTTCACAGTGTGAAATGCTTTATAGCCTGTGTGATTTTCTTTAATGTTTTTTAAACATGTTTGAGGCTGGCACCTGCTTTTCTGTCATGTACCATGGGCTCTGCTCTAAAGCACATCCCAGAGCGAGTAGGATTTTTCCTGATGGCTTTGTTAACAGTCAGGACCACACATTCATGTCTCTCCAGTCCATTTCCAGGATTCAGAGATACAGGAGGGCAGCTGTGTGATATTTTATTGATGAGGATCATACAACACAGTAAGGAGCACTTAGCTTATCTTACAGGAGCAGGACCCAAGGCAAGTGTTAGGGGATAATGTTTGACTCTGTCCCACACCCTGGGATGGGTCACAGCAGAGGGAGTTGTGTGTGGGCCATGGGAGCTGCACAGGAGCCCCTTTGACTCCTCTCACAGGAAGCCAAAGTGACTTGGAATCAAGGAGCAAATCACCATGAATAAAACATGAGGGCTTTTTACTTCAGCCAAGATTAATGAGCTAAGTAATAAATACAAAATTTCACACATACTTAAGTTTACTTTCTAGGGGCTTGTTCCTCTCCACAGGAGTATTCGTGGGACAGAGACAGGTCCAGCAAATGTCCTGATTTGATGGGAAGTAGGACAAGCTGAAACACTCAATGTCCCTGTGCAGCTTTTGCTGTGCCTGAGGGCTGTGAGCTGCTGCCTGCATAGGCTGGAGACCTGTTTGGAGCCAAATCTGGTTAAAATGGGAATATTAGCAAGCGCATCTTGCAGTGGATGAACTAAATGGATGCACACATGTTGGGGAGGGAGTTTGTGCTGATCAGAAATCCACAGGCAGCTCCTGAGGCATAGCCTGCTCTCAGAGCAGAGGTCATACTCCCAGCAGTCCAGCTGCATGGGGTAGATCTGGTGTGAGGTGGTTCAGGAGGCCTTGGAATGTCCCACCAGCCCTCCTGATCAAAGACTGTGTTTTGCCTTTCCCAGACATCCTCAGCAGGGGTTCAGAGGCCAGGACAGGAGGTCACCCTCAGCAGCACTAAGGGTGGAGGGTGCCATTAGGATTTTTGCCAGTTTTCCTTTGGAGTGTTGCAGGCTGCCCATGGATTACAAAGCTGTTGTGTTTTACCATCTTCTCCCATTGGATGGTCACCAGCTCGGAGCCATTCCACTCCTGATTCAGAGAGAGGGGACTGGTGTCTGCAGGAGCCACACACTCTGCAGCTGTTTAAGGGCAGGGTTTTACTGGGGCAGCCCCTCAGTCACTGCCTGTTTCCTCTCTGCATTTTCAGTGCCAACTCCCGTCACTGACATCCGCACAGATAAAGTGGAGCAGAAGAGCATCTCCCTGTCGTGGCAGGAGCCAGGCTTCCTGACTGCCAATGGAACCGAATACGAGGTCAAGTACTTTGAGAAGGTAGGCTCTGGGCACTGCCATGGACTCTGCTTGTGCCCTGCTGGCTCCGTGTCCTTCCCTTGTTCCCCTCAGGGCTGCCCATCCATCTGTGACTCCAGCTAGGCAGGGACTGAGACACCACAGTGGGTTCCTACAACCTGGAGGAGATGGTCTCTGTATTTCCAGCCTGCTTTCTAGGAGAGTGTTGGACCTTGTGGTCTGCACTGGTTTAGGACTGAGAGGCACAAACTTGTGACTGTGGGTGGCTCTTCTACGTGGGAGGGGAGCCAGCAAATATTTTTATGACAGTTTCTTGGTTTTAAAAATTGCTGCTGTTTGACAGGTGCAGTAGGTTGGGAATTTTAGGAGAAATACCAGTGGGCAGAGCAGGAGCAAGGCTCTAAATCAAAATGAATGCAGTTTATGACACAGTTCTGCAAATTACCTTATCTGCGTGTGCTCAGGCTCGTTATGGAGCTGACGGTGTGTCAGGCATACTGTGCAGGTGGCATGTCAGCATTCTGTATTTAGAAACAAGCTACTGTGAAGCTGATTCATATTAATGTGATTTTCAGCATCTGATAGATTTCAGAGGAGGGATCTGTGGAGGAGGGCAAATGCTGGAGCCCGAGACATTAATTCCTGTGCAAATGGGCTGCAGCAACATGATACTTGGGGTATGAAATGAGGATCCTTCCTCCTTGAGTAGAGAATTTAAATTCAGTTTAGCAGTTATTCACTGAAATGAGGCTCTTGATGCTGATATGGATATCAACTTAGTTCCTAATCTTTGCTTTTAAAGCTTTTGTTTTTACTGTGAAGATTCAAAGGGGAAAACATACCAAATGGAAACACATTTGGTAGTGATGTGAACAGTGCAGCGAGTGGCTGCTGTTTGTGCCCATGCCAGACTGTGGGGCTGGGACACTGCCCATGCTGAACTGTGGGGATGGGACACTGCCCATGCTGAACTGTGGGGCTGGGACACTGCCTGTGCTGAACAATGGGGCTGGGACACTGCCTGTGCTGAGCTGTGGGGCTGGGACACTGCCTGTGCCAGACTGTGGGGATGGGACACTGCCTGTGCCAGACTGTGGGGATGGGACACTGCCTGTGCTGAGCTGTGGGGCTGGGACACTGCCTGTGCCAGACTGTGGGGATGGGACACTGCCTGTGCTGAGCTGTGGGGCTGGGACACTGCCTGTGCCAGACTGTGGGGATGGGACACTGCCTGTGCTGAGCTGTGGGGCTGCGACACTACCTGTGCCAGACTGTGGGGCTGGGACACTGCCCATGCTGGGCAATGGGGCTGGGACACTACCTGTGGGGCTGGGACACTGCCTGTGCCAGACTGTGGGGATGGGACACTGCCTGTGCTGAGCTGTGGGGCTGCGACACTACCTGTGCCAGATTGTGGGGCTGGGACACTGCCCATGCTGGGCAATGGGGCTGGGACACTACCTGTGGGGCTGGGACACTGCCTGTGCCAGACTGTGGGGATGGAACACTGCCTGTGCTGAGCTGTGGGGCTGGGGTGCCCCTCGGGGCTCCACCTGCCATTTACCAATCCACACAGTTTTGCTGCAGTACTCGAGCAGCTGCAGCAGGGGAGCAGGAAGGGCTGGCTGGTGCCCTAGCTGAGCCTGGCACAGGGGGAAGTTGCCATGAGGGGTGGCACAGCTGCTCCCCACCACCCCATCTTCTGCCTTCGTGTCTTCATAGCACCATCTACCTCCATCTGCTCTTTCCTGTGACCTTCCCATATAATTTCTGTTGATCAGCCATCCAGTGAATGTATTGTTTCTTTTGGAGGCTGGCTCTTTGGACAGACTGTCCTGATGGGGCCCAGAGCTGAGGATACGACTGTGCCATGCTGGCTCTGTGGCGCAGCTGTCAGTCCAGCTCCATCTCAGGTATCTCATTATTTCACAGGATCAGAGAGATCAAAGTTACTCAACTGTGAAAACCACATCCACGGCCGTGACGGTCAATAATCTGAAGCCTGGCACCCTCTACATTTTCCAAATCCGAGCATCTTCCTCTCCAGACTATGGGAACCACAACCCTGGCATTGAAGTGGAGACATTGGCAGAGTGTAAGTGCAGCAGAGCCTGTGTCCCTGCCAGGGCTCTGAGCTGAGCCCTGGGAATGCTGTGCTCGCAGCTCCTGCCCCAGCTGCTCCTGGTTTCATGGAGCAGCACCTGTTTCTCTGGTTCTGCTTCTCCAGGTCTAAGGGCCACTGCTGTCCAGGAATTTGCTTGTCCTTGCATTTTTCTATCAGATTTTGATGAGGTTGGTCCTGCTGCCCTGCCTGTCCTGGGGGAGCCTGTCCTGTCTCTTCTCAGTGAAGAGTCAGTGAGGGCAGTTGCTCTCTGGCTCCTTTTTCATGAAGAGGCTGGGACAGTCTCTGCTTTTTGGCTGGAATTGCCCAAAAACATACTTAGCTCATGACAGCTCCCGCCTCCCGCTGCTGTCCTGGCTCAGGAGGCACTTGGCTTACCTACTCCTTGGCTGGCTCAGGACAGCCAGCAACAGTGTTATCTGTTGAGACTTCTCCTTTTATATTCCCATTCATAACTGTGGTCCAAAAGCATCTTATTTCACTAAAAGAGGGCTGGAGGGATGTTGGGCTTTGGCACAATCCCCCACGCTGGCTGGAAGAGCAAGGCTGAGCTGGCTGGCTCAGAACAGCTCCCACAGATTGTGTTTAACAGGGCTTTAAATTGCCTTCATTTGCCACGCAGAAGACATTTCAGAATTAATTGAAGCCAATAAAAATTTTATAGAGAATGTAGCTATCTAATATCCCTGTTTGCAAAAACAGGAGGAAAAGGGATTAATGTGATGAAAGAAAACTATTTGTAAGGCCATAAATTTTGATAGGTTCCTCTGATAAACAGGATTCTTCCTCAGCTCTGATTACCAAAACCAGGAGCAATGCTGGGTTGCTCTGTCTGTGCTGCCTGCAGCACTGCCCAGCATGTTGGACTGATCCCACCAGCCTGGGTTCTTAAAGCTGAACCAGAGCATGAATTGTTGTGAGGATGGTGAAAAGCAGCCAAACTCCCACAACTCTTCTGGAGGACACAGGCTGGCTACGGGAGCAGTCACCAAGGCAGCTCCTCTCATCAAACCTGCCCCAGAGCACGTTGATGAGTGGCTGTGCTTCCCTCCTGCAGTGACAGTGGCCTCCAGTGAGCAGAAGCCCGTCCTCATCATCGCGGTGGTGGCCATCGTGGGGCTGACGGTGCTGGTGTCCGTGCTGGTCGGCGTGATGGTCTGGAGGAGGTGAGCAGGGCCAGGCATGGTCCAGGGGGTGTTGACCTGGGGTAAGGGGCTCCTGCCCAGGTGCTGGTGTGCATCTTCATTCTCTTTGCAGGCAGTGTGAGTACAGCAAAGCCAGCCAGGATGGGGATGAGGAGCTATACTTCCACTGTAAGTGGCACGCAGCTGTCACAGCCGGGTATAATTGTGGGGATCCCTGTATTTATCACTGTTAATAACCCAGCAAAGCAGCCCTGAGCCCTCACTTTTGAAGTGCTGTCATGTTGTGTTATCCCAGAGCAGGGGCCAGCACAGCAAGGCTCTCTGAGGACTGTGGGCTTGACAGCTCCATGTGCCAATGTCTATCCCTGCTGCATGTGGGTCACTGCGTGCCAGAGGAAATGGGGATACTTGCAGCTTACATGGGGTGTATAAATTATTGTCAACTTCTCATGAACACGAGCAAACAGCCTTGTTTTCTGGCGCTACTCTGGATTATTGAGCAGCAATCATTTTACAGACAACAGTTGTCAGAGGGAATTCAGATGTCAGGACTGATGAGTTTATTTGATTCCTGGCACAAGCCCATGGAGTGCACACATGCTTTTCTGTTCCCCAAAGCACCTCAGAAGTAGAAGAGCCTGCCTTGACCATTTCACTTGTCTTTGGAGGGTGGGAGCTTCACTGGAGCAAAGGGGCTGCTCTCCTTTACCCAGGGGTTGTGGCAGTGGAGCAGAGCAGTTGGATTCACTCAATCATAAAAAAAAATGTCTTAGAAACCTTAGAAATGAGTCTTTTGCTTTGCTTATACAAAGGTGGCATGTTGGTTCTGCCCACAGACCAGGAGATGGATGAGCTGGGATAGTGTTTCCCAGGATGGGTGGGTGGAAGTTCTGCCGAGCCCCTCTCACCTGCCCTTTCTGCCTTTCCTGCAGTTAAAATACCAACCAGGAGGACATACATTGACCCCAGCACCTGCGAAGACCCCATGCAGGCTGTGCACCTCTTTGCCAAGGAACTGGACAATGCCAGCATCAAAATTGAGAGGATTATCAGGACAGGCAAGTTCCACGGGGTGGTGGCCGTGCCGTGGGCTGTGACGGTTGTTCCCCTTTCCCAGGGCCAGGGCAGTGCCATGACATTGCTGCAGTCCTGGGGGTGCCCACCTGGAGCAGACGATGGGAACGGGGCTGCTGAGGATTTTATCCAGAAGTTTCGTTCCACATTCCTGGTGTTTTCCTGAGGCACTGAGCACAGCCAAGCAAACGCCACGCAAGCATCAGCATCAGCAATTATCTGCATCTGGGCAGTTTGACAGCAGCATGAAAACTATTTATAAATACGTGAACCTAATGATTTATCGATTTTCATCAACTTCACTGCCTAAAACTTAAAAGCAAATTAAAATCCCCTGACTGGACCCTAGAGCCTTAATGGCTACTGTGTGCCAGAATGTGGGAAAGGTGATCATTCTTTGTCATTTGTTTTCCTAAAGATAAATTCAGCTGTAGCAGCAGCAGAGGTGGAGGAAGGGAGGAGGAAGGGAGGAGGAAGGGCTTTGCCTGCAGCTGAAGGACAGTGTTGAAGGGGAGAGGACACTGAAGAGGGGACGAGGTTGCTTCTGAACTGCAGTGTGGAGCAGCTCAGAGGAGCCCCATGTACCTTTCATGAGCCAAACTGGTGTTTGAAAAATCAAGAAAGAAATTAGTAAGGAAGACATTTAAATCTAAGGAATTTGGGAGTGTGTTTGTCTTACTGCTGACCCAACAATAACCTGATTTCCAAATCAATAAAGCTGCTCATAGCTACAGGCTTTTTGCTGTAAAGGCAATATTGTTTTTTTTATGTTGGGAATTCCACAGCTCCTGTTGTGGAGCGCTTGGCTGTGCAGGGGGATGTTCTTCCTCAAGGATTGCAGGAACCCTCCCTCACAGCCCTGCTGTGTCCAGCTCTGTAGGAAGCAGACCAGGAGGCAGAACCATCCAGGCCCAGAGCATGACTTCGGTGACAGGGGTCACTCCTCCTCTCGTGGGCTAAAACACAATACGCACTGAAGCAGAGCATGGAGAGAACAGCTGAGAGGCTCTGGAGATGGCTGAGGGTCAGCAGGGGAGTGGCACGGTGCTCAGGATGGCCTGGTGTGAGCTGCTGCGCCTGGCTCTTGGCGGCCACAGGATGGAGGTTGGCCGGCTCACTGTCTGGCTGGTGGCCGCAGGGCAGACACACGAGCCACGGCCCCCGAGTCTCTGCCAAGACTGTCGTGGGTGGCGGTGATTGCTGCAGCAGAGGCACAGAGCATGAGGCAACTGAGGAAGAGGAATAAGGGAAGGACACTTGTCTGAATCTCCAAATATTTAATGTTGAAGTCGGGGCAGAGCAAGTGACAAATCTGAACATGAAGGGGCAACTCCGAAAGGGTGGGGGAACATGGGGAAGACACAACCTTTGACCAGCAGGAGGGCATTAGGGGAGGGGTGCAGGGTAAGGGCTCCCCAATAGAAGCTAGCATGGGGAGGGAGCAAACCTTACAATCCAATTCTGCTTCGAGGAAGGGATGAAAGACAGGGAACACTCCAGAAGCAAAGGAGTGTGCTATGTTTGACAGACAGGGGTGAGACAAGGGAACAAGGGAGGTATACAGGTGGATTGACATGTGGATTTACATACATTTTGGTGGGGAAAACCTGTGGCAAACAACTCAGGACTGAACCATTAGGGAAGCCAAATGGGGTACACAAACTGAACCATTACAGACTTATAACAAAGAATATCAAAACATACTACAGAGGAACAAAGTGTAAAATAACAGACTACCACAAGTGGCAGCAGTCCTGCCATGGATCTCTTTAACCCATTTCTCTGCTGTGCAGGAGAGTTTGGGGAGATGTGCCGGGGGTGCCTGAAGCTGCCCAGCAAGCGCGAGCTGCCCGTGGCCATCCAGACGCTGCGGGCAGGCTGCTCCGAGAAGCAGCAGCGCTCCTTCCTGGCCGAGGCCTGCACCATGGGCCAGTTTGACCACTCCAATGTCATCCGCCTGGAGGGGGTCATCACCAGAGGTACGTGGGTCCCACGAGGCTCCTATGCAGGAATGGGCTTAAACTGCTGCATTGGAGAGGTAACCTGGTGTGGCAGGCACATTCTTCTCTCTCTCAGGTTTTTTTCATAGAGGAACACAGAGAGAAGAAAGAGAAAACAATTTCTATTTCTGCTCCTTGTTTTTCTCATGTGGAAGGTGTTTGGAGAATTGTTTACCTGGGGTGATTGCTTGGTTGGATTCTGGTGAGGATTGTTTGAGCCTGATAGCAAATCCAATCCACCTGTGGCTGGACTCTCGCGAGAGGGTCACGAGTTGTGAGTAGTTAGAAAAAGTAGGTATGTAGTTTTAGTATAGCCTTTAAATAGTATATTAATGTATTATAGTATAGTTATAATAAAGAAACTATTCAGCCTTCTGAACTGGAGTCAGACATCATCATTTCTTCCCACTGGGTTCACCTGCATTCACAATAACCTGGTGCTAGAGGTCCAGTTGGCTACCTGGAGAGCAGCTGTTCCCACGTGGGTTTGCAGTCTGGTGATTAATGAAAAGCTTCCAGCTAGATCAATAAATGCAGGTAGTGGGACTCGCTTAGCAGCCAAGCACGTGTGCTCTTAACAAAAGTCAACTGAAGCAAGATTCTGTCAGTAAATCAGATGAAACTGACTGCTGCAACTCTCTCCCATGAGAGTGTGTGCAGAACCAGGCTATGGATGTGATAGTTAATGGATACTTGTCTAAATCCAAAGAAACCAGAGCATGTGAGCTGATTCTAACTAGGCTTTTTATTAGGAAAGGAAGTATTCTGGCTGAGATGGTTGCTTTTGCTTTCACTGGGCTGTGCTGTCCTTTGTGATGTACTTCAGAGTCCTGATAAAAGGAGCTTCTGATCCTGGAATCCATTCCTAGCTGGGAATGACAGGGAAGCCTTGGGCCTAGTGCTCATTATAACCTGGCTGAGATAACATCCTTATCTCCCCCAAAAGCCAGACAGTGCAGGGGTTGGCACCTGGATTTGTAACCCCTGCAGACTCTGATTGATGGCAGCACTGACACTGACACAGCTGCTTGTCTGTCTGTGCAGGGAGCACCATGATGATAGTGATGGAGTACATGGGGAATGGCCTGTTGGACTCCTTTCTCAGAGTGAGTACTGGGGTGTCTGCCCAGCTTGGACTCTCCTGGCCATGTTCCCATGGCTGCCCTTTGGCTTCTCCTCTTCTGCTTTCACAGAAACACGAGGGGCAGTTCACAGGCACGCAGCTCATCTGCATGCTGCAGGGCATCGCCTCTGGCATGGCGTACTTGGCAGAGATGGGCTACATACACAAAAGCCTTGCTGCCCACAAGGTCCTTGTGAGCAGCAGCCTAGCATGCAAGATCACGGGGTTCAGACGGCCACAGGAAGACAAGATGGAAACCATCTTCTCCACCATGGTGAGCTGCATTTCCACATTCTGTTGTCAACACTTTTCCTAGGCTCCCATTTCCTTCTTCAAGTATGAACAGGGACTCTGCACCTTGGACTTCTTTCTCAGGTAGAAATTCAATGTGTTTGGTCAGGGACTGGCATAGCAGGGCCTGGCACCATGCCTGCTCCAGCCACAACCCCGCTGCACAAATCAGGGCAGATGGACTTGTGTTTGTACAACTGTGAGGTGGTTTCCCTTCAATATTAGTGTACAAAATGCCATCAGCTCTTCCTGAGGACATTCTCCTCTCCCATTAATATTTCAGGACTTACACTGTAGCATTCAGTTGCAGTGACATTTTAAACAAATTGAGGAAAAAGTTTTCTCTTAGTACTAAATGTGCTCATGGCACACGGGTTTGCTCGGTGTCCACCCTGTGATGCCAGGCAGGGCACGATGTACGGTGAATGGCTACCCAGGAACTGCCAGCACTGGCCACACCCTTCTGAACAAGTAAATCATTCCTGCCCTTCTGCCTGTGCAGCGTGGGAAGAGTCTGGTGCTGTGGTCAGCCCCTGAGGCCGTCCAGTATCACCACTTCAGTCCTGCCAGCGACGTGTGGAGCTTCGGGATCGTCATGTGGGAAGTCATGTCCTACGGCGAGAGACCCTACTGGGACATGTCCCACCAGGATGTGAGTGCCCTGCAGCTGCACGAAGCACGATGGTGCGGCCATTGCTGAAGGAGTGGCTGTGCCACTTCATGAAGGAGTGGTGTGAGGAGGGAGGCTTGCCCCAGGGTTTGCCCCAGGGTTTGTCTCTGGTTTGCATGTCAGCACCTGACCCCAGCCCCTCATGTCCTGCAGGTGATGAAGGCTGTGGAGGATGGGTTCCGCCTGCCCGCCCCGGCCAACTGCCAGCCACCCCTCCACCAGCTGATGCTCAACTGCTGGCAGAAGGACCGCAGCCAGCGGCCCAAGTTCTCGCAGATCCACAACGCCTTGAGCAAGTTGGTGCAGAGCCTGGAGCCCCCAGAGTGCCCCAGCTCTGTGTGCCCCAGGTGTGCACCCTCTTGCCACACCTGCCCATCCCCCCTCTGCCCTGCTGTGCCCCACTCCCTCTTCACCAGCCTCTCTCTTGGCAGGTCCCATGGCACATCCATCCCCCTCTCCAAGAGAACCTTCTCGGCTTTCCCATCGTTCAGCTCTGTGGGTGAGTGGCTGGAAGCTATAGAAATGGGCAGATACAAGGACAACTTCACTGCTGCGGGCTACTGCTACCTGGAGTCGGTGGCTAGGATGACAGCCCAGTAAGTGACCCGTTCTCTCTCTCTTGTGTTGTGGGTGCAGTGAGAGCAACGTTTCCTGCCCTTGCCAGAGAGCAGAGCCACATCCAGTGTGATTTACTGGTAGCCTGTGGTGCTGTAGCACAGGGTGGTGGGCTCAGAGCTGTCCCACGCCTGGTGTGCTGCAGGCTCCCGTTAGCCCGGGATGCCTGGTCAGTGTCAGTTCTGCTTTGGCTGGGACAAAAGGTTGGGGATTTCTCACTTGTGCACGTCTGGAACTGGAAGCAGTCGGTGTCACGTGGTGGTCAGGGCCGGTGTGTCCTGGCTGATGTGGGGCTCATGTTGCAGGGACATCCTCAGCCTGGGGATCACGCTAGCAGAGCACCAGAAGACCATCCTGAGTGGAATCCAGAGCCTCCGGGCCCAGGTCATCCAGATGCACGGCCGAGGCGTGCAGGTATGAAGCCGTGTCCCGCAGAGGTGCGGAGCACCGCCCACGCTCCCGGGGAGGAGTGGCCTGCTGGCCCCAATCAGCCCAACCTCTGGAACCTGAGGTCTCAGGTGGGCTGTGGAAACCGCTGCGTGCTGCCAAACACGTGGCAAGAGAGCAGGGCTTCTGTCCTCTGTACCGGGGCAGCCCAGGATTCCTGGGATGGTGCGGCGTGCCTGGGTGGACGTGGCTCTCCCCAGCACTGTTTTGTAAGATGAGTCAAACTATGTTGATGCCATTTCATGTGGTAGTTGAGTTCACAGGGTGGGATGGAACTTTTTGCACTGTCTTGATCCAGAACCAACACTTCTGTATCTGGTATCCTGCTGGTGAATCCATGGGGACTTTTATACAACCTGACAGATCTCAGCAACCCCACAAGGAGTTTTTATTGCTTTTAAATTTAGAGAGCAGCTCTCACCCAGTGCCCAACTCCTGGAAGGTGACTTTCCCCATCTGTGCTGAAGGAAACTCTTTCCCAGTTGCATCCCTTCTGCTCCATGAGCTACTTCACTGAGTTTTGACACCTCAGTTGGTGAACAAAACCAAATATTCTCCAGTAAAGCACAGAGGAAATGGTGCTGGCTGCATCCATGCAATCCAGGGCACACCCAAAATTTGTTTTGTGAGCATGGTGCTGCCTGCCTGGCGTACTAGCAGCTCCCAGAGCTGCAGCCTGATCCCTGAGAAGACATAAATAGCATCTTAGTAATACAACTTTCCTTGAAGTTAGTTAATTAAATGGGAATTTGCAGCTCTGTATGGAGTTTTGTAAGGCTCTATGGTGATCTGTAAATGTTTCAAGTGAATTATTAATGCTGAAAGGCAAAGATTTACATAGGGGGTGAAGGCTGTGGGAGATGCTCAGAGTCTGGCTGGAAATCTGCTCCAGTCAGACCCTCCTGTTAGCCTGCTCCAAGAGGATGAGGATGAGAATGAGGATTGTGTGAAGGGCCCCTTGGGGCTGGCATGGTGACCACTCTGCCCAGGCGAGTGCTGCATACGCTCTGGGGAGTTTGTTGTTCTCTAGGGAAAACAAGATTTCTCCTTCCTGCCTCCTCTGCAGTTCAAACCATGCTCCCTCCCCAGTGTCTCTTGGTTAGTGTTTTTAACAGAAATAATTTCTCCAAGTCTGTTCCAGTCGGGTTGGTCACTTGCCATGCCACTGTTTCCCAGCCTGAAGAGGAATAGCAGTGAGCCGAGCCCTGCATTTAGTGAAATGCCTGATGCCAAGGATCAAGTGCAATTTGTGTGCTCTTTGTGTTTACATTTTATCTCTAGAGAAAGTAGATTACAGGTCTCTAGGCAGGAGGTTGAACTAGCTTGATTCTGGCTCTTCTGACCCCTGTCCCTGCTCTGTTGGGGTGCAGGAGCTATGCTGGGAAGTTGCTCCTGGAGGAGCTGGCTCCAGGCTGGTTCACCTGCTCTCAAGGAGGTCTGGAGACATCTAGGGCTTGGTGGCGAGGTGGCAGTGTGCCTCAGTTTGGAAAACAAACTTGGCCATGAGCAGGCAGCAACGTGTTCCCTCGAGTCCCCCAGAACAGACCCTGTCTCCAGAACATGGAATGTGAGAAGGGGCCGGCTCTGGGTGCCACGTGTGGCCCCTGGAATCTGCTTTTTTGTCCCTCTGGATGTTGCTCAGCTGCAAAGGGATAAACCTCAGCACAGTTATCTGTGGTCATGGCTGTTTCCCTGGGCTGCAGTGGCCGGTGTCTGGTCAGGGCTGGTGGCTCCTGTGGGAAGTAGCCGTGGCTGTGTGGAGGGGTCCCACAGGAGCTGAGCTCTGGGATGGGCTCTAACTCAGCAGAAACAGGAGTCATCAGCTTTCCTGGTCTCTCCTACAAGGAAGGAAAAGAAAGCCCCCCATGGAAGCTGCCTCCTAGCCCAGGTTTTTGCAAGAATAAACACCTTTAATTGAGCTCCTCACCAACACGAGATAACAAGATTTGTAGATTAAGCTATAGATTGTTGTTATGATATTAAAATTAACTTGTATCCTCTCAGCTTCTCTCCTTGGGGAAGTAGTATAATGAAATTAATCAGCAATGCTGTTTTGGAGCTGCAAGGGAAATGCCTCAAAATGACCCTGATCTATTTCCATCCAGCCTCTGGCATATCATGAGGCTCTTGCCTTCTCCACGGGCTGGGAGAGCCCCAGTCCTGTGGGAGCAGCATCTGCAACACTCCCCTCACGAGAAACCAAATGGGAATCAAGGTGGTTCATCTCCAGATGCTTTTATATTCATTAGCCACATCTTAAGTACTGTAAATACACACTTGAGAAGTCAATATATATTTTTATAAGCTAGAGATAAATGTAATATTATATTATAAGAGACTCTGAGTGCATCTCATGTTTGAACTATAGTCAGACATCTCCAGGGAATCTCAGTTGGTTTGGAATATTTATTAATAATGATAATAATAATAGTTATTATAAATGCTAATAAAAATCTATTGACGTTTAAAAATTTTTTGTATTTATTGAACCATGGTTGAAGCTGGCAATAAAGAGCTATCTAAATACCTGAGTAAAACCAACCAGTAATCCTGCCCTGGTTTGTCTGTGTGGGTCATTTCAATGTTCTGGGGAAAATGCCACTTTATCAAAGGTGGCATGTGGTTAGTAAGGGACAGTTTTAGTACCATCAAAGTCTGAAGTAATGCCTTGTTTTGTTAAATGACATCTGTACTAAGGTGGGCTGACATCTGTAGAGGGGCTGGAGGGGTGGTTTCTTGCTACTGATGCTTTGTGGGGAGGAAAAAGCAACTGCTTTGCTTTGCTGGTGCATGTTGTGTGGTCAGAAAGGTGCATGGCCTGGCCTGTGGGCCAGGTGTTGTTCAGGCAGCTGGGAACCTGTGGCAGGCACATTCTTCTCTCTCTCAGGATTTTTCATAGAGGAGCACAGAGAGAAGAAAGAGAAAACAATTTCTATTTCTGCTCCTTGTTTTTCCCATGTAGAACATGTTTGGAGAATTGTTTACCTGGGGTGATTGCTTGGTTGGATTCTGGTGAGGATTGTTTGAGCCTGGTGGCCAATCCAATCCACCTGTGGCTGGACTCTCAAGAGGAGGGTCACGAGCTGTGAGTTAGATATGGTAGTTAGAAATAGTAGGTTTGTAGTTTCAGTATCTCCTTTAAATAGTATATTAATGTATTATAATATAGTTATAATAAAATCATTCAGCCTTCTGAACTGGAGTCAGACATCATCATTTCTTCCCACTGAGTTCACCTGCATTTACAATAGGAACCCTCCCACCACCCCTGGGACCAGACAACCTTGGACATGCTGTCAGTGTGGAGCTGTCAGTGCCGTGGCCAGTCTGACACAGCATGTGTGAGTGTGGGAATGTTGCTGAGCAGAGGGGAAATGCTGCAGAGTTCCTGCACTCAAGGCACGTAATTAATTGTTTTATTGAGTGAATGAAAGCCGTGTATGGCCAGCACATGAAATGCAAACTCAGCACAAACAATGATATTTAGAAATGGTTGGATGTGACTCTCAGCCGTTCACATCTCTTTTTCCTGGGCTGTTCAGGGCCCAGGAACAGGCACAGGAGCTCTGTTGGTGTGGTGACAGCAGTGACTGCTGCTGGGAAAGGTGCTTAGAATGGCCTTCTGATGGTCAGTTTATGCAGGCAGCCTTCATGGAGCCTGGCTGGGGCTATACTGGCTCTGTAAAGAAATAATAAGAGCTCTGCAGCAGGGTGATGAACAGTGGAATCCCAGTCACAGCCAACCAGGGACAGATTTTGCCCAGTTGTGGGCAGTTGTGCTGATGCCTTGAGAAGGCTGGCCTAGAACAGAGACTAGATGGAGTTAAAGCAGGGATTTATTAAAAGGCCTCCATGGATCCACCTTGGGCAGCACAAGAGCCCAGCCAGGGCTACACCCAGGATGAACCAAAATGGTCACAAAATGGACACCTGGTCACAAGGTCTCTCACTTTTATCAGTTCTGGTCCATTTGCATATTGGAGTTAATTGTCCAATTACAGCTTTAGCCCATGAAGTCCCATTCTACTTGTTTTTCTCTCTTCAGCCCACATTGTTTCTGCTCTTGGGCCTGAGATTTGGATTGTTTGTCCTTGGTCCCCAATTAGAGAAGGAATTGTTTTGTTTAGCTACTCTGTGAAGAAAGCTTACTATCTCTTAATATGAAGCTCAGACCCACACACTAAAGCAGTGCAGAATCTGAAAAATATAAAAGATAAAACCTAAGGCCTCCTTGGGAGACATGGGGATGGGTTTGTCTCTCTTCTGTGGCCTTCCTGGCACTGTCTCTTCTGGAAGCTGTGGGATACCTCCTGTCCTGGCTGTGCCAGCCCTGCACACTCTGCTCCAGCCCTGCACCCCGCTCAACCCCAAAGGGGCTTTGGTGAAAGGGGGGTCCATATGGCTCAGACAGGGAACCCAGCGTGCAGCACTGCTGTCAGGGACGGGCTCAGCACTTGGCAGGTGCTGATCATGCGGGGGATTTTTAAAACAAAACCTTCATTGCATGGTGCTGGTGAAAGCAGCTGCCACAGCACCCAGCTGGCATCACCAGCGGGTCTGGGTTTTGAGGAGTGCAAGGAAGGAGCCAGGGCTGTTCCTCTTGCCCCTCACTGCCACACAGCAGCCCCAGACATGAAATCCATCACCTTCCCCCTTCCTCCTGTGGACTCTCAGTGCAGAGAGGCTGCCAGACCCGTCTGTGCTGCCATGGCGAGCCCGAGAGCAGAGTGCTGGGCTCAGGTGAGCCCGGCCTTGCTGCCACCTGTCCCCACCCTGCCCGCACAGGAAGGACAAGGCGAGAGGAGGTCAGTGCCCTGGGGATGTTAAAAAAACCTGGGTCTGGAGGAAGAGCAAGGTTTGAATATGAATAATTGCTAATTATCAGAAAGAGCAAGTGCCATTAGTCACGGTAATCAACGATCTGTCAGTTCAAGTGTCGCTGCTTTTCTCCTTCTGTTCACCTCCCACAGTCTCCGTGTGCCTGCAGAGCCCTGCACAGGCTGGGACACGGCCAGACCCCTGCAGCTCCTCCTGCCCCACCAAGGACGGGCTCCCAGTGCCACACGGGGCTGTCCCCAGGACTGTGCACCACCCACCTCAGCCAGGACCAGGTGGGTGCACCTGTACTGCCTGGCCAAGGGGTGCCCACGGTGGGACAGATGTGGGGATTTGTGGCCCAGTGGAGGCACAGCTGGATGACCCTGGAGCAGTGCTGGGTGACAGTGGCACAGGGCTGGGTGACAGCCAGCAGCACCCACCCACCCCACCAGGGGTGACCTCAGCTGCCTCTGCACTTGTGGCTTGCCACGTAGAGCGGGGCCATCTGCACAGCAGCAAGAGCTGCCTGGAAGGCACAGGAGCCATTTAATTACACAATTAAAAATATCTTCAGCCTTTTTATCTTCCTGAGGCTGACAAGCACCTTCAGCATCAGACAAAGAACAGCTGTTATTGCTCGGTGCAGCGACTGCTCCTGGGCAGCTGCCACACCTGAAGGAGCACAGACAAAAGCAGAGGAGCTGTGCTCTGTCAGCAGGTCCAGGTGTGCCCCAGAGCCACTATCACAGCATGGGCATGGCCACTGCTCAGGGAGCTAGAGCTTCCTTTTTACTGCCATCTCCAGAGCCCCAATAGCAGGAGCAAAGGGAAGGAGGAGAGACATGAGGCTGCTCAGAGGTTTCTGGAGTTTCTGTAACAATGAAGAGCATTTACACAAGGTGTTCTCCCCAGGCACCTACTCCCACACCCTGTTTTTTAAGGATGATGTCTGACTGAGAGGATGTCAGTAATTAAAAAGTCATTTTAATGAGCTCTGGTTTATTGACAGACCAGACTTTGACGAGTCAGCTGTGCCAGGAGGAGCATTGTGCCACTGTTCCTAGAACTCTCTGAAAAGCATTCACTTCTGCTGGTGCTGCACAGCTGTCAGGGTGGCAGTGCCAGCTCCGTGGTGCAGAGCCAGGGTCATCCCCCTGCCTGCTCTGCTGCTGGGCACTTCCTCGGGTGCTGTGGCAAATCCCTGGCACCTGCAGCATGTGGGGAGCTACCCTTGCTCTGCCCTGCATGCTGGGAGCCCAGCTCACTGCTGCATGTGCAGCCATGAACATTTCCATTAACTCCCACAGTATTTAAATTCCGTAATGGGGCTGAACTAAAGCAGCAGCATCACATCCCTGTGGGAGCCCTCAATCATCTGTTCCAGAGGCACCCTGGGGAAGCATTAGAACTGGGCAATTCAAGTTTTTCTTGCAAATCCCTTCTATATAATGAAGCCTGTTCCTGCTGACATGTTCCCAGGGGAATGCTGTGTCTTCGTTTCCTGGAAGCTTAATGCAGCCAGGTGTGATGGGGCTGTGATGGCTCAGGTTTTAGCTTTTGTGTTTTTTACATTCTGTGTTGCTTTAGTGCGCACTTCTGAGCTTCATATTAGGGGATGGTGATCTCTCTTCACAAAGCAGGGAGACAAAACAATTCCTTCTCTAGCTGGGGACCAAGGACAAATGATCCAAATCTCAGGCCCAAAAGCAGAAACAACATGGGCTGAAGAGAGAAAAACAAGAAGAATGGGACTTCATGGGCTATTAACTCCAATATGCAAATGGACCAGAACTGATAAAAGTGAGAGACCTTGTGACCAGGTGTCCATTTTGTGACCATTTTGGTTCATCCTGGGTGTAGCCCTGGCTGGGCTCTTGTGCTGCCCAAGGTGGATCCATGGAGGCCTTTTAATAAATCTCTGCTTTATTCTTTAACTCCATCTAGTCTCTGTTCTAGGGCAGCCTTCACAAGGCAGCAGCAGCAGTGGGGCAGCAGCCAGTGCTGCCAGGCCTGTCTGACTCATAAAACCCTGTGGCTGCAGGGCCAGGGACTCCTGGACCACAGGAGTCCTGAGCACAGAGGTGGTGGGGCTGTCCCTTCAAGCAGCCCTAGAGATGGCACTCAGCCCTGGGGGTTTATGCTGTTAAATATCTTCAAGTGAATTCTATTTAACACTAGGAGGTAAAAGGATTAAGAAGGCAATAAAGAAGCTTTTTGTGAGATTTAGGTGTTCCTGGGTGATATCAATTTTGTGGTGGATAAATGGCTGTTGGTGACTGTAAATACAGCCTCCCAGGGTAATGGAATGTACATCAGGAATGCTGTACACCCCCGGGGAAAAATAGGCTCAAAAATTATGAGTTTCCCTGAGCTGGTTAAAATCATGTTTAGAAGTGCTGTCTCTCCTGAGGAGAGCCGGGTGGAGGCACACACTGTCTCACAGCAATGCACAAATCCCTGCGTTGCCTCACGGGAAAAAGGATGTGTTAGGTATCACATCACACTGCATCAAAATGAGAAGTGGCACAATGAATCGAACTCCCAAAAATAAAACTTCCTTCCAGAAATAAGTTTGTCACTGTCAATTTAAACTCTTGCCAAAGAAGCGTGATTTGAGACAAGTTCCTCTTGCCAGTGATTTACAGGAGTGGGTGTGTTTAATCACTGTTTCTAATAGCAAGAGTCTAAAGGGAGGTGTTTCTGTTCCAAGGTCCAGCATGAAACCCAGATCCTAAATGCAGCTCTGATACAGCAGAGCTGGGAGGAGAGAGCACAAAGCACAGTGCACTCAGGGCACTGAAAGAAAAGGAGCCTTTCCTTCCCTTTCACTTCCCCAACACCACGGTGGTGACACAGGGGCTCTGGGCAGGACGACTGTCCACCCGGCCAGAGCACTGGCCCCTGCAGCTCACCACCCTGATGGGTTAAAGGGTTCTTTAGAGACAAAAATCTTACAAAACTCTGCAGGGAGGGAGGGGATCCTGCCTGGTTAACAAACTGTGAGAAAGGCATTGGAGTGCCAGGCTCGGGAAGGGCCTTTGTCTGGAGAAAGCCCTGATGTGCCATGCATGGGCACTAATCCCAGTGGCTCCCTTATTCAACCACTAGGCCATGGGGTGGTGACATGCTCCTGGGCAGTTTTGCTGCAAAGACAAAACCCTGCCATGCCCCCAGTGCAGCACAGGCAGGTGCCACCAGCCCTGCTCAGGGAACCCCACAAAGGCACCAGCCCATGGCTGGTGGGACCCTTCAAGGCTGAGCCCAGCTGGGGCTCTGTCACTGACTTGAGGAATGTTTCAAACAGATCATTTATTTTCATTAGACTTGTACCAATATCTCTGTTCCAGTGTTCCTCCAGGTCGACAGAAGTCCTCATCCTTTAATTGTGTTTTCCTGGCTTTGCACAGTTCTTATCTAATGCCTTCTGGCTTCATTAGATTAGACACCTCTTGTCCCAAGGATGTTGTCATGTTTTCAAATGGCTTCAATCGGCACCTCCCAGGCTCTGGCTATTTCAGGATACAATAAAGCTAAACCTCATCCAGGCTGGTGAGTAATGGAGGTGCATCTCCCACCCCCACGCAGCCTGGCTTTAAATTTGCCTGGCTGACATCCCGTAGCTGCAGGCAGAACACAATTAAACCTCTTGTCTTTCGGGCATCGTCCATGCTTACACACAGCTTGGGAGGAAGAGCTCAGCAACAGCAACTGGCTTTCTAATGATCTTGTCATCCAGAGCAGCAGAGAGAGATAAATGAAAGAGTGAGGAAACAGCCAAGATCAAGCCCCAGCTCTCCAGATGTCCAGGGCAAGGCAGGTTGCAGGCTGCTGTGCTTATCTCCTCAGACCCAGCTGGCACAGCTCTTGGGATACTCCTCTTAGTGCCAGGGAATGAAATGGAGAGGGGCACAGCCTAAGCCCACCCAGCACCAGTGCTGGGGGCTTCTCTCCTGAGCATCTCCAGGCTTGATTGCTCATAAACCTCATTCTGCAGAAGTGTTCTTCCTCTTGGCATCCCAGGATCCCTCACCAGTTTGTGTCCCCACCACCCAGCTGCAAAGTGCCCACAGGCTCAGGAAGGAAACCGAGGTGGGAAGGGACCAGCCAGACCCCAGGCTGGGGACAGAGACCTGCTGCACTGTCTGGGGGAGGGCTGACAGCTGCAGGACAGTCCCTGCACTGTGCATCCCTCCTGGAGCCCAGCACACCAGTCCCTAGCACAGCAGTCCCAGGCAAGGGCTCTCCTTCCCCAGACACTCTCCCCTGGCAGGAGAATTGCCTCAGCCCTATCTTATCATGAGCCACCACAATATCAGCATCAATCCCTTTCACCCCACAGGCAGTATTTTCACTTCTGGAATTCATCTTACCTAGCAAGGGACTCTCAATATATCCCAGACAATTTCCTCTCCTCATTTTTAATAATCTCTTTCAGCCTTAAATTCATTTTTGAAAATATGTATTGGGATGATGGGCTTTCTATCACAGCTGATGGACAATATTCATCACACCTGTGTCCTACTCCTCACAACACACACACATATTCCTTACAGCAGTCCTGCATCAATTTGAACAGCACTTAATTCATTACAACCCCATCACTGCATGTGTGTGCTCCCCTCAACAATGTCACTGGCAATTTGTCACTTGGGTCCCTGTAGGCAGCTCTGGTCCCACCTTGCAAAGCCATTGTAGCTCCTTGAGCCATGGGACAGGACAGAATGGCCCCGTTTAGGCATGGCAGGTGTAAAGGATGCTTCACTGTCCCCCATCCTGGAGACCTCCAGAAGGTGGCAGGTGGAAGAGTAGAAACAAAAACCCCTTTTCAGTCCAGGATCTCTTTGCTCACCAGGCACAGCAAGGCTGAGGCAATGTGCTGGGGCTGTGCTGGCACATCCTCCCAACCCTGAGCCCTGGTGAGACCAGAGGGGAGCCATGGGGACAGCACCAATGGTGCCTCTCTGGGCCCCCAACTCAGTCAGGGTCCCCAGGACAGCAGCTCCTTTAGAAAAACTTCTCCAGCAAATTCCCATTTTGCTTGACACTGCTGCCAGGCCCTTGCCCAGACCCTGTTTGGGTGCTAGGGATTCAGGTGCAAGGGAATTGGGCATTCATGCACAAACTAATGCAGTGCTCAGGGCTGAGCTGCAGCCCCTGATCAGTGCTCAGCTCTCCCACCCTCCCCTCACACTGCCCAAGGGCTGAATGTGCTGGCCTGGGGAATGAGCTGCACCAGCCTGGAGGCTCCCATTGTGCCAAGGCAAACCAAGGCACAGAAGGGCACAGAAAGGCACAGAAATTCAGGATTCCCTGAGGCCTGGCAGCTGTGACGTGGTCTCTGAGTGCTCTGCTCCCCACTGTGCTTCCACATGCTCTTGAGCTGTGACTGTGCAGACATCGTGCTGCAGATCCCTGCCCTGCTCTGGCACATTTTGTTCTGCAGGGGCTGCTTGGCCAGACAGAACTCAGTGCTGGCAGCTCTTGGCAGGGTTTCTTTGTCCAGCAGATTCCCCTGGAGCTGCATTCCGTCCCCTTCCTGAGCACTAATGAAGGAACAGAAAGACAAAGCAGGAGTGTCTGAGTGGGCCAGAGCTGTTGGCTCAGTGCTGCCCTGGCCAGGCCTCCCCTGCCCACACTCCACACAGGTGCATTTCCAGTTGCACCTTCCATTTGGCATCCATTGCTGCCCAGCTTCCTGTGCCCTCATTTGCAGTCAGCAGAGGCAGCTGCTGACGCTGGAGAGAAAGGCTCCTCAGATGCCATCAATCAAGTGCCATCAGGATCCAGCTTCCTGGGCTCACAGGCCACAAGGTCACCCTCTGTGGGAGATCAGCTTTCCAGCTGAAGCAGAGCCCTGCTCCTACTCATCTCCTACCACAGCCCTAGCTCTGCTGCAGGGTGGACAGGGAGAGACACGGATCTGCAAGCTGCCATCGGGCACTGACCCTTCCCTCCTGCCTCGAGGCTCTCAGACTATTTCAGGGATAAGTGGGAAGAAAAATCACAAACTCTTTATTTTGGGAAAGAGTGAAATGCACAAGAACATCTGACCGCATCAGATGCAGAGCTTTCTCCCAGGGCACTGTGTTCAGTTTGGCACTGTAATCAGGTCCCAGTCCTACTCAGGACTCAGCAACAGCAGCTGAGACCTTATTGACATTTCCAGCTACTACCCCCAGAGCAAAGGAATTAAGTCCAAATTGTGTATAAAGCCTGTGGGCTGCCCTGCTCAGCACAGCCCTGAACTCTGCACCATCAGCAGGGTTTGTACTTTATAGGGATGATTGACCTGTAACTATTGGTCTTTCCCTGGAAAGCTGCTCTGGGCTGGTGGCTGTGTGACCCTGACAGAGCAGCCACAGACACCGGCGCAGCAGCAGAGCACAGGAGCCCTGACAGGAACTACAGCTGCAGACTCTTCCCCTGGAGAGATAAGGGGGTGTCTGGGGTTTTGGTGTCTGTGTGCAAAGCTAAAATTAACAATTCTGTCTAATCCTGCTTTTCAGTGTAATTATGCTTCTGGGCTGAGGGGAGTGTAAAGCTCGGTGGCTTGTGGGCAGTAATTTTCGGAGATAGACAATTTATTCCCTATTCTCACCGGAGACAAGGCAGAAATCACTCTGAAGCTGCACCCTGTAGGCTCTGCTTCCTCCCACTGGATTTTAAGAGGATATTTCTGCTTTCTGCAGCTCTGGTGACAGCCTAGCAGTGCCCCCTCCCCAGTTCCACAGCCAGGCCCAGCCACAACAATTTCCCTATTATCACGCTGCAAACGAAATTCACAGCCAACGTGGATTGGAGGTGCAGCTCAGCTGAGAGAGAAATCCAGTCTTTAGCAAGCTCCCATCTGTGAATAAATTGGATACAGTGCTTTTGGCCTCCTGAGAGGCTCAAACCTTCAACTGTGAGGCTGTGAAAGCCAGGACCCATCCTGCCACCCAGACTCAAGGAAGCCTTGACATACACCTGGGAGGTGTGGATGCACCTTCCAGAGATGCATTTAATTTCACCTTTGTACAGCTCCCCAGTCACTGATTTAGAAAAGGGAGAAGTCTCATGAATTCAGTGATGCTAAGGAGTATTTTCCCTCCTTATGCTTTCAAGCTGACCCAGGAAACATGGATTTTTGGTGGAATTATACAGGTCAGAGGAGAGCTGCATGTACTGTTCTGCACCTTCAAATCAAGAACTCCTGCATGAAAATTTTGCCTGGAGATCTCTAATTTGTTCCAAACCATCATCCCTTCCATCAGAAGAATCTGCTAAAACTTCTCAAAGAGAGCTTTCCAAATCCATTGTATATACATGAGGTCTTCCATACAATAAAGTGCTTGCTCTCCAAAGGAAATTCATGTATAAATGCTGTTCTATAAGCTTTCTCCCATGCCACACCCTGCACCAAAGAGCTCTGATTACAGTTTGTCTCCCTTTTAACTATGCTGCAGGCCTGGTTTTGCCAAAAGTTGAACTTTTCAAATATAGAAAAGGTTTCAAAGTCTCAACATCCTTGTTTATAGCCCCATAAAGAAGCTTAAATCAAGGACAAAGAGGCATCTTTGGAAAGGACAGTGCACCAGCTTACAAAGAAACAGGTTTATTTCTAGAAAAAGAAAACTGTAGACCAAGTTAGAGAGGCAGAGTTCTTTACTCTGAACATGGCTCTTAACATGGCAATCATCAGGCTTTCTGCCCACTTGCTAATCTGCAAGCCCAAGAGAACAGTCTCATGGTTTCAACCTTAAAGGAAATAAAAAAAATAAGGAATGTTTTTTCTCTCCAAAGGTCAATTTATTTTGATCCCGTTACATATCATAGGTAAAATAACTAGTTTTTAGCTTCCATTCTGTACATCAATAAAAGGAAGATACAAATTAAAATAAGAACTACAGAGGGACGTCTTGCTCACTGACTTCCATCTAGGGGAATTTTTGCCTCGTTGCAAGCCTGTGTGAGACAAACCTGAAAGAGAAATCAATCAGTACTCAAAGACACGGGTACAGCCCACAACCACCTGCAGCTTCAGCCTAAAGCATAACTTTGGTTTTCAGAACAGTGACAGCAGCTCTTTTCCCCACTGTGTATTGAGCCAGATGTGATGTAAAGCTCCTGCTTCTCCCTTCCCTCCTCCATGCTGCTTCTTCACCTCTGACATCAGCCAAAATTCAAGACAAGGGGCCAGGGGGAAATAAAGAGTTTCTACTGCAGCTCAGCAGTCCCCTGACTGGTGACAGAGGGACAGCACTGCCTTACAGCTATGGCTCACAAAACCACCCAGACTTACTGACAGCTTCTGCATGAGCCCTTGGGCCTTGGGGTTCAGCTGAAGAAAATTCTTCTTGGTCAAATCCTTTTCTGTCAAACGTATGCTCTGTGGAAACAAACTCAAATCTCAGGTTTTCTGTCTGACCAGCTACAGCAGCTGGAGACAGTAAAAAAGTTAAGTAAAATAAAAGAGATTAAGATCTAAGCATAGACCGGCAGAGAACTACATTCAGCTGGAACAGAAACTCATCTCACACCTTTCCTGCAGTGCATTAATGCAATACTGGCTGTGGTGGTTTTAAATAGCTTGATTTGTGGTGAGGGGGGATAAAACCAGTGAGTGGATGATTTTTTTTTGTGGGTGCGCTGGCGGTTGGCCAATGTCAAACCCACTACACTGGCACTACAGCTGCTTTAAGTGTTTTAAAGTGAATGCACAGTGAAACATCCTCCTGTTCTGTTTCAACCAGCTTGAGCAGGTCCCATTTCTGGCTAAGAGTCTCTTGAGGTTTGTTTTAAGCTCAATCAACCCCTCGACAAAGTGCAGTGGCACAGCTAAAGAGTGGATGAACTGAAGTGGTGATGTACCAAGAGGTGGCTGTGCATCCCCCCAGCCCTGCCTGAGCAGGTGAGGGGGCAGGAGTTATTTCTCCCCTGCCAGGTGCCTGGTGAGAATGATGTCCTCGGGGTCAGCAAGGGGGCTGCCCTTGGCCAGGAGTCTCTTGAGGTTTGTTTTAAGCTCAACCAGCCCCTTAGATAAACTGCAGTGGCACAGCTAAAGAGTGGATGAACCGAAGTTGGTGGTGCACCAAGAGGTGCCTGTGCATTCCTCCAGCCCTGCCTGAGCAGGTGAGGGAGCAGGAGTTACCTCTCCCCCGCCGAGGGGCACAGTGAGGATGACGTCCTCAGGGTCGGCCAGAGGGCTGCCCTTGGCAGAGAAGGTGTAAACCCGCTCATTGACGGCAGGCGTGCGCAGACCCGGCGTCTTGAACACCCTGAAACGACAAGAGAGGACTGAGTGGCATTTGCTCACAGCACTTCTAGTCCAAGTCTTTCATTTCAGGTTCAAAGAACCACTAAAGGTTGTGTTGTAAACAGATGGCATGAAGCAGATTGGATCAGAGATAGAAGGGAAATGTGTTTATTGTCTCTGTTAACAAACCTGGGATCAAATCTGGGTGTAACCATGGAGGTGCCTCCCCGAGCACAGGTATCAACCATTCTGCTGGTAGCTGGAGTGATGAAGCTGTTTTTGCTTGATCTGTTAAAGGGAAATAAACATCTGTGCATAACATGACCTTTTACAAGTGTACAGGCACTTGAAGAAGGTGACCACCACTAAACCCAGGGGTTATTACTAACCAGTGACCCCCAAGACTGGGGACAGCTTGTTCTCACAGGAGAGGCAGCTGTCCATCTTTCATTCACATCAATTTTGCCCTATGGCATGGCACAAATCTCCCCTCCACCACTAATGAGCCAAAGCCCATCCCACCAAAGAGAGATATTTATATCTGCACTCTCACTCTCCATTTCTAGAGATGAGACAGAGACATCCCCATTACCTCTTGCCCATGCCCTTCACTGTCGCTGAGGGAGGTCTTCTGGCCGTGGGTAGCTTTTTGGTGGATGCCTTCACCTGAAGCATACATCACTAGATCAGACACTTTCCTTTCATGGGACAGTTGAGTCCACACAGAGGCTCCCACACAAAATGCTCAGTCCCTTTCCATGGCACAAGAGCCCAGAACAAACACCATTCAAGCCTTTGGGACCCTCCCCCATTGCTAGAACTCTCTGGGAAGTAATAGCTGTGTGTAGTCTCCCTCAGAGTATCCTGGACAGCCCTAGTCATCAGCTCAGTCAGGAACACCTATCCTGAGAATAATGTCACCCCAGAGAACAGCTATTCACCTTGGCAGTCCTTGCATCCCCATTCTCAGCTTCTGAAGGACACTGGCTGGCAAGTCGGGATCTCTTTTGCAGAGGAAGTGATGTCGGCTCTGCTTCCTCATCAGCTTCAACACCCCTTTTGATTTTACTCACTAGAAAGAGAAAGTGTTATCTAAGTAAATAATAACTTTAAATTATTATTTAGCAGAGAAGGCAAACAGCTACAAGCATTTTTGGCAACAATTTGCTTCAGATATCCAAATTCCAGTGCAATCCTAATCACTGCCAGAGCACACTTTGGATTATTTTGAATGTTTTAATGAAATTAATTAGATGTATTGCAGGTACTAGGAATAAAAGTAGGATTATTTTCCTGGTTTAAACATACTGAGGGATGTGAGCAAGAACTGAATTATTATTCGCATTAAGTAACCACAACCTGCTTCCACCTCACCAATCATGCCACAATGCTTAAACTCACCTTTTTCTGCAACATCCAGCAGGGGATCGATGACTTCTGTGCTTAGCCTGCGGATTTTTGTTATTTCCCTGTCCGCCTAAAATTAAAAACACTTGTGGCACCATTGGGATTGTTGGCAGCCCAATGTTTGTGTAAGTCCAAGTTGTAGGGCAAACCCCCAATAATTTTACAGCCAGATGAGCTCCATATTGTGCTCAAACTGGGACTTTCATGCATCTCTGCACTCCCTCAGGACTCAGTGCTGGCTGGCAGCTGCAGGTGTGCCTTTCCTACACCCTGCTGCTCAACCAGCTTGGAAATGCAGTCCTTTACTGCAAAGTGCATGTGCTCTCAGGGATTTGGGAGTGCTCTCTAGCAGCTAAGGAAAGATCAATAGGGAGCAGCAGGACCACTTAAACCCCACCTCTGATAAAACGGACCTCTCTTATTGTTAAATTTTAAAGAAACATTTGTGAAAATATTGATGCAACTGTTTCTCTTGTAATGCTCCAGCGCTCTATTCTGGTGTGAGGAGCAGAGTAGGATGGCTCTAGAGAGCTTTATGTTTGTTCTGGAAACCTACCTTAGCCACGTCCTCCGGCGTGTTTTCGCTTATTGCTAGAGCTAGAAAGAAAACGTATCAGATACATCAGGACATGTCCGGGACAGCTCACACAGCACAGCAGGGCTGTCACTATGGGGGTGAAAACCCCAGCACAAACCAGTTTCCAGCCCTAGAGGACAGAAGCAGCACCCACGGGCAGCCCGTGGGATCCTTCCCTAGGGATTCCAGCTCCTCCCTTACACCCGCCGGGGTTTATTATCTGAGCGGGAAGGGGTCCCTCAGCCCAGCACCCCGGCCCCACACCGAAGAACTCCAGCCAGTTCATCTCGCGGATCTCCGGCGGCAGCCGCAGGATGGCCATATCACACATGTGCTCCACTTCTTGCACCATCCGCTCCCCGTCCGCCTCGATCCGCTTCAGCCGCCGCTCCACTGCGGGAAGACACAGCGTTAGCCTTACCCGCGGGCTGGGGCCTCTCTCCTTCCCGCTCCCTTCACGATCCCTCCTTCTCCCTGTCCTACCTTCTCTGTCGAAGTCTTGGAGGAACGCCTCCATTTTCCGGCGGCGGGTAGTGGAGCTGCCCTTTTTCCTGGCGGGGGCCATTGCGGGCTCTCTCTCCGGCGGGCTCTCCCCGGGCCGGGCTGTGTTCCAGGGCGGGCTGACTGAGGGCAGCCCCTTCAAACCCAACCGCCGCCCGGCTCGCCAATGGTGGCGCGGCGCGTTCCGATGACGGCAGGGAGCGGCGCCGCCCGGTGACGGTAACGATGGCGGCGATGGCGGCGCCCGTGGCCGCGCTCCGGGCCTGGCTGGAGGCGGCGGCGCGGGCCGAGGCAGCGGCGCGGGCGGCTCTGGCAGCCGCGGCCCCGCTGATGGCCGCGCTAGCCACGCTGGCGGCGCAGATGCGGGCGTTGCAGCGGCTGCCGTGGGACGCCACGCCGCTCGGCGCCTTCCCGGATCTGCGGGCGCGGCTGTGGCAGAAGCAGCGCGGCGCGGCCGAGGCGCTGCTGGAGCAGCTCGGCGAGCGGCGGTGAGGAGGCTGCCGGGGCCGGGCGGGCAGGGGCCGAGGGCCCGGCTGACCCCGCTGTGCCGGCAGGGAGGAGCTCCGGGCCGTGCGGGACGCCGTGGGGGCCGCCAGCAGCGCTGCGCTGCGGCTCTTGGAAGAACGGGGCCCGGCCGAGCTGGGGCTGGCCCCGGTTCTGCGGCGTGGTCCGCGCTGCCCCTCGCTGGCCGACGTGTTTGAGGGGCTGCAGGACGTGGAACGCTACTACCGGCACCTGTATCCTGCTGGGGGTCTTTGGGCAGCGCTGGGGGTGTCAGGGCAGCGCTGGGGGGGGGGGGGGGCTATTTTGTCCTTGTTGTCCTTACCAGGCGAGAAGGTACTTGGAGAGCAAACTGCTCCTGCAACGGCTCAGCTTGGACAGCCTGGCGGACGTGGAAGCCCTTCCGCAGTCCTGGGAGAGGATTTTGGAGCGTTACAAAGACGACAACGTCGTTCAAGGTAGTTTTGTGTACAGAGAGCCGAGGGTTGTTTCCCAGGGCTCCGTGCTGATGTCCCCTGAGGACAGGCTTGGCTCTACTGGTCTCAGCAGCAGTGAGTGACCCTGCTCAGTTGATCTTTGTGACCTGCTCTGAGATCTTGGACAGCTTCAGGTGAAAGTACTCACCATCACACCTGGGCACAGCTGGAAACAACATCCTCCCTCACAGTGTGGCAAGGGCTCACTGCTCAGTCAGTTTTACCCACACTTTTTTTTATTGCCTTTAGGAACAAGTTTTTGAGAATACAGAATACAGGTAATGCACATTCAGCTGACAGGGTTGTTGTTTTCTCTCTGTCTCAGATACACTTCTGAAGGTCTCACTGTTCATGGAGAACCATCACGAGGTGAGCTGGTCACCTGGCTCCTGACAGGGCAGCAGGGACTGGCACTAACCAGCTTCTGGCATGTTCTGTGATGCTGCAAAGGGAATGAGGAGTTGAGGGAACTCTCCTGGCTTTTTGGAAGCTGAATGAGTTGAGTCTTGCCCTCAGCACGAAATGCTTGAACTGTACCATTTTCAAGTGGAAATGGCCATGGTCTCTGAAGAAGAGGCTGAGCTTTAAAGCTGTGAGGATAGAAGGGAGTCACCTCCAGCTGTGGAACTTGTCCTTTCCCTATTCTGACATGCATGTCTTGTGTCATGGTAAAAATGTTGATACTTACCTACATGAGTGCTGCAGATGTGTGTGTGTAATAGAGTCCTTCAGGCTAGTGCCATGGAAGATATTTGGGCTCTGTCCTTACAAATAAAGAACATGTGTCAGATTAAGGTTTAGAAACAGTGGTCACCTCATGTCTTTGAGCAGTGTGTTTGCATTCATCCTACCTGGGCATGGAGGAGGAAGGAAGCAAATCTGGCTTGAAAATCCAATTATGGAGGTGCATGATGCCGAGTTCTGACATGGGCACTTTTCAACGGTACTGCTCAGTTACCACTGAAATCACTGTCAGGTAACCACAGGGACACTTTTTGTTGGCCATGGCACTGATCCTCTGAACGTTCCCAGGAAGCAGTGGGGTGTTTGTCTCTCTGCTATGTATTTGGTAAGGTACTGTAAATGCAGGTGAACCTGGTGGGAAGAAATGCTGATGTCTGACTCCAGTTCAGAAGGCTGAATGATTTCTTTATTATAACTCTACTATAATACATTAATATACTATTTAAAGGAGATACTAAAACTACATACCTACTATTTCTAACTACCAAGAACTTGCAACCCTCTCGCGAGAGTCCAGCCACAGGTGGATTGGATTGGCCATCAGGCTCAAACAATCCTCACCAGAATCCAACCAAGCAATCACCTCAGGTAAACAATTCTCCAAACACATTCCACATGGGAAAAACAAGGAGCAGAAATAGAAATTGTTTCCTCTGTCTGTGCTCCTCTATGAAAAAGTCCTGAGAGAGAGAAGAATGTGACTGCCACAGTAAGGAGCTGGGGCTTCTCAGAGAGCCAATAAGGAATTGCACGGGACACTTTGTGGGTGTGTTTATGCTCACATTTCTGTGTCCCCAACCCGGGACATCCCTGTGACCACCTGAGGGCACTGCGTGACCTGTGAACACTGTAGGGGAGCAGATCAGAATGCTGGGGGGTGCCAGGAGTGGGAGAGTGCTGGCTCAGGGCTAGGGCTGCCAGTGCTCCCATCAGGGATGGGGATCACGAGTTCTAGCTGCAGTTCTTCACATGCAGTTGTAACTGCAAAGAAAACCAGCTGCAAGGAAAACCCGCTCCTGGCGCTGGGTGTCCTGCCCAGGTGGGTTCTGCTCCTGGCAGGGCTCGGTGGCCTGGTGGGGGCTCACGTGGCTGTACAGCCTTGTGCTGCTTACACAGGGTTTGGAGCATGGCTGATGGCTCAGGGTCAGTCAGGGGTGTCATCCTCGCAAACCAGTAGGTCATGGTGAGCTTGGATGCAGAATTGTCTTTGCATGTGTGCATGCTGTACAACCCTTAAACACCCCTCTTCTGTCAGCCTCTCTTCAGGACAGCTGCCCAATGAACAAATGGGTTTAAATTCTGGAAGATGTTCAGCACAGTTCAGTGATGGCCCTTCTGCTTCTCCCAGTTGTTTCGTCTGTCTTTGTGCTAACAACAGCCCTGCTAAAATGCTGAGGGAGCTTTCTGCATTGAAAGTGGCCATGCCCTGACTCTGCCTGACTGAAATGGGGTGAAGGAGGTGCTCATTGGAGTTTTGGTGTGATTAATTGCTCTGTGCTGTTCCTGACTGATGGGCTGTGTCATCAGTTGCATTTGTCTGCAGCGTTCTGCAGAGTGTGAGTGAGTCTCTGCATCAGAGCTCTCTAATTGGGATCAGCTGTGGGCTTGTTCCATTGCAGATCTGCATCTTCTGTCAGGATGGCTGCCAGAGACCCCATTGCTAAGGAGGACACAGTTCCTCGTGTGTGCAGCCCTCCCTTCAGCTGGCATTTGCCCTGGCATCAGGAGCCAGGGTGGGCATTCAGCCTTTCAGTGTCACACGTGTCAGCAGGCAGGTGGAAAGGCCACTCCTGCTCCTCCTTGCTTGCCAGCTGTAGGGCTGAGTCAGACCTCTGCTCACCGCACAGGGAGGTCTCTGGGTGCCAGATTTCAGCACCTTCCTGAGTACTGGGGCAGGAGGGAGGTGAGTGAGAGGAGCAGCTGCTGCTCCAGCTGCCTGGGGAGCTAAGTGTGGGGTCAGGGTGATGCCTTTTCCTTGGTCCTAAAATTAAGAGCCAGACACAGTTAAGGGATAAAGGGGTTTATCTTGGTATTTAATAAGAATCCTTATGGTGCAACACTTCATCAAAGTGGGGTGTGCTGAAATGTACACCCAAGAGATTATGTATACAATTTTATAGATTTTGCAAATTAGTATATCTAATAAATATCCTTCAATGAGATGCTTGAATAACAGTGTGACATTTTTTCATCTTAAAGTATTCCCTCTTGGATGGGCTTAATCTCAGTTTATAGGATGTATTTTAGATGGGACCTTGGTTTTTCAAGATAGCATAGGGCTTTCCATCTTTCATCTACAAGGCCTTTAGGGTGTTTGGTTTTCTGGCTTAGCAGAATATCAGGACTATATTAAGTTATCAGACTTAAGGAATTACAAGTATGTATTCTAAGAGCACTGAGAATACATAAAAGATTTATAAAATATATAGAAAAGGCAAACATTCAACATGGCATCAAGGGGCTCCAGCCTGTGCCGTGTCTTAGTGAGGCTATGGGTAAGGCAGCACTAAGGGCTCTGAGACCAACAGGTAAAAGATATGTCAACATAAAAATAAATCCAAGTACCTTTATTTTTGGAGGAGAGTTCTTAAAGTATTCTTGCACGGAGATCTGTCTTTGAGGAATGCAATAAAATGCAGTTAGCAGCTGGAGCTACCTTGTTAAAGGAAAATTGTCAGGAAACACAAAGCTCACACTTTGAATTTCAGCTTTAACTCCTGCTAACTCCATTGGAAAATAGTTATTCTTCGTTTACAGGAAAAGCACAAACTAAATTCAGTTACTAAATTCAAATGCCCACATTTATAAGGAGCACCTGACTGGTGTGTGGTTGTTTAGTTTCCTCCCTTAGGGGTGAGCACTGGCTTCTGGTGCAGCAGGGCCTTTGCGGTTCTGCTTAGAAATGGGGACCTGCTCTTGGTAACACCAGACTTCCAAAACAAACCCAAAAGCTTTGCTTCAGCATAAGCTCATGGATTTGAAACAGATTTCAAAACCAAGTGTATTTCAAGACTCCACAGTTATGGAAAACACAGCGGATTTGGCACCTGGAGTGTAAAGCGCCTCGGAGGCAGAAATATGTGATAAAAAGCTTTGTGATTAATTTAATAAACCAAGTATGTGTTTCACAAGTCCCTATGGTTTTTGAGCTTATTCTTTGAGACTTTTATCTTGGCCTGAACTCCTTTGTGACTTTGCTGAGGGGCTGCCTGAGTGCTTATTTGCTCTGAAATACAGCAAGCATTCTCCACTACCTGTTAGCTGGCTTTTTTGCTGTTCCCCAGTCTTGCCTCAGTGTTTCTCTAGTGCCTGTGACTTTGTCACCGCTTTTGCCCTGTTGAGCTCCAAGGAGGGGCAGATTCTGCTGATGTGACGGGTGTGCAGTGAGTGAGGACACATCTGGCCTGCAGCAATGATGAGCTTTCCCACGTGGGACATGCCCAGCACACAGCCTTTGTCTGCCCTTGCAAGAACAGGCAATCTCCTGCCCCCCACAGACCCTCTAGGGCTGCCTGTACTGCATGTGGACAGAGCCTGCTTGCATTGCCTGTCCTGCAGAGGTTTGATTTCAATCCTCCCTTCCTGCTTTTCCCCCCAACCCTTTCCCTCCTCCTCTCTCCTCCTGTGGACACAGATCTGCAGTAGGTGTCTCCTGAACTTGCCTAAGCTCCCTGTCCCAAGCATCTTCCTAATTCTTTCCAGGTGTCTGGGAACTTCTATGTTTAGCAGTTTTGCTCAAGTTCTTCATTCATTCTCTGACTGAGCAAACATGTTTCCTAGTATTTGAAAATTCATACTGATCATGGCTTTCCAAGAGCTGCTTCTGCTTTGCAGTGGAACGTTTTAGGTATCACTGCAGCCTTCCACCCCTGAATTAGAGCACAACAGATATCCATAAAGAGCACAGAAGTTTATTTTCCATAGCTGACAGCTCCAGGGCTGTCTATGGAGTCTTGAAAACACTCCATGCTACATTTATACCCAGCCAAGTGTCAGGTTGTTGGCTTGGACTTTCCCAGCTTGGAGAAATTAGGAGATCTGCCAGTGTTCCTCTGACTGGGACCAACAGTAGAAAGTAAGTGGTTCTGCCCATCCTCTCATCTAGTTTCCTGCTTAACTTTGCTTTTGGGGAGATGACTGCTCCTTCCAGAGGGATTTGACTCCCTTTGGGGAGATGTCTGGGCAGGGCACATGGTCAGTGGCTCCTGCTGCTCATGCTGCCAGGTGAGCTGTGTCCAGTCCTGGCTGTTGGCAGTGTGCAGCTGCTGCAGCCTCAGGCCATGCTAAAGGCTGGGGACAGTGGCTGTCTGTCACCCCAGAGCCAAATGACACTGCATGTAGGATTGAAGCAACACCTGAGCCACTCTGCCTCTCCAGCACAAGCTCTGGCTTGCCTGGAAGTCACATCTTGTGGCTTCTCACGTGTGTCCAGTGGCTTTTCATCCTTCCCCTGCACTCCGTGTGCAGTGAGGCTTGCAGCAGGTTTTGGCTGTTGGAAAGAAGCTTTGGGCTGTTCAGTGAAACTAATGCCTTGTGAAGGCTGACCTAGAACAGAGAGCAGATGGAGTTAAAGAATAAAGTAGGGATTTATTAAACTAAACCTTGGGCAGCCCAAGAGCCCAGCCAGGGCTGCACCCAAGATGAACCAAAATGGTCACAAAATGGACAACCAGTCACAGGGTCTCTCACTTTGATAAGTTCTGGTCCATTTGCATGTTGGAGTTAATTGCTCAATTACAGCTTTATGTTATGAAGTCCCATCCTGCTTGTTTTTCACTCTTCAGCCCATGTTGTTTCTGCTCTTGGGCCTGAGATTTGGATCATTTGTCCTTGGTCCCCAGCTAGAGCAGGAATTGTTTTGTCTCCCTACTCTGTGAAGAGAGGTCATCATCCCCTAATGTGAAGCTCAGACCCACACACTAAAGCAGCACAGAATCTGAAAAACATAAAAGCTAAACCTGAGGTGTCAAAACTTGGGAAATTCCTGTCTTTTGTCTTGAATTTTAATTTGCTTTAGGATTTACCTTGCACGGTACACCCTGTGGGAGGAGGTCTTGGAGGGGATCTGGTAGGATTGCCATGGGAAACAGCTGTAGTATAAAGAAGAGCATGATATCAGAGTTCCCACCTCCTCCCATGTCCATCATCAGATGTACCCTCCCCAGTTAATGTCTGTCAAACAGTTATGCCATCCCCGGTTCTGGAAAGTTCCTTGTTCTATGTTCGGTTATTGGTTCCTTCCTTGTAACCACTCCTTCCCCCATCTCCCATTGGTTTGCACTGTCCTTACCCCTCCCAGGGGACCTTACCACATTGGCCCACATGTACCCTAACCCTGCCTCCTCTCTCCCGGTTATAAGCCCTGGCCCCTGCTTTGGAGGGCAGAGCTCTAGGGACTCAGATCTCAAGAGTTCAGACTCTCAGAGTTGGCTTCCCTCTCGAGAGGTGGTCTCCCTATGTCTTCCCTATCTTTCCCTGCCTTCTTCTGCCCTCATTGCACCTACAATAAACCCTTGAGAACTGCAGCGCTCTGAGTGTCGACACGTCTGTTGGTGGATTCATACTCCTAGTCATCTGGGGCTCCTGTAGACCAGCCATTGGTGGGTTTCCCTGCAGGACCTAGGTCCAGGACGCCTCAGCACGCTGATTGCAAAATGTCTGTGGTGGGAGAGAGACGTGACCTTCCCTGGGTTCAGATTCTTGTTATGGAATGGTTCTGTGCTGTTGGCACCCCAGGGTCCAGGAGTGGGGATGTGCTGGAAGGACAAACCTGCCTTGTTGTCTTGCACTTCCACCACCTCCCCAGGTAACTGTGCCTCCCCACACATCAGAACATACAGAAATATTAAGCATCTATTTAATTTCGCAACAAAGCACCCTGAGATTCAGTTCCCCTCTGTCCCCCAGCATACCACAGCTGCCTCTTCACTGGGGCTGACATGGGATGGCTCCCTATTCTCCCTGGTCCTTCTCTCCACAGCCCAGACAGTCTCTAGGCCGCCTGGGGAAGGCAGAATGAAGAACATCAAGCCAGTAAGTCTCCTAACCATTCTGCTATGTGAGGAATGAATCCAAGAGTCTTTGCACACTATTAATCTTTTCCAGTTCCTAAGAAAGCAAATGATCTCCTCGTGCTCTCATAAATTTAACCTCTCTCTCCAGCTTCTCCCCTGGTGTTTGAACTGTTCGCCAAGAGCTTTATTAAAACCTACAAGATGCAGTTTTGTTCCTCACTGAATCCTAAACAACTGTGCTAGATGGAGAAGAAACATTTGGTGCTGTCAGCTTTAGAGCATTTTTGTGTGTAGTCCATGGCCACTTGTCAGCCAGGGACCAGCCTCAGCCCCACACTGAGCCCAGCAGGAGCTTTGCTCTGCTTCCCTGAGGTTGGGAGATGAATTCAAGCTGGCCAAACCTCATGACCTCATGTCCAAAAGCACCTGGCAATGATCCATATGGGGGGGCAGCAGAAGGGATGTTCCCCTGGATGCAGCATGGTCCTGTGGCACCTTGACTTCCTGTGCCAATATCTGCAGCTTGCCAGTGGCCCTGGGGACAAGCTGTGCCGGGCAGCTGCCACGCCCTGGCAGCTTTCCTGCCACCTCCTCTCCTGCTTGAGTGGAGAGGTTTCTGCTACAAACCCTCTGCCTGTCCCCTTGGCACGACCCAGCCAGTGCTACCGCTGGGGGCTGGGGCAGCAGGTGATGGTCCCCAGGTGCTGGTGTGAGCAGAGAAGCCGCAGCTGGTGCTGGCCAGCTGTGGGTGTGCTGGGACAGCCGGGGTGAGGGTGGCAGGTCCTGTGGGGCAGCAAAGGTGAGGTGCACACCAGAGTCCTGCCAGCTGCTGTGCATCACCTCTGGTCCTTGGCACATCATGCAGTGTGTCACAGCCATCTCCCTTTCGTTTCCTAACATTCCCTCAGTCTGAAACTCATCAACCAGTGCTGAGAGAAAACATTCACAGACGAAGCCAAAGCAGAAGTGAGCAAAGCTGTTCCTTTGGCTGGATTCCTCCAGCTCCTTGTGTGCCACTACGTGGTTTGAGCAAGAGCCACCTTGGCCTGCCCTGTGCACCTGAGCCATGGGGAGGGGACAGCAATCTTCAGCTGCTGTGTGGGAGAGCTCTTATTGTAGCTTTGCCCAGGAGAACTCCCTTTCATGGTACAGTTCTGGTACCACTGCCCAAACCCCAGGGAAGGGGGTGAAAGCAGGTTGTGTGAGAGGGAAGACAAAGCTGTGGAACATGGCTTGCACAAGGAGTGCTTTTAAATTTCATAAACCTACTTGTGAGTCAGATGGCAGGAGCAGGAGAGGGGAGAAGTGAGGGATGAGAGAGCCGGTATAGATGTGCCCAGAGGAGAAGCAGCCTGAAGCAGCTCTGGGACCAAGAAGCCTGCAGCTGCTCTGCTGGAAGCAGGGGCTGGGGCACCTGAGGCAGTGACAGAAAGTTCTGGTCATGAGAAACCTGAACAGGACCCCTGTGCAAGCCCCGCTGGGGAGCCCAGAGCTCACGGGGGCTGAGCGCTGGCACAGCAGGATTTGGGCAGTGCTGCATCACACCTGGCAGCTGGGGTGCCACACCCCCTGCCTGCCTGTGGGAAGACAGGGAACCAGGTGTGTGGAAAAGCCACAGAGGTGAATAATCTAGCCCAGCTTTCACTGGACACGGCTCCCCCAGCTCTGAAAGGCTTTAATGAGATTAGTCGGTAAGCTCTGGAGATGTCAGCCTGCTGGCAGCTCCCTGTTCAGTAGTTCCTTGTGTGCCAGGGAATGATGTTCATTCCATTGGCCTTGATCCGCTGGATCAGGCTGTTGCTCTGCTTCTCAATTAGCCACATCTGCGTGGCAGTAATGAGCTGGAGGTAACACAGCCCGGAGAGGGGTGCCAAAAAGTTCACTTGTGTGGAAGGGAGCTCTCCATGCCCCCACCCAGTGGATGCTGGGGCTCTGCACCCAACCTGACCCCTGTTCTCCCCAGGAGCCCACCGGAGTCCAGCCCCCGCTTATCGCTGCCGTGGTGACACTGCACAGCTTGCTCTGTGCTGGAGAGGCTGCGCTTGTGAAAGCTCCAGTCTGGGTCTTTGCTGACATTTTTGAAGCTACTGCTAATAAAACATATCACTACAGGGGCCAGGGCCACATCCGATCCTGCAAAGAGAAAGCAAAAATCCAAACAAAACCCAAAACCTCCAAAGAGCTCTAACCAAGCAAGTGCTGACGGTAAGGATGGATTTCCTGGGATGCAGACCCCACTCCTGGCCACCCTGCCAGGGTGAGAGGCACCTCCTGGCCCTGCTGGGCTGGCCCTGCAGCAGGGACAAGTGGCACACGGGAGTCCCAGCTTTCCAGTGCCACATCCTCATGCATGTGCTGAACCCTCCCCGTGCAGGAAACTACTAATAAATGCTGTTGATGCCTCTGCCCTCCCGTCAGGGATTAGGACATGCTGGAGCAATTTGCATGGGGATGAAACTTGGAAGAAATGGCAAAGCTGAGGGAATATGATATTATTTATTATTGCCAGTTGCAAGGGAACAGCAGCAGCCTCCAAACTTGTATAACTCTGGAACATGACTATTATTAGAACGCAAAGTTAGTAAGCAATTAGCTAATTGCAATTCACATTGTCTGTTGGCAATTATAAGGAGAACAGCTACAAACCCCAACAGATGGAATTCAAATGGGTCAGTCTCTCTTTTTCTGTTTTATTTTTTCCATCCCCAAAAGGCATTTGCTATGAGCTAAACTCAGGTTCTCACTAGGGCTCATGAAAGCAGCCAGCCTGTGAGTTAGTGTGCACTGGGGTCCCTGCAGGTCACAGTCCCGCACCCCAACCCTGCACATGGAGCTTGTCCTGTCCAGACCTTCCCAAATGACCCAGTTTTGAGGCCAGAGAGTTCAGCTAAGAGCTCTGTGGTTTCTGTAATTTACTGTCTGTGGTGGTGTTTTTTTAGTGGCCGTGGAAAAGCGGGGAGCAGAGAAATCCAGCTGCAATATGTCTTTGTTCCCATCCAGGTCTTCACAGCTGTACAGCTTCAGGTAATACCTTCCCTTCCCTCTCCAGCAGTGACACAAACTGATGGTGCCTCCCTGAGCATGATTTCTAAATCTTTTGAGATTATTTGAGGGATTTTCATTCTGTTCTGAGGCTGAGTGAGAACAGAGATCTCTGCAAAGATGAGCAGGCAACAAAGCAGATCTCTGCTTCCCCTGTCCTGTCAAAAGAGATACCAGCAGAACACCTCCCACAGGGCAGAGATTATCTCATTGCTTTTGTTAGAAATGCCTGGGTGATGCAGAGGCAGGGCATGACAGAAGGGTAGAACATGAGCCCTGGGCTCGAGGGATCGCTCAGTGCACGGTTTACATCTGTTTGAACCAAACACAGCTGCTCCTACCTGTGACACTCTGTTATCCTCTGGGTGGGTTTTATGCTCTCAGTGTTCAAAAGGTGCTGTGACAGGTGTCTGCTGAGGGTGATGCCTCAGATTTTAGCTTTTATGTTTTTCAGATTCTGCACTGCTTTAGTGTGTGGGTCTGAGCTTCATATCAGGGGATGGTGAGCTCTCTTCACAGAGCAGGGAGACAAAACAATTCCTTCTCTAGCTGGGGACCAAGGACAAATGATCCAAATCTCAGGCCCAAGAGCAGAAACAACGTGGGCTGAAGAGAGAAAAACAAGAAGGATGGGACTTCATGGGCTAAAGTGGTAATGGGACAATTAACTCCAATATGCAAATGGAGCAGAACTTATAAAAGTGAGAGACCCTGTAACCAGTCATCCATTTTGTGACCATTTTGGTTCATCCTGGGTGCAGCGCTGGCTGGGCTCTTGTGCTGCCCAAGGTGGACCTATTGAGAACTTTTAATAAATCCCTGCTTCATTCTTTAGCTCTGTCTGGTCTCTGTTCTAGGTCAGCCTTCTCAAGGCATCAAGGGGGTGAGAAATCGTCATCTACCTGTCAATCTTTTCTCTGCTGAAGCATGCCAGGGTCCAAGCTGTGCACACGGATCAGTGTGTTTGATACCAGAGGCATACAAGGGGCACACATGATAGCTCCAGTACCCCAAGTGTTGCAGCCTGGCACGTGCCAGCCTGTCCCTCAGGTTTACAGCACATGCAGGAGTGAGGCAGCAAGGATGCTCTGACACGTGGAAACTCATCCTGCATTTCCGATTCATGGAAACTCAACCTGCATTTCAGATTCATGGAAACTCAACCTGCATTTCAGATACCTTTTTAGAGGGACCAGTTCAGGCAGATTTGGCCTTAAAAGGAAACATCACAGAATGAATTCTGATGAAATATTTCAGTAAAGGACCTTATATCCGCATTCAGATGCTTTGTGGCCATGGAAGGAGCTTTGACCTGAATGCTGGTGATGTCAGTGACTATGGCAAAAGAACATCCTTGTTTTGGGTCAAGCTGGTACAGACACAGAGATAGCTGGGTGATCTGAAACAGATTAGGCCCAGCAATATGAATTTCATAAATAGCAATACAAACCCACTGCACACCTTTGGCTGATATTAAACAGAGGATGGGGTTGGAATTCGTCTCAGAGCAAAGGCATTATAATGAAATGGAAACATCAGGTTTTACTTAGAACTCCCAGGTTTCCCATAGGAGGCAAATTATGTAGTGCGCATTTATTAAAGACAAATGCTATCATTTGAAACATATCTCACGGAGAGCAGGGGCCTGGCTGATGCAGGGGAGCAGTAAATGGAGATGGAGCTTTGCATTTACAAGCCATTGTTTTCAACAGGCTCTGCATGTACTGCCAGGTGTCATGAAAGCTGTCAGGTGCCCCGGTGTCTGCCAGGAGACCTGGCCCTGCCTCCCACCATGCACAGCCTCACGAGGCACCGAGGGCCATGATCCGGGTGAAACATGCTGGACTTCAATGAGTATTTTACAGCAGACAGAAAGATAATCTGGTTATCAGGAGTCAGGCAATCATGGGCTAAAATAAGCAGGTATGGATGGGGGGCCCAGCTTTGGCTCCAGGTGCTGAGCCCTGCTCTCTGCTCCAGGAATCCCTTGAAATGAGAGCCAGCTCCTGCAGAGCATCTGCTGGTGATGCCTCAGGTTTTAGCTTTTGTGTTTTTCAGATTCTGTGCTGCTTTAGTGTGCACATCTGAGCTTCATATTAGGGGATGGTGATCTCTCTTCACAGAGCAGGGAGACAAAACAATTCCTTCTCTAGCTGGGGACCAAGGACAAATGATCCAAATCTCAGGCCCAAGAGCAGAAACAACGTGGGCTGAAGAGAGAAAAACAAGAAGAATGGGACTTCATGGGCTAAAGCGTTAATGGGACAATGAATTCCAATATGCAAACAGAGCAGAACTTATAGAAGTGAGAGACACCAGGAGCGGTCGTGCATTTTGTGACCATTTTGGTTCATCTTGGGCGCAGCCCTGGCTGGGCTCTTGTGCTGCCCAAGGTGGATCCATTGAGGAGATCCTTTTAATAAATCCCCGCTTTATCCTTAAGTCTGTCTGGTCTCTGTTCTAGGTCAGCCTTCTCAAGGCATCAGTGGGGCTGGAGGAGACCTTGGCCAGGGAGCAGCAGGGACAAGGATGCTCACCTGTGCCCCAGGACATATAGCAGCCTTCACATGTCACCTCCTCACAG